>NC_067403.1:111741552-112104052 GCF_016432865.1 Antechinus flavipes
GCAGTCACAAGAATAGGTATCTATACAATTTCCAGGTAAATAAAATAAATAATTATGTTGGCTGTTACCTTTTCAGTTTGTAGATATAAATTTACCTTCTGAAATGAGCAGAAAGAAAAAAAAAAAAGAAGAAGAAGAAGTAAAGCACAATTCCCACATCGTTTGGATATCTCATGTTTAAACATTAGAAGCAGGACTGAGACTTGGGAGACCTTGAGTTGGGATCAGGTTGCACTGAGTAAGCAACATAAACAGAAATCCTGAGGATGCCCATTCCGAGTCAGAACTCCCCAAAACTTTACAAGCTCCATGGGAGAAGGTTGGGGGCATCTGTTCAGCTCAGCACATGTGACTAGTAAATATTTATTACTTCTCAATCAATTTCTTTGTTAAACCGAGATTTCCCCTAATTTGCACATGTAGAGATATCTAACGCAGTGTGTGGTGGACAGAGAAACTGGATGAAAAGTCACGTAAAAGAAGGCGTGCCTTTGGGCATGTTGAAAAGGAACCAAGTGCTTGGTAGCGCAATTTCCACTAGTCTTGCCACTGAACCTGCCTTATCTATTCTTAGGTCAATTTAGATACCGGGCTAGCTTCAGCAACTTTCGGTCCCATTTGGAAACGCTCGCTTGATAATTTGACGGTGTCAAAAATTCATGAATGTGCAGGTAAATTACCCCACAGGACAGCCCTTCTCTCTAATAACAAGACCGCTATCATTATTTTCCCCTGCATCCTTGGCTTCCTTTTCATTTGTAGCTTCAAATTTGGCAGGTGGCAGATTCAATAATCTGTCCCTTGAAAACACTGCATTAATGCTTTATTATCACAGGATTTAAATATTTCAGTATGTCCTGATGGTGGAGAAACACTGGCATCTTTCTTTGAAGGATTTGCCTGACTGATAGCAAGGGATAACTCGGGGATGTGTTACCCTTTACCCAGCCTCACTTGCCTAGCTTGTGGGAAGCTGCCGGAATCATTAACTGACTCTCGGTTTATGCCATTTCTCTTTCTGTCTAACCTGTCACCTCGGCGCATCGTCTGCAGTCTCTCTTTGCCTTCCTGATTTCCTCCCTCCCCGATAAATGTCACGTTGCGGGCTCCTTCTCTTCTGGGCTCTGGCTGGCTGACACGCTGCTGCTATTGTGTCGTCTTCCTCCTGGGAGCGCTGCGGGACCGCGCGCTCGCTTCGAGGTGCAGCCCATCTCAGAGTCGCCACTGTAGCAGAGGTAGCTGGCTTTTGTTACCCGTCCGTGCTGCCTGCCCACCCTTAATCGGTGCTGCTGTGGGCCACTGATTTTGCTTCCGATTTCAAAAGATGACTTGTTTGGGTGAGCGAGCTACATACATGACAGACCCAAAAAATAGCTGGTTCTTGTTTCTAGGTGACAGTTTTGCAAATAATATTTTAAAAAATAAAAAATGCCTCCATAAGGCTAAGCTCTTAATTTTAGCTGTTCTCCATTATATGAGACTGTCAGGATGGAACCGGTGGTTTGTTTGTTTCTCTCAGATAACACCCATCTCCTGACATTTTTCCCTTTTGGATTCACGAGATTAAAAAAAAAAAGTCAATCTGCATGCTCACGTATTAATAATCTCAATAGAGGGCTAGCTTTCCCTATATCATGATTCCATGAAGTGACATACATTTATACATTTATCTGAGCAGGTTGATATTATTTAGCATTTAGAAATTACCTTCCACAAGCTCTGGGGAGTAACTTTTCTCAAAAATCCTATGAAGTAATTTAGAATTGAAAGCCTAGTTTATATTTTGTATATCATGGACATATAGAGTGATTTTCAAATTAAATTTCTCTACTAGTCATTTTATTTTATGAGACAATATATTTTATCCTTATAGGGAAAATGTGAAGAAAAGGGGGTATATTTTCTTAATCTCCTATATTGTCACAGTAGCAGGAAAAATTAAGAGACTATATAGTAGATAGATCTGTGGACCAGGAGTCAGCAGAATCTGGGTTCAAATTCCACCTCAGACATTCATAAATTAAATGTCTTCAGGCTTTTTGTCATCTGTAAAATTAGGAGGTTAGATTCAATTATCTTTAAAATCCCTTCTGTTTCTGTCAATAAGTCTATGAATATAGAATTTTAAAAATACGCAGAAGAAAAGGGGGTATATTTTCTTACTCTCCTATATTGTCACAGTAGCAGGAAAAATTAAGAGACTATATAGTAGATAGATCTGTGGACCAGGAGTCAGCAGGATCTGGGTTCAAATTCCACCTCAGACATTCATAAGTTAAATGTCTTCAGGCTTTTTGTCATCTGTAAAATTAGGAGGTTAGATTCAGTTATCTTTAAAATCCCTTCTGTTTCTGTCTATAAGTCTATGAATATGGAATTTTTTAAAATACGCAGAAGAAAAGGGAAGCTATCATTTTTTTAAATGTGAAATTTACTAATACAAAGGGGACTACTTATTATTATTCAACAAATTAGATTTAATAAACATGGATTAGACAGATAGTAAAAGGGATAGAGCTCTAGACGTGAAGGCCTGCCTGGTACATAAACCAGGTTACTTAGTTGAGTAACCTGAGAAATACATCACTTGCTTTCTCCAATGAGAATTGGATTAGATGGTTTCTAAGGTCCCTTTCAGCCCTAATATTTTATGCATGTATATACTAAACAGTATTTTAACAATCATATCTGCAGAAGCCTACTTTAGGGGATAGAGTCCTAGATTTGGTCTGAGAAATATTTGACTCTTCCATTTAGTGACCACCTCCTAACATCACAGGCAACTAAGTCATGTGTTCTATCTTTAATGGCAGAATGAGTGCCCACAGTATGAAACCACTGCCCTCTTAAAATCTGTAGTATAATAGAAATAGAATACATATTCAAATAGCTGTAATATAAAATATAGCATAAGTGCCTGGAGGAGATACAGTGTGTTCTATGAAAAGAGAGGAAAGAAAAAACAACTGGGACAATTAAAGATTTCATGGAGAAGTTATTATTTGGTCTGGATCTTGAAAATATGAGTAAGACATTAATCAAAGACTTGGAAGGAAGGGTATTTTAGACATAAGACATGACATGAACAAAAGCATAGGTATGGGGAAAGTGCTACACATGAGATGAAGAAGGGAATGGGTAAAAAAGTGTTGCAGGTTGGAGAACAGTAATATAAGCTGAGCTTGAAAAGGTAGTTGGCAAAAAGTTGTGAAGGGCCTGGGATACTAAACAAAGGAGTATGGAGTTGATCTGAACTATTCATTTATTTTTAATTTTTTGTGAGCTAGGAAATCATTAACATATATGAATATTTCCAAAGACAAAGGTCAGAAAATGGGGATTGTACATGAATCTGTGTATTCATTACAACTGCTCTTTAATAAACATTCAATTTAACATTGTTTGGCTTGTCGATCTTTCTACAATCCCTTCCTGCCCATATTAATGTTTCATTGTTGTTCTTTTTCTTTCCTCTTTTCCCTTTGTAAAATCATTATCATTACCTCTCACTCTCCCACCCCAATTCTTCCCTTCCGACCCAGGAATAAGAGCCTTTTGACAAAAATATAGCCAAATAAAACAAATTTATGTTCTAATGGTTACAACTGGAAATATGTTTCATTTTATAACTAAGAATAAGTAATAACTTCTCCATCAAAAAAAGATAAGTCACTACTTCTGGGGTTGTAATTGACCATAATGATGATCAAAGAATTACTTGTCTTTATCATTTATAGTCTTTAGGGTAATCCCTAAAGTCTGATGGAAAATTGGTTGTCTAATAAACACACACACACACACACACACACACACACACACACACACACACAAAACTGCTTTGGTACTTTAAAAAGCTTATTTTATTTTACATTATCTTAATTTCTACATATATCTCTACTTACCCCATCCTAGTGAATGATCCTTTGTAACCATTTTTTAAAAGGAAAAAAGAAAAATAGGGAGGAAAGCAATATTTGCTTTCCAGTACAGTAAAATTAACTAATACACGAACCAAAGGCTGATAGTATAATTAGCATTCCATATCCATAGTTCCCCTCCTCTATAAAGAAACGACAGGAAATATTTTCCTGAAGTTAAGCTTAATCATTAGCATTCTATTTTTTAATCTTTGCATGTAATTTGGAGTCATTGTATATATGATTTTACTGATTCAAATTATTCATTCATAGTGAGCTCCCTGTGCCTCTTTGTGCTCCTTACATTCATCATTTCTTATGGTGCAGTAATTGACAGTCATCTACTTTGTTTTTGACTATTTGCTACTACAAAAAGTGCAGCTATAAATATTTTGATATTTATGAGGATCTTTCTCTCTTTGACATCCTTGAGATATATTCCTAAGAGTAGAATCTCAGGATCAAAATGTATAGACATTTTAATCTTCCGTAGGGAATCTATTGCTTTTTCAATACACTACAGTGAACCCTAGAATTTCCTTAAGAAAAATGAATAAATATATTCCCTCCTTTTTTGGCAGAGGTGGAACACTATGGGGGTGGAATATTGTATATACTACTAGCGCTCATTTGTTTAACTCAATTCACTAACTTTCTTTTTCGCCTTTTTTTTTCAAACTTTGTTTTTAATTTACAAGGAATAAATCTGTGGAAAGGGAATCTTTTCCGATGTGCTCAGGTCTGAAGAATAAGGAGCCTAAGTTATGTAAGCATCTTTAAGGTTTGTAACTCTGGGAAATGACTCCCAAGCCATATCTTCCTCTAAGTGAAGAATACAGAAAATTGGTGAATATCTCATTTTAACAAACATTTTTATAAGCTGTAAATCAACAACCATTTATTAAGCACTTACTATATGTCTGGTATTATGCTGCAATTACAAAGACAAAATTGACCCTTGGGTTTTATAAAGGAGAGACAACACGTGTGTATATGCATATTTATATGTGTGTAGTGGGTATATGTGTATGTGATTGTGTACAAAATATTTGCCAAAATGTAAGTAAGATAATGGAAATGAGAAGTAAAATGGCTGTTTGTAGAAAGCAGCTCTTGAGATCATTGTGAAAAGAAAGTAAAGATGATAGGGTGTTATTTTCCTAGTTGGGGAGCACCCTATACAAAGTAACATAGATGGGAGATGGAATGTCATATGTGATTAAGAAGAGGAAATCCAGTTTTTCTGAACCATAGAAAATCCAGAGGAAATGGAAGGTAAGCATAGAGACATTTAAGCACGTACTATGTGCCAGGCACAGTACCAAGAACTTTACAAATATATCATTTCATCTTCACAACAATCCTGAAAAAGTAGGAAGCAGAGTAATGATACTAAACCTGGAAAGATAGATTTGGACCAGATTGTGAAGCAGAGAAGTCTGTGTTTGAGTCTAGATTTTATAGGAAGTCACTGAAGTTTATCAACCTTTGGGGATGAATGGAGTGATGAATAAATTAAGAAGTTATAAAAGTAATGCCTTTACTATAGATTTATCATTATTATAATGGGAATAATGAAACTGTTTTTTGTTTCTTTGTTTCCTCAGAGTGCATGGCACATTGTTATTCATTTATTTCAATTTTGTCCTATTCTCTGAGGCTCCATCTGGGGCCACTTGACAAAGGTACTGGAGAGATTTGCCATTTCTTTCTCATTTTATAGATGAGAAAACTGAAGCAAACAAGTTCAATGACTTGCCCAAAATCACATAGTAAATGTCTGTGACCAGATTTAAACTTCAGAAAAATGAGTCTTCCTGACTCCAGGTATGACACTCTATCCACTATACCACGTAGCTACCCTCGTGTCTGGTGCACAGTACACACAAAAGAAACTTGGTCCAGTCAAATGTCTAGCAAGTATCAGAGGTGGAATATGAGCACATGAAAACCAGTCATCAGATACCAGAGCTGTTTCCACTGTACCAGGCAGTGTTTAATTTCCTCAGACTCCTCCAGTTCTCACAAATTCAGAGATTCCAACTGCTATCATAGTAGGTGGTTCATGTTTATATAAAATGAAACCATAAAAAAGGTTACACAGTAAATAAAGGAAGAATTGCCATATAATGAAACAGATAGTGGAAGTTATGACTGCATTTGTCTTTGAGACTGCCACCATCTTCTTGAGTGACCTTTAGAAACTGCATCCTCTGTGTCTCCGTGCTGTCCTTTTATTGCAGAAGTATTCATTCTTGCTCTCTACCTCACAGGGATATCATGGGAATTTCTTTGGAGTACGTATTAAACTCAGTTTAATACCAGAAAAAATTGGTATAATAAGCTGGATCTGTAGTCCACCTGAAATTTGTATTTACACATACAAACAAAAAAAGGTCTCAGTTAATTTATTATCCTCATCTTTCTTTGTCTCTGTCCTCTGCAGATGACACAGTTCCAGGTAGCTGACTGCAAGGCTTTATCAGCTGCCTACATATGTACCACATTCCATTTTAATTAGCCTCAAGATTCCAGCCTTAGATGGCTTAGCAGGGGTCCCTAATTATCTTCATAACACTAGTGATCTGCCCAGAAAATGAAGAATGAGGAAGGCAGTGAGCAGTCAGAGGCCAATGTTAAATCACATAGAGTTGGGCCAAGAGTTAGAAAATTTAATAAACTACTGCCTTAAAAAAAAGACTTACTTTTAACTTTTTTGTTGGATGATTGTTAACATTAAAGTTGCTCAGGATCCAGAGGGTAATTTTTTCCTTATGTGTGTGTGTGTGTGTGTGTGTGTGTGTGTGTGTGTGTGTGTGTGTATGAGAGAGAGAGAGAGACTCAACCAAACTATATTTATATATCCATATATGTCTTTATGTATGTCTATGTATATAAGCATATATAAACATATATGTCGATTGAATAGTTTGTATGCATACTAATATATACATGCATATGTACGTGTATTAACATGCAAGCATGTGGTGTATCTATGCATACATATAATACATATTATGTACATGTAAATAATATCTAAATACATAAAAACAAATGTTCCCTGAAACAATGTGTCTGCCTTTCTTATACATTTTGGGGGGAAAGTCTCCTGTGTTATCTTCAAAGTTTGGATTTGGATTTGGATCCATTAGGATTATTTCTTTTTTAAAACTTCAGGATCAAGGAATCAAAGATTTATTATAAAAATAAAATGAAATCAATTATGCCATTCTTTATTTAATTAAAAGCAATTATTATTATGAAAATTTTTTCTGAATAGCTATTACTTTGAATGGGAGAAAAAGTTGTCTTCTCAATAATACCCTTAAATAATGGACCTGTTTCATGACCCCTTGCACAAGCTGCCTATAAATTGAAAAGAAAATCTTGCTTATTTTGGCTCTTCAACCTCAACTTCCTAGCAAAATTTTTGCTAATTCAATGAACACTTAAGAGAAAGGACTGAGGTCATGTGGTGATGACTGATCAGCTCAGCTGTTCACACAAGTCAAGTGCCAAACTGTGAATCAGATCATAAAAAGTCAGTTTCGTCTACTCATCTGCAGACTGGAACAAGATGCATGCAGATGCTGTTGTTAATATGATTAATATAACACAGCAGCATAAGAATTGTCTGATCTCCAGGGTCAGACGTATAGATATTCCAGCCCAGTTAGTATTCAATCTTTAGCAAACAAAGAACTCCAATAGTTAATTTGTTATTTGAGACATTTTATTACCTCTTGTAAGTTAATCAATATCTCAGTGAATAGGAAGATCTGAGTTCAAAGCCTACCTCAGACACTAGGTTTTTTTTTTTTTAAATCCTAAAGAAATCACCTAACTTCTTTCAATCTCAGGCTTCTCATCTGTAAAATGTGGATAAGAATAGCATCCACTTCAACTATAGTTATGAAGCTCAAATGTGATAATACATAAAGCATTGTATAAATCTTGAAGTGCAATATATATATATATAATTGGTGTTAATATAATATATTATATTATTATATAATATACATTTAAGTATATATAAATTATTATTGGTATTAAAGCATTAATAATAGATATAATTAATAATAGCTATTATTAAATTACAATGATAAGAATAAGCAGAATCAACTCAGTAAAGATTGTTAGTTAAATCCATACTTAATATCCTTACAATGTCAAAATGCCTTAGATGCAATCATGTCACTGAAGTTTTTGTCTCCTTTCTTTCCCACTATTTATAGACTGAAGCCTCTCATACCATTAATACCTGTTTCCCATTCTGAACATTCTTAAAGGGTAAAAGTGAAAAGCATGATAATCCATTCTTAGAATGATCATAGCATTCACATTTGTTCTTTACGCACATGTAGTTGTCTTTTCTCATAAAATATCAGTATACTAAAGTCAAAGAATTAATAACTGTAGAGAAGTCATTAATAAATTTACATTTTAGTCACAGTAAGACTGAATGAATTCATTAACAGTATGGCATAAAGAAGCCAATTTACTATACAATAAGAAGCTGGCTTTCATCTTGTCAGTGATTAGATTATACCAATGTGTGCCTGCTGATTATTTGATAGTCTCTTGACTATTAGCTAATAGTTGAGCTAATTTGATGAATGAGACTGCAGATATAGATGCTAATATAAACACATCCTATTTCATTTATAAGATAGTTGATTATTTCTAGATCTGGAACACAAAATGACAGAGAGATGTGTGCAGAGAAGGATGAAAATATGTAAGTGAAGACTAATTGGCTGTGAAGATTTGGGAGATTCCTTTTATTATGTAAAATGCAACTGAAAAATACATTTTGTACACAGCTTGAGAAATAACCACCACATGCAACCTGCTGGAAAGATTTTAAATGACTTGTAATATTATCAGATTCCTGGGATGCTTATGCATGGCCTACTGTAATTTTATTACATTCACTTATTTTTAAGTCTTTGATTATTTTTTATTAGAAAAAAAAAGGTGTTTTAACTAAATTCATTAATAGTCTATAGCTTATGACCTTAGATTTATCTGCCTTCCAAACTTGAATTTCTGTTGATTTCAAAGGAAATTCCATGTAAAGAGAAAACAATGAAGAGATTCTGTCTTTTTTTATTTCATGTTCACTTCTAATTTTATTGAGATTTGCTGTTTTAGACATTTCAATAGGAAAATGTTTCCTTTAGTTTTACATTGTTAATTAAACTTGAAAGTATTTATTGGTTAATATACATGACTTTTCACTACCTGTCAAGGAATAAATATTCACTAAGTAAGATAGCTCCTTTTGGGGGCCGGGATTCCAGGTGACACCCAGTCATAATAATTTGGATTCACATTTACTGGTTGTTTTGAGATTCATAAATCACTTTCCTCACAACTTACCTGGAATAGTATAATTCAGTATACTCATCTATAAAATAGCTGAGTACTTACCTCAGAGAATGGTTGTGAGGATCAAATGGGATAATATATGTAAAATGCTTTGCAAACCATAAATCACTAAATAAATGTTAACTTTTCCCTCAACCTATTTTACACAAAAAAAGATATTGTGAATCCCACAGAGGTTACCTGACTTTCATGGGATCACACAGTAAATATATATATATTAACTCAAAAATGAACCATGATAAACAAGAAAGAAAATAGAGTTGAATGAATTGTAGGTTTTAAAAATTTATTTATATATGTCATCATAAATGGCAATATTAAAGAATATACATATTTCTCAGGATCCAATTATATGCCAATTAAAGCTAGCTACATATTAGTGAATAATCGTAATCAAATGAAAAAAGACAAATAAATCCATCCTTTAAAATTCTTTTCAGTATACAATCTATTCGGTTTTATAGAGAGACTGTTATATGGGCAGGGTCAGAAATACATTTTCAATGTATTTTCAGTTATAGAATTTGTTTTAATGAGATCAATAAAGCATTGCTTCAGTGGTCATTAAATAGAAAAAAATAAAACCATTTTTAGGTACATACTCTTCTTTATTCCTCTACTTCTTAAAAACCCCTTGCTCTCATTATTTCCTTCAGTCCTGTGTCTGATAAAGAAGACAAAGAAGTTGTCTTTTGCCCTTGATCCCATTCCCTCTTTTATCTCCTCCTGCAAATTTTGCCCCAAATTATGCCACACCTCTCTTTAATCTTCTATCTCTCCCTCAGTACTTGGTTTTTTTCCCTCAAATGCCAACAAAAATGCTTGTCTTTCCCATCCTTAAAAAACAAAAAAATTCCTCACTAACCCTATCAGCCAGACAAGCTAGCATCTTATATCTTGTTCTCTTCCTCACTGACAAAAGCTTCTAGAAAAAACTTTCTAATTTTCTTAATCACTCTCCCTCTCCTCTTACTCTAACCTTTTTGAATCTGAATTCTAAGCCACTCATCTCAAACTGTTCTCTCTAAAGTCATTGATAGCTTAATTGTCAAATCTGACAGCCCTTTCTCAGTATCCATCTTTCTTGACCTCTGCAACATTTGACATTGTTAATCAGTCTCTGATTCTTAATATAGTGCTCTACACTCTATGTACTCTTGATTCTCTTCCTAGCTGTTTAAATTTTCCTTATTAGTCTTCTTTGAAAGATTCAGCATCCATATCCCACCCACCTCCAAATGTGGACTCCATGGCTCTGATCCAGCTCACTGTTCTTTCTCTCTCTATACTCTCACACCATCTCATCAACTATCATGGCTATAATTATTATCTCTATGCAGATAACTCATATTTATATATTTAATATCTCTTGAATTTCAGTCTCATGACATTAACTGCCACTGGACTTTAAAATTGGATGTCCCATACATAAATACAATCTGTACAAAATAGAACTCATAGTTTTTCTCCTCCCAAACCAAAGTTTTCTTCCTTAACCCTCTATTTCTGTCAGAGAAATCACCATCCCTTAAGTTTACAACCTTGAAATCATTCTCAACTTCTCACCTCACCCCACATACCCAAACAATTTCCAAGTCCTATAGATTTCAACATTTCTAACATCCATCTACTTCTCTCAGTTTTACTCAGCCATTAATTCCCAATAGCCCATGTGCTGCATCACTGCAGGCTAAGATTTAATCATCATCAATGAGGTGCCAGTAGGTCAACTAGCATCCTGACAAAGAGTACTCTAAGCCAACCATTAAGGAGATATTGTCAATCATCTTAATTTGGTACTAATGGGCTTCTCCATGCCTTCCATTGAGAAATCTAATAAAATCCTAAATAAAGTGCTTTAATCTTATAAATTTGTTAAGTTGCCCTGATCATAAAATTCTACAGAAAATAATTAATGATCAATGGAAAGAAATCAAAGGCTAAGCTGTATGAACATATGGCATGGTATGATAGTCCAAGAGACATGTGCTCATGTTTCAAACAGATAAAGTTGAAATAATCCACAGTGCTGGAAAAAATGTATAATTTTAAGTTTTCAAAAATATTTGGAAGCCTATCTGGAATCCTGGAAAGGTGGCAAAGTGAGAAGTTACCAAGGAGCAGTTTTCCTCCTCATTGCCTCAAATAAATAAGAGGCCACAAAATGCAACAAATTGAAAGAAGAAAATAGACAAAAAGCCCAAAATTCACAAGATAATTTTTAGAGGCAAAATAACTTCGGGAAAAAGTCAGCAGCTCTTTCTGGTACTTCTGTCTCAACTTCCCTCCACTTCAAAAAATCCATGATCATAGAGGCCCAGGATAACTTCATATTCCTAAATCAATTTACAAATTTAGTGTTATATCAATCAAATTTTCTAAAAGGTTTTTCAACAAAGCAAAAACAAAATTCATCTGAAAGAATAAAAAGTCTAGAATCTTAAGGAAAATCAAGAGGAAAAATTACAAATGAAACAATGATAGATAAGACATCAAACTATATTATAATGTGAAGGTAATCAAAATGATTTGATATTGGGGTTATTTTGAAGTAAATTAATGTAACAGACTAGATAAGAAAGAAACAGAAGCCATTAAAAAGAGTTGCTCAATTTTTAATAAATCCAATAATATAAATTATTGGAGAAATAACTCTTTTTATGACATCAACTGCTGGGAAAATCATCAATTTTTTTTGTCCAAAAAAAAAAAAAAAACAACCAGAACCTAATGAATAGGTTGATTCATACAGAAGCAGCTAGGAAGAGTAATGATTATAGTATTGGCTCAGAAAGCCCTGAGTTCCAATCCAGACTCATACAATTAATATTTGTGGAACCCTGAGCAAGTCATGTAAATTTTGTTTGCTTCAGTTCCCTCATTTATAAAATGGAGATAATGATACCACCCTTTCTCCCAGGACTTGTAAGGAACAAATGAGATAATACTTCCTGGTTATTGTTCAATCGTTTTTCAGTTACGTCCAACTCTTCTTGGTCCCTTTTGGAATTATCTTGACAAAGATCCTGGACTGGTTTCCCATTTCTTTGTCCAGATTATTTTATAGTTGGGGAAACTGAAGCAAACAGGGATAAATGAATTGCCCAAGGTCATAGACTATATCAGAGGACAGATTTGAATTCATATCTTTCTGACTTAATATCACATGTTCTTTCCACTGTATCACCAAAGCCAGCTGACATATAAGTGCTTAATGAATCCATTTACTTTTTTCATTTCCTTCCTTCCTTTTTTCCTTCTTTTCTTTCTTCTTTCCTTCCTTCCTTCCTTCCTTCCTTATTTCCTCTCTACCTTCCTTTATCCCTTCCTCCTTTCCTGCCTCCTTCCCTCTCTTACTTCCTTGCCTCCTCCAACTCTTTCTCCCTCCCTTTGTTTCTTTTTCTATCCTTTTCTCCCTTCTTTCCTTCCTCCTCCTTTCCTTCATTCCTTCCTCTCTTCTTTCCTCCTTCTCTCCCTTCATTCCTTCCTTTCTTTCTTCTGTCCTTCCTCTCTCCTTCTCTCCCTTCCTCTCTTTCTGTCTCCCTCCCTTCTTTTCTTCTTTCCTGCCTTCCTTCCTCCATTCTTTCCTTTCTTCTTCCTTCCCTCCCTCCTTTCTTTTTTCCTTCATTGCTTCCTTTCTTCTTTTCTTTCTTCATTCCTTTGCTTCTTCCTTCTTTTCTTCCTTTGTTCCTTCCTTCCTCCTTTCCTCTCTTCCTTCCTTCTTTCCTTCCTCCCTCCTTCCCTCCCTCTCTTCCTTCCTTCTTCCTCCTTTCTTTACTTCCTTCCTTCTTTTCTTCCTTCCTTCCTTTCTTCCTCTAGTCCTTCCTCTCTTCCTTCTTCCATCCTTTCCTTCTTCCTCCATCCCTTTCTTCCTCTTTCCTTCCTGTCTTCCTCCTCCCTCCTTTCTTTCCTCCCTCTCAAGCTGCCTCCCTTTCTTCCTTCCTGCTTTCTTTTCTCCATGCCTTCCTCTCTCCTTTCTTCCTTCCTGCCTCCTTCCTTTCCTCCCTCCTTTCCTTCTTCCCTTTCTCCCTCCCTCCCCCCTTCCTTCTTGCTTTTCTTCCTCCATGCCTTCCTCACTTCCTCCCTTCTTCCCCTCCTTCTTCCCTCCCTTTTTCCTTTCCTTCCTTCCTTCTTCCATCCCTTCCTTCCTTTTTTTCTTCTTCCTTTCTTTCCTACTTCATTCCTTCATTCCTTCCTTCTTCCCTCCTTTTCTCCTTTCCCTCTTTTCTTCCTTTATCCCTTCCTTCATTATGCCAAAGGATAAGACAGATATAAACATAGGGTTAAAATATTTGCCAATCCTCCCACTAAACTCTTTAAGAATAATTCTAGAAAAATAAGTCCTAAACTGGGACACTGATGAATTGTTGGTGGAGTTGTGAATGAATCCAACCATTCTGGAGAGCAATCTGGAATTATGCCCAAAAAGTTATCAAACTGTGCATATCCTTTGATCCAGCAGTGTTACTACTGGGCTTATATCCCAAAAAGATACTAAAGAAGAGAAAGGACCTGTATGTGCCAAAATGTTTGTGGCAGCCCTGTTTGTAGTGGCTAGAAACAGGGTAATGAATGGATGCCCATCAATTGGAGAATGATTAGATAAACTGTGGTATATGAATGTTATGGAATATTATTGTTCTATAAGAAATGACCACCAGGATGAATACAGAGAGGCTTGGAAAGACTTACCTGAACCAATGCTGAGTGAAATGAGCAGAACCAGATTATTATGCACTTCAACAATACTGTATGAGGATGTATTCTGATGGAAGCAGATTTCTTTGACAAAGAGAAGATCTAATTTAGTTCCAATTGATCAATGATGGACAGAATCAGCTACACCCAGAAAAGGAACACTGGGAAATGAATCTGGACTACTTGCATTTTTGTTTTTCTTCCCAGGTTATTTTTACCTTCTGATTCCAATTCTTCTTGTGCAACAAGAGAACTATATGGCTCTGCACACATAAATTGTATCTAGGATATACTATAACATATTTAACATGTTATTACTGAGCTTATATCCCAAAGAGATCGTAAAGAAGGGAAAGGGACCTGTATGTGCACGAATGTTTGTGGCAGCCCTCTTTGTAGTGGCCAGAAACTGGAATGAGTAGATGCCCATAAACTGGAGAATGGCTGAATAAATTGTGATATATGAATATTATGGAATATTATTGTTCGGTAAGAAATGACCAACAGGATGATTTCAGAAAGGTCTGCAGAGACTTATACGAATTGGTGCTGAGTGAAAGGAGTAAGGCCAGGAGATCATTATATACTTCAACCACAATATTAAGTGATGATCAATTCTGATGGACGTGGCCATCTTTAGCAATGAGATGAACCAAATCAGTTCCAATGGAGCAGTAATGACCTGACCAGCTACACCCAGCAAAAGAACTCTGGGAGATGACTAAGAACCATTACATTGAATTCTCAATCTCTATATTTTTGCCTGCCTGCATTTTAGATTCCCTTCACAGGCTAATTGTACAATATTTCAGAATCCAATTCTTTTTGTATAGAAAAATAACAATTTGGTCATGTATACTTATTGTGTATCTAATTTATACTTTAATATATTTAACATCTACTGGTCATCCTGCCATCTAGGGGACGGGGTGGAGGGAAGGAGGGGGAAAATTGGAACAAAAGGTTTGGCAACTGTCAATGCTGTAAAATTACTCATACATATAATTTGTAAATAAAAAGCTAGTTTAAAAAATAAATAAATAAAAGTAACAATAGCTGACATTAAAAAAAAAAAAAAAAACATATTTAACACATATAAGACTGCCTGCCATCTACAGGAGGTGGTGGAGGGAGGGAAGGGAAAAGTTGGAACAGAAGTGAGTGCAAGGGATAATGTGTTAAAAAATTACCTATGTATATGTTCTGTCAATAAAAAGTTATAATTTTAAAAAAAAGAAAAATAAGTTCTATAGGAGTAACACTCAAAGAGAGGTGACATATCAGACGAATACTAAGTTTTTTTATCCTACCCGGCATTTATATAGTGATTTAAAGTTTGCAAAGCTCTTTATATAAATTAAATCATTTGATAAATTCCAATAGTAGAGCTCTGTGACATAAGCTCTACTATCAACCTCATTTCAGAGATGAAGAAATTGAGGGGTTAAAGTGAGTTTCAAGGTCACACAACTTATAAGTGACTTCCTAACTTTAAGATCTGTGATCTGACCATAATCTACTATTTTACATATCTGCTTTTAAATAAACAAATCTATTAGAAAATTCATTCTTTATTATATTAAATATATATTCTAGACTGTATCTTGGATATTGTAGACCCTCCTTAGAAAGAATTCAATACAAGGATTAAATGGCAACACAAAGCTGGAATGTGAATAGCATGCGAAAGACACTAAGTTTATCCCTTTAGGAGTAGTAGAAGTGGGACACTCAGGAGTTTGATCTCATATTGGCTATGGAATAATATTTGATATAACTCTCTTCCATTCACTCTACAATGCAGCCAAATTGTCCCACAATTCTTTCCCAAATGCAGCATGGATGGTACCTCTCTCTCATCTGAAGGCCTTTACCCAAACCTTTTCACCTGGCCTCTTAGAATTTCTCCATCTCTTTTCTTCAAGGCTTAGTTCAGGCAATACCTCCTCTTTGGAAGCTATCATCCTGTGTATTCTGATGGAAGATGATGATCTTCGACAAAGAGATCTAATTCCGTTTCAATTAATCAAGGATGGACAGAAGCAGCTACCCCAAAGAAAGAACACTGGGAAGTGAATATAAACTGCTTGCATCTTTGCTTTTCTTCCTGGGTTATTTTTACCTTCTGAATCCAATTTTCCCTGTGCAATAAGAGAACTGTTTGGTTCTGCACACATATATTGTATCTAGGATATATGGTGACATATTTAACGTGTAAAGGACCACTTGCCATCTGGGGGAGGGGATAGAGGGAGGGAGGGGAAAAATCGGAACAGAAGAGAGTGCAAGGGATAATGCTGTAAAAAATTACCCTGGCATGGGTTCTGTCAATAAAAAGTTATTAAAAAAAAAAAAAGGAAGCATCATCCTGGTGCTTACTATAGTACTTGCACATAAGAAGCACTTAATAAATCCTGATTGACTTGTCTTGGTGCTGCCAGCTATCAGTGCTCTCTTCTCATACTGGCTTATTTTTGTTCATCCACATCTGTGTCATATTCTACCCAATAGTATATGGAAAGGTGGGCTTTGACTCATGTAAGCCTGGCTGACTAACTTACTAACTCAAAGCCTTCAAAATCTACCTACCTCAATTGTTGTGAGATTCATAATGTAGTTTTTTAAGGAAGCCTGGATGACTTTTTTTTCTAGAACACTTATAAAGGAGATTCTTGTTTCTGTATGGTCTAAACAAGTCCCTACTGTACCCCAACTCTGAGAGTTGATGAGTTTGTATATGTGTATATTTTAATTAGTTCATTTGTCCAATCAGGCTAGACACCACCAGCATGATTCAAGCAGCAACATACTGCAAAGTTTTTTGTTGTTCAGTCATTTCAGTTGTGTTCTACTCTTTATGACCTCATTTGGGGTTTTCTTGGCAAAGATACTAGAATGATTTGCCATTTTCTTCTTCAGCTCATTTTACAGATGAGGAAATTGAGGCAAATAGGGTGAAGTGATTTGCCCAGGGTTACCCAATAGTAAGTGTCTGAGATCATATTTGAACTCAGGAGGTTGAGTCTTCTTGACTCCAAGCCTGATACTTTATCTATTATACCACCAATATTGCTTCAAAACCTCTAACCTGTGACTATTTCAGTTCATTCATTCATCAAATTTTGCAAAATCACATGTTCATAGCCATTTGAACATGTCTTTAATGAAACACATTAAGGCTTTTAAAGATTCCATGACAGAACTTGGGTATGGATATTCGCTCATTAGTGCAGATAGTAAGCCATACATAACTTCTCATTCTTCACTATTCTTGTTCATGCCTTTCTATAAAGCTTTTAATGAGAATCCATTTCACATGCTGGAGGCCTTTTTCTAGGTTTTTCAATATTTTAGAGGTGAAATAATTACTTTAAATTGAATAAATTATATATGTACATATATTTAAAACAAATTGTATGAATAAATTCACTTACAAAGTTAATCCTTTTTTTCTTTATATATGGAAATAGTCATATTTATTGGTAATTTTCTAATTCAAAATACTTTTTAAGTCATTCAGGTCTCCTACACTCCTTTAATACATATTTAGCTCATGTGCCTTTCTGGCCATCCATGTACCTGAGTCAAATATGGAACTTAAAATTAAATATTTCAGGGTCTTCCCTTTTATTGGATAGTTCTGAGGTGGTCGGGCCCAAAGAGAAGTTAGATGTACAAGAATGATTCCTTCAGGTCCCTCCTAACTGTAATCTTCAATTCAACAAGTGTTTATCAGTTACTTCCTATGTGCATAGCACTAGAAGATTAAGAAAAAGCAGCATGAAGTTCTTTTCCCCCAAGGCCCTTACTTGTCCTTTTTGTTTTGGAAGGAGAGGGAAGGGAGGAAAGAGTGTAGACAAGTTATAAAGTCAAGAAAGGATACCCGAAGAGCAGTCTTGCAAGGAGAAGAGCATAGTTCAAACTTATTCTATCCCAGGATTAACGCACCTATAAAAGTAGCAATGTAGTTAGATGAAATAGAAGGCCAGTTCCCTAAGTAATTCATATAATCTCTGGCACTTTGGAGGTTAATCTACTGTTTATTTACTCTGTCAAAAATTATCATACTAAGTGAGACCTAAAAACATAAGTCTAGTAAGCAAAGCTTAGATTCTGCAATAAAGACAGGTAGGAGATGCAGAGAACATACTTCACGATTTTATACTTTAAGTAAATTTAATCCTTCTCTTAATGTAAGAGATTAACATTCCATTATTGAGTTTTTGGTATTTTTAAAGGGATTTATGGGGGGAAATTTTAGTGAAGATAGAAATTCTCTGGCAAAAACCACTTAATCTGATTTAATCTAAATAAATCTGACCTGGCTAAGGCTGGCAGAGTATTATAAGATTTTGAGATCTTAACCAGTATTATCAAAAATACCTATTTGTACTAGAGTAAAACCCTTGATGACAAAGCAGGAGGCTAACCTAAGATCACTCAGAGACTTGTTCTCCTCTTCCCTTTTCAAGATGCCTAAGAGGCAGAAGAAGCAATCTTTTTAAACAAAACAACAAAAAAAAGATCCACTAAGGTATTTCTGAAAGAGCACAAAACTGCCTTTTAGAGAGCTGAAATTACATTTGGGAACTGTGTGTTTCTGTCCTTAAATGTAGTCAACAAAATTGTTGCTCTCTTAAAAATGGTTTGTGATAAGTGAGCTTTCTACCCATAGACTAAGCCCCCAGAGAAAGTTTTCATCACCAACATTTTATTTTTCCCAGACTTTAGAAATTAGAGAACTCTGATAATGTACTTGCCTCCTCAGCAGCCTGAGAATGTTCTTAACTTCATGGAACTTTTGGGGCAGATTGGGAAATAGTCATTCCCACAGAAACTCTCCAAGGAGTGGTTGGGGATGTTTATTTATTGGGACATTGACCTTCTGCAGTGGCACTGGCTTATTAAAAGTTTGTAGAATGTTTCTCAATTGATCATGTCAGTGCCTTTGTTCTGGGAAGGTTGAAGGGACTAGATACAAGTTATTAAGAATTTTCATTTATTAAAGCTAGCCTTCTGAAATAAAATGACTTGATTGAAAGGAACACGCAGGGATATTTTTCCCCCAGGGCTGCCGAATATTAACAGTTTTCTCAGATGGACATCGAATGTTTGGAGTCAGTTATTCAGTTTTACTCCATTTCTTTGGCTAAGGCTAAGCTTGGAAGAATGACTAGAGAGTTAGCCTCTAAGTAAGGAACATCAGTTCAAATCCTGCCTCTGAAATTGACTACATGTCATCTGAACATGTCATTTAACCTCTTAGTAGCATACTCACTCTCTAAATCTATAAATTAAAGAAGAGAGATTGCATTGGTAGAGAGGTGTTTTGTACCTAATAAGTTCCCTACACAAACAAAATTATTGATCTGTGTCAGAAAGCATATGGAGGGAAGAACAACATAAAAAAGTAACAAAATCTATTTATTTTTAATATAGAAGACATCACCAAGGAGATATATGATCAGAAACACATGAGGGCACACCTAATGAATTGGTACCTAATTTTAAATTGGGGGGGGCATGTTGAATGAGTTATGATCTGCCCTATTTCATATTAATAGGATCACAGATTCACTAAAGGGGGTATTAGCTTCTCAACTGTCTTTAAAACATTTGAAATCAAGACAATCCCACAAATATCGTACCTAGCAAACAAGTAAGCATTTTTCCAGACTGACTTTCTAATAGGGACAGACTGCATTTCATTGGTCTAGTCAAATTTCACAGAATGCTACTGATTAACAATTTACTTTGAGTTATGTGAGCTAATGTGCGTACCCAAGGGAATTGGATCAGCTACCAGCATGTAAGCTTCCTGAGTGTTTTCTTTCAGTTTGGCTACTTACTTTATTTAACCTCCAGTCTTACACCCTACTCATGTGCTAGATTCTCTCTGTGCTCTTTAGAAACCCAAGTTAAAAAATTCCCAATGTATATAAAATATGGCTGAAACTGAAGTATCTGAGGGAAAGGTGAAAAAGTAACCTAGGGGGTTAATGGCATTATTAAAATCATTCATTAGACATTTATGTAGCAAGCTTTTATTAAGCCATAGCCATTAAGCTAAGTATTGAAGCCTTGAAAAACAGTCCCTGCCCTCAAATTACCTACAATTTATTAAAAGGCAATAATATAAGCCATGACAAGTATATACAAATTACATATAAAATAAGATTTCTGAGTAGGAGAACACTAGTTACTGGGGAAATCAGTATGTGTTTTCTATAGGAGATTGAATTTGAAACAAGCTCTTAAAGAAACTAGATTCTATAGAGCTGGAGGGCAGGAGGAAGTGCTAGATTAGTCTCTGAAACAGTCTCCAAAAAGAAGTAGAAGTAGGCGAAACAAAAATATAAAAATGGGACAGGGGATAACAAAATGCTCTGTTTGGCATTCTTCTTCATAACCTAATCGACTACTACGTTTCTCAACTTTTTACACCTTATCTTCTCTATGAACTCTTCCACTTTTGTGACACTAACCTCCCAGGCTATTCTACCAAAAAGATATTCAATCTCTCTTCTCTTGATATTATGTTCTACTTCCTCATCTCCATAGCATTCTGGCTTCCCTTAAATCCCAACTAAAATCTTAAATAAAGACAGATAGAAAGTGAGACAGAGACAAAGAGACTGAAATAGATTAAGGCAGAGAGAGACAGAGAGGAAGAGAAGAGTCATGTATATTAACTATTAAATTGATTATTTTCTTGATACCTAGAGTTTTCTTGTGCCTCCTTTTGGAAGATGAGGAAAGGAGGAAGGAAGGAAGGAAGGAAGGAAGGAAGGAAGGAAGGAAGGAAGGAAGGAAGGAAGGAAGGAAGGAAGGAAGGAAGGGAGGGAAAGAGGGAAGGAAGGAGGGAAAGAAGGAAGGAAACCTTTCATGACCCCTTATAATCCTAGTGCTTTCTCCCTATTAATTATTTCCTATTTGTCTTGTAGAAGCTTGCTTAATATATATTTGTTTGCATGTTGTCCTTCCCCATTAGATTGGAATATCCCTGAAGGCAGACATTGTTTTTTGTATGTCCAGTGCTTATCTCTGGTGCTTGATAAATGTTTATGACGAGATGGAATGTCACAAATAGGAAATTTAAGAAGTCCATATATTTCTTCTTCTTCAACAACAATACTATATGATGATCAATTCTCATGGAAAAAGAATAAATCTTAACAAGACTGGAAAGGTCGAATGAAGCTCTTGAAGATCTTGAAAAGACAGAGAAGCTTGAATTTGATCCAAGAGACAAGAAGGAGTCACTGAAGTTTCTTGGGGATGGAAGGAGGAGAGATGGGGTCAGACACTTAGGTAATTATGTAGCCAGAATTTAGAAAATTCATGGGAGTGGGATTTAGAGACAAATAAGCATTAATTGTGCTTCTGGATTTGATCAATACAGATCATATGAGGTGCCAGATGTGAATTATGAATTACTATCCCTTCCTTCCCACAATATGGTTATCATGTAATAGGGGGAGACAACACACACACACACACACACACACACAGAAAGAGAGAGAGAGAGAGAGAGAGAGAGAGAGAGAGAGAGAGAGAGAGAGAGAGAGAAAGTAAGCTATAAATAGGAAATAATAGAGAAGGTACTGGGGTTAAAGAAAGGTTAGGAAAGTTTTCTTAGAAAATGGGATTTTAAACTATGCATACCCTTTGATCCAGCAGTGTTACTACTGGGCTTACATCCCAAAGAGATCTTAAGGAGGGGAAAAGGATCTGTATGTGCACAAATGTTTGTGGAAGCCCTCTTTGTAGTGGCCAGAAACTGAAAACTGAGTGGATATCCATCAATTGAAGAATGCCTGAATAAATTGTGGTATATGAATATTATGAAATATTATTGTTCGGTAAGAAATGACCAATAGGATGATTTCAGAAAGGCCTGGAGAGACTTACATGAACTGAAACTGAGTGAAACGAGCGGGGCCAGGAGAGCATTATATACTTCAACAAGAATACTATACGATGACCAATTCTGATGGACATGGCCATCTCCAGCAATGAGATGAGCCAAATCAGTTCCAATAGAGCAGTAATGAACTGAACCAGCTACGCCCAGCGAAAGAACTCTGGGAGATGACTAAGAACCATTACATTGAATTCCCAATCCCTATATTTTTGCCTGCATGCATTTTGGATTTTCTTCACAGGCTAATTGTACAATATTTCAGAGTCCAATTCTTTTTGTACAGCAAAATAACTGTTTGGTCATGTATACTTATTGTGTATCTAATTTATACTTTAATATATTTAACATCTACTGGTCATCCTGCCATCTAGGGGAAGGGGTGGGGGGAAGGAGGGGAAAAATTGGAACAAGAGGTTTGGCAATTGTCAAAGCTATAAAATTACCCATACATATAACTTGTAAATAAAAAGCTATTGAAAAAAAACAATGGGATTTTAGTTGGCTCTTAAAAGCAGGAACAAAGGAGGGAGAGTATTCCAGACAGGAGGGATGGCCAGAGGAAAAGTCAGAGCCAAGAAAGAGATGGTTTGTAGAATAGGAGATTAGTGTCACTGGGCTTTAAGAGTACTGGAGACTAAGGTCTAAAAAGACTGGAAAGGTAGGAGGGGACTAGGTTTTGACTACCAAACAGCACATTTTGTATTTGATCTTAGAGGTAATAAGAAGGCACTGGATTGGGTAGGGAGGGGGAAGGTTGACTTTATAAGATTTATATTTTACAAAAATTACATAAATGGCTGAAAGAAACTGGATTAGAGTAGGAAGAGAGTTGAGGTAGCAGACTATTGCAGTACTCCAAATATGAGGCAATGTGGGACCTGCACCAGGTTAGTGGCAGTATCACAGGAGAGAAAGGGGCTCTATTCATAATTCTTACAATCTCAATACAAAGTTCAAGAGATGTAATAAGGTGAAATCACTAGTTCTTAGTAACAGATTGAATATGGAGAGAAGGGAGAGGAGGCAGCAATAGTGAAAAATGCAGGATTACTCCTAGATTATGAGCCTGAGAGACTGGGAAGATGGTGTTACCTTCCACAGTAATAGCAAAGGTGTGGGGGGAAAGGAAGGGTTTAGAGAAAACGATAATGAATTCTATTAAGATCTCTGTTTTAAAATTTTCCTTCTCTTCTCTGGCCTCCATCAAAACTCCCAGACCCTTTTATCCAGTTTGCAAATTATCTCAGCTGTATATTCAAATTATTTAAAATGTAGTTAAACATTCCCAGGAGGGAGAGAAAGGAATTTAAAATTTAACCTGAATAACTCAAATTAGTGAAAAATTTGAAAGAAAATAAGTAGCCACTAGAAGGGAACTCTTTGGGGCTTCTAGCCAGTTCTGTCTTTCCTTCCTACCTTATGATTTACTCTACTTAGGAGTTAAATACATTTATATTTATTAAATTGAATTTAGCATTGATACTCAGGTTCTTCCCTTCTCCCTGACCTTCCTTCACCCTGTCCCAACATTTCCCTTCACAAGTACCTACATCATTTCAACAAAAATAAAGTCAGTGCTTATGGAAATCTCACTGACCTTCAAACTTGCTTTGGAAACTCAGTTCTACCAGTGACACTGTGTTAGTGGGTACATCACTTCCCAAAGTGAGGTAGAGTTTCTTCATCTATAACACAAGGGCTATAAAATTCTTCTCTTTGCCAGCTCTTATAATCTATGATTCTGTGGGTGGCTCACCAAACCTCCTTGTCTTTGAGACTTCAAATAAAACAATCCTACTACAAAGGGCTTTCTATAGGAGAAAAGGCCGAAAAGGTTAAGTCTTGAAGCAGAACGTGTTGGGTTAGGGGGCATTTAAGAGTCTTCACTCACCTAACACAGGGATTCTTAAACTGTGTGTGTCAAGAACTGCTTTGGTATTCTGATAAAGCTATAAATTCCTTCTCAGAATATTTTAAAATAATTGAAAGAAATACTAGATTTCAGTTAGCAAAGTTCATAGCTAAAGTCTATTGTCCATAGACCCTAGATTAAGAATCTCTGACTTAAAGAATTGTCCCCTGTGGAACAGAATGAGTTGACATTCTTTTCCTTGTAGAAATGCAGTATGATATAAATGATTAATTAATAACAATGTAAATTCTGTCTTGGGTTTAATAAATGTGTTATAATCTATAATTGTCTCAAAGTGTGGGGAGATTACTTTGGGAATAGACATCAAAATAAACATCCTCATGGAAAAAAAAAAGAAATGTAGCATGAAAAGCTGTTTGAATTGCAATAGGAGATATTTTTATGATATAAGAAAACTTCCTAATTATAGTACTGTTTCCCATTCTCTTTGAAGTAGGATCATAAGATCAAAAGGCTAAAGGGACCTTAGCAGTGGGTGTATTTGGCATATAAGCTAGGTGGATTTTCATCATACTCCACTCAATAGCTTCTTTAAATAATTCTTCCTTTTCCTCATCAGAATTGTTTTATTTGATAGCTGCCTATCTTTCCTTGGCTGTTGAATCTTCAAGCTATGGCATGCTTTCTCTGAACCTTTAAAATTTGCTCTCTCCAAATCAAAGTTAAAGAATAGACTGACTTTCCTAACCATCAAAAATTTTCAGATGGAATGCTTTCCCACTGCCCCAGTTTCCTCAATCTACTTCATTTTCTCCTTATCAATCAGCTACTATTGGTTGATAGAATAGGACCAGCATAGTAATTCCCCACTTCAATTTTTTTTTTGTTTATGAATGATGAAGTTATTCTTCAGACAAGGCAAGGAAGCATTAGCTACAGTGCTTTAGGCAGAGGAACCATTCTAACAGATATATGGTTAATTGAATCCATCACTAGTAAAGAATCATGCTCTCATGCCTTCCTTGTGATCAGTTTCCTATATTCTTCCTCTATCCTCTTTCTGTCTCACTTGTACCATGTTCTGAAAGCATTATTGGTTCTCTTTTTTTGTGTCTCCACCGATCTTCATCCAGATGCTTTTCACAGTATCTCTGACTCAGATGAACATATTTCCTCATATTATACAGTGCTATTCTGCCTTTTTCCTACTATTTTTTCTCCTGTTCCTTTTTTAAAAAGTTTGCCCTCTGCAAAGATGTAGGTTATAATCCACCAGCCTCAGAGACACTTATGGTTTTGTTGTGGGAGTTTCTCATTCTGGGTTCCATAGGAACTCAGTGAATTTCAGATAAATATTTTATATATTGATTTTTAAATATAATGTACTTCATGTTGTTGATGTTTTGTCCTTTGTTCTTAAAGGGGAACATGGATTTAGGAAGATGATGTCATGATTTGCAAGGGAATTGGATTTAAATGAAGGAGGAGTGTACAAAGTCACCAATCTCATTCTCTCTTCTGAAGTCATCTGGTTTCAGTGGCAAGATATAGATCAAGATGACAGAAATGGTCCCAGATGCCATGGAAGACTTTGGCCTTTTTAAGTTAAGGTCTTTCCTAAGTCTCAGTTTGATTGAGGTAATGCCCATTTAATGATTAAGGCTAGGTAAGAAATGAGGCCAAAAAAATGCCTCTTTTATCTAGTCAAAAAAAAAAAAATCAATCAATCTGGGAGGGGAAGACCCTCAGGATTTCTGGCAAAACAGAAACAATTGCCATTTATACTCACTCAGTCATCAGAGCCCAAACAATGATCAAATGAGACTTGCACATCAAGACATTATCTTCCTAGGAAGGACAAACAATAATTTATGAGTAGTTGCAGTGACCTCACTGGTGCAGTTACCCCCACTGTACAATTCAGTTGGATAATGAAGTTTGGTTTTTTCCTTCCTTCCTTCCTTCCTTCTTTCCCTCCTTCCTTCCTTCCTTCTTTCCTTCCTTCCTTTCTTCCTTCCTTCCTTCCTTCCTTCTTTCCTTCTTTCCTTCTCTCTTCCCTCCTTTCTTTTTCCTCCCTCCTTTTCTTCTTCCCTCTTTCTCTTCTCCCTCTGCCCTCATAGGGAATCATAATCTTACCGCCCAAAGGAATAAAAATTTTGATTTCTGAAACCTCTCAAAATATCTTGAAGTTTAGGGGCTAGATTTCTTTTTTTAAGAACCATTCTTTACAGAGAGGCTTGGAGAGACCTACATGAACTGATGCTAAGTGAAATGAGCAGAACCAGGAGATCATTATACACTTCGACAACGATATTGTATGAGGACATATTTTGATGGAAGTGGATTTCTTTGACAAAGAGACCTGAGTTTCAATTGATAAATGACGGACAAAAGCAGCTACACCCAAAGAAAGAACACTGGGAAACGAATGTGAACTATCTGCATTTTTGTTTTTCTTCCCGGGTTATTTATACCTTCTGAATCCAATTCTCCCTATGCAACAAGAGAACTGTTCAGTTCTGCAAACATATATTGTATCTAGGATATACTGCAACATATCCAACATATAAAGGACTTCTTGCCATCTAGGGGAGGGGGCGGAGGGAGGGAGGGAGGGAAAAAAAAATCGGAACAGAAACGAGTGTCAATATAAAGTAATTATTAAATAAAAATTAAATTTAAAAAAAAAAAAAGAACCATTCTTTAAATCTAAATTACTCTGGTTCTTATTGACTGGCCAATAAGAGGGCCTCACTTGGTCAGTGTTTGGGTTCTAATGGCTCTGAGTGAATGTAAATAACAATTGTTTCTACTTTGGCCAGAAACCTGAGGGTCTTCCCCTCTCAGATTGATTTTGCATGGGGTTTGGTATTTTGGGGGATTTTTTTGTCATTTTTAATAGGTAAAAGAGACCATTCTTTGCCTTATTTCTTACCAAGCATTAATCACTGAATGGATATATATTTCAAATGTAGATGTTTTCAAGACCTAAGAAAAGATTTTGACATTTGATCAGTGTCTTCATTTTCTTTGATATCATAAGTCAAAGTAGATATATACACAAGCACACATGAATTCATACATACATACACAGGCACACAAATGCATACAACAGTTGAATACTACATTGTTCAATCCCTTAATTTTTTACAAGTAAAGAAAGGGACTCAGAGAGATTAAGTGATTTGCAAAAGATCACATAACTAGAAGTAGTAGAACTATTTTAGGGATGGGGAGAAGTAGGAGAAATAGCCTGAAAAAAAATGAGTAAATTCAAAATACACACAAGATTAATTTCCAGACAATGAGGGACCATAGGAGCTGGCACTTAAGTTGAATCTTAGGGAGCAATGGGTTCTAAAAAAATAGAGATAAGGATGGAAAGCATTCTAGGCTTAAGACAAGTCTGTGTTAAGACCTAAAGAAGAGAGATACATGTGATAATATATCAGGGGGAATAGTGGGAAAAGAGACTGCAAAGATAAATTGGTATCAGATTATGAAGATATTTAAATGTCACACAATGGCTGGGGATTGTAGCGAGAGTAAGGTGCTTTTATAGACAGACGTCTGCCTTGTATTTCAGAAATATCAACGTGACATATGGATAGAAAATAGATTGGAAAAAATGGATAGAAACTAGAGGCAAGAAGACTAATTAGGAGATTATTGTAGTAGTCCAGACACCTAGTGATGAAGGCTTGAAAGCAGAGTATTAGCTACGTAAGTGGAAAGAAAGGAACATGTGGACAAATGTACTGGAGGTAGCTTCTGAGGCAGCTGATAAGATATCTAGAGAAGGAAGAATGAAAGTAAAAAGGCCAAGATGACTAAGCTAAATTACTGGGGACTAATTACCTCTGCTCTGGAAATTAAAGTCTATCAATCCTAAATTCTAGGTGCATACTTCGAAAAAACTTTCCAAGGAGGCAAACAATTCTTTTTCCATTCATACAAAAATCTCCTATTAAAGTATAATATCTTGGAGAAAAGAAAGGGTGGGGAGGTGATTCTAGATTGAAAAGTTACATGTTCCGTATCAATGGAGTGAATTGCTTTTCTTTATCTCCAGAGCTTTGTACAGTGCCTGGTATGCAGTAGGCCCTTAATAAATGCTTGTTGACTGAGTGACTGACCAGGGTTGCAAAGGTCTTTAACAATAGAAGCTTTCTGCCCTTTGCAAGGGCAAGACTGGGTATACTTCTTTCTTGCTTTGTTCCTTTCTAATAAAGGTTAAAAAAAAAAAAAAAAAAGGAGGGGAGACTTTCCTCAAATTTAGGTCCTCTTCTTGGAAATTTGAGGAAATTCAAGGAAATCCTCAGTGTTAACCTATGAATTCAAAGTCACTTTTCATTGACTCTATATTAAAATAGCTGCATTACCGATACTTTATGCACTTGTATAGACATCTGAAACCTTGAATTTAGGGGCTCTGTTACTGGATTTTGTCACCCATGACTTTCAGATAAATATTTACATGGGCTCCTAACCTGAGATTTCTACATTTTAAGGAAAAAAAAATGTTAACTTCATTTGGTATCTTATTTTATTTTATGCCTTTAAAAATATTAGAAGGGGTCTATAAGTTTCCCAGACTGTCAAAGGGGGTTGATGTCACAAAAGAGGTTAAACCTCCCTGCAGAATAAGTTTCAAGGAGCTGTTGCCTCATTGTAAAGTCTCCTCCCAGCTTCAGAGAATAGATGAAAGGTGAATTCTTGATTCAACTTGCTATCATGATGGGTAGAATTGTTAGAAATAAAGAAAAGGTGAGCCTATGTAAAGACAAGCATTATCTCCAAAAGCCCAGGGCTCTTAGTTCATCCCTGTTTAAGGGAGAAAGAGCTTTCAACTTTAACATAGGAAGGTTTTGAGAAGATAATCATGCTTTGGAAGAATAAAGAATAGGGATGCTGATGGGAGATGGAGGAAGCTAAAGCACCCTCAGGAAATGAATGTGCAGTTAGTACCACTCAGAAATAATAATGCATTAGGAGAATGTGGCTGATGAGAATGACTAAGGAAATTGTGAGAGCTCTCATGTATAAATGAGAAGGCATGTGTCACTCATAGGGTCACACCACAAATTGCAAAAGGAACAAAAAAGAGTCAAGAACAAGAGCATACTATGAGGAAAACGATGCTCTGTGATGGGAGACTTATTTTTGAAGGGAACAAATGGAAAGAAAAGTTATAAATGTGTGTAGATGGAAAAAACAAGGTATCCTAAACTTAAATCCTACACAGATTCAGACTCGGGCTAAAAGAGCAGATATGTAGATGTTATTAAAAGAAATGTGGTTGAAAAAAAAAGATGAACTTGTCATATGAGGAAAAGGAATATAAAATTTGGACAGACCCAGTCTATCATTGGTATATTCTGTATATCAAGGAAATGTGAATAAAGTCCCTACATTTTGGGTGGATGCCCTATGATGAATGTATGGAACAATTAATATAAGACCAAAGGCCAGACAATCAATAAGAGTGTATACTCAGCTCTGAAAGTACAAATAAAAAATAATTAATCTTTGATCTGGAAAAGCCTGTATTCTACCACAGAGATAGAACATGTTCACAGATAAGTAAATATAATATTTAAAGAAAGCAACTGGACGAATCATTTTATTAGCATAAGGAACTTCTTGGTGTAGAATCCCATGAACCAATGCAAAAAAATAGTTTCACTTAAATGTATCCTTTTAAAGAGTTGTGAACACTAGAACATTGTGAAGATCATAGGATAATGTAATTATAGGTCTGGAGATCAAATATTCATAGATGGAGACAGAAGAGACCTCAGAGGTCAAATTTCTAATTTTCATTTATTTTAAGTTAATTTTTAAAAATATCATTTTCAATGAACAAAAATAGATATTTTTCTCTAGGCCACCCTTCTGCCACTGAGAAAATAAAAAAACAAAACAAAACAAAACAAAACAAAAAAACAACCTTGTAACAGATATGCATAGTCAAGCAAATAGAAATTCTCATATTGGCCATGTCAAAAAAAAATCATATTCTATACTCTGAGTCCATTTTACGGATAAAGAAACTTGAGGACCAGGGAGGTTAAGTGACCTGCTTAAGGTTATGCATGTACTAAGTATCTGAGATAGGATTTGAATTCAGGTGCTCTCAGTCCTGAGCTAGCAATTTTCCAATGTGGCTTATACAACACTATCAAGTGCAGCCCCAAACAGATTAAAATGTAAGTGGTGAAATATTTAACAAAATAAATAAAGAACCAAACAGAGATTATACTAATATGTGGTTTTCTAAATCAATGTCCTCCTATAGGGATCTTTATATATTTAATATTTAATGGACTTTGTTTCTTTCTGGGTTTGATATTTATATCATATCACTGAGTGACTTGGCTAGGATTCACAGCTAAAAGATGTCAGAGGTAGGACCTGCATCCATGTTTTCCTGTTTTCAATATAGGCTGTCTCCCTCATATTGTGCTGCCTCTATGTAGCGTTTGTGTACGTATGCACATACAAGCATATTACATGTATGCATATGCACACACATACACACATATATCTATATTTATACTTACATATGTATATATCTATATATACAGAGATTATATATAATATAACTTGGATGAGTTAAAGATTGTACCATTATAGGGAATAGAATCACAGTTCCATTTGTATATCAGAGCAGATATCATAATGTAACATAAATAATAACAGTTGTTAATGGATGTGACACTACATGCATTTTATTTGGCAGGTACCTCTGTTTATCTTTTATGTTCTAGAAAAGCTAAATGTATGAGATTAACATATCCCTGCCTATACATTAATAAAATGGATATCAGAGATCGGTAACTAAATTGACTGGCTTCTCATTGAGACTTCAGGTTTAATTGTTTTGACCTCTGGTGGGGGAATTGGGATTTCTACCATCTTTTTTCTGATAACTGGCAAACTAGCAGCTTAGCTCTGTTACAGCTAGATTTTATAACAAAGAAAAAAGCCAACTACTAATAGCCATGTTTAGAAAATTAATTAATATTGAAAATAATGGTGAAATTCATATTATTACCATTTCAACATACTCCATCAGGGAATATCTTTAATGGAAAATAAATTTTAACAGTAGGTAGCTGCTAACAGTGGGCAGGTTTGTACTGGATTTCAAAACAATCATTTGGTAAAAAATATTATGGTTAAACATGTCATGCCTCCTATGGGCACTCAAAAATATGTAATCTAAGAAGATTATGACAATAATGATCAAGCTCATGTCTTGCAATTAGCATCTAGAGCTATTAAGTGAAAGACATGTACTTATTAGGAAGGATGGGGCTACCTCCTTGAAACATTCTGAGTGCAAATTTGTGAACCTGGCTACATACAGGTCAAGGATTTGTAGGGAAGAGCAGGGAATTGTTGAGAAGATAGAGGACTCTTCTTGCAAACCAAGTATTTTTACAATCTGACAAGAAACTATTTTAAGTCTCTGTTCAGGAACCTTGTTCACATTTTGTTCAGAATGGTCTGCATATCAAAAATTTCTCTGAATAGGAACTGAGAAAATGTACCTCTCTCCCTTCTTAACAAAGGTAGCAATCTATGGGTGTGGAACACAGCAGATACTGTCAGACTAAATTGATATGATGATTACTTTTCCTAGACATATGCACATTCTCTCTTTCTGTCTCTCTCTTTGTCTGTCTGTCTGTCTTTCTCTCTCTCGTTGTGTCTCTTTTCCTTTCTTCTTTCTTTCTTTCTTTTCAGCAGACAGATAAATATACTGATGATTAAAATGGTAATAATAGAATTCTCAGAAGAATCCTAGAGTTATAATCTCAGTTAATCACCAAAATTAACTTTTGTCCTCCTTCCTTTCTTTCTTTTCTTCCTCCCTTCTTCCCTCCTTTTCTCTCTCTCTCTCTTTCTTTCTCTCTCTCTCTGTCTCTCTCTCTCTTTCTTTCTTTCTTCTTTCTTTTTAGAAATGAGGAATCTGAAGTTCAGTGAGGTTCAAGAACTTTAATCAATAAACTTTTTTTTTATAAAATATGAGGCAAGATCCTCAGCTAAGAGGATGGAAAGAGGATGATCCATGAGAGGTTTGAGGAGGATTGAAAAAGTCTGAAAGAGCTACTACACTATGAAAAATGTAGTATTGCCCAGCAGCCATAAGGATGCAGTTTGCATTGTATAATATAAATTTGCAGTGAACCCAAGCAGAATAGTTATGTGATTTTCTTTTCTTTCCCTCACCAATTATGTGTATAGGAAAGAAAGTGGTAGACTGTCAGAGTCAGCCATCATTGAGGCTTGACTTGTGAAATGGGTAATTATGATAAGAGATTAGGGACCCAAGAAGACACTACAGATGCAATTGAACTAGTTCACCAGAAACAATGGGGAAAAGAGAAGTGATTGGCTAGTGAGGAGAGAGGGCCCAGGAGAGAACTGAGGGGTAAAGAAAGTGGGAAGCCATAGTGTGGAAAAAAAGTAAGATTTTGTAAGGGAAGGCAGAGGGAGAGGTGAAAAGCCAATAGATTATGGTCAGAGAAAGGGATTTCAAAATTCTTAAATGTAGAGGAAGTATATTTGTGGGTGAAAGCAAGATCAACGACCACTTTGTGTTTAATTGGGAAGGGATGAAGGAATATAATACAAAAAGGAAATGTTAAAGAACTGTGTGGTTGAGCAGTTGAGGAAAAGTCAATATATATGTTGAAGAGGAAAAATTTGTGAGCTAAGTACTGAACTCATTAAGGAAGGAAGAAGGATGACTTGAAGGTCTGTAGATAGCAGCTACCAGGATAGATATAAATAGCATGAATATCAAAGGAAGAAAGATCACTTGATTGTGGAGGTAGAGGGACCATATGGTAATGGTGACAGGAAGCAAATAATGTTCCTACTCTTTTATTTAAACCAGCCAGCTGAAGGGAATGAGTGAAAGTATAGTCACTACTAGAAAGAGGAGCAAGGAGATTTTCATCCACAGAGAGACAGGTTCTAGTGATAGATAGAAGAGGGAAAGAATAAGAGAGGAAAAAAAGGATTTATGATGAAAGGAAGATTTTTGCCTATGGAACTTGTCCAGAATCACATGGGCAACAGATGGAGGGTTTGAATCAGGTCCTCTAGCATCCCCTTTCCATGATGTCATATAACCTACCATGGCTGGAAGATCATTGCTTACAAAGTGTAAAGAAGGAGAGAAAGAGGGAGGAATGGAGAGAGGGAGGGAGGGAGGAAGGAAGGAAGGAAGGAAGGAAGGAAGGAAGGAAGGAAGGAAGGAAGGAAGGAAGGAAGGAAGGAAGGAAGGAAGGAAGGAAGGAAGGAAGGAAGGAAGGAAGGAAGGAAAGGAAGGAAGGAAAGGAAGGAAGGAAGGAAGGAAGGAAGGAAGGAAGGAAGGAAAGGAAGGAAGGAAGGAAGGAAAGAAGGAAGGAAGGAAGGAAGGAAGGAAGGAAGAAGGAAGGAAAGGAAGGAAGGAAAGAAGGAAGGAAGGAAAGAAGGAAGGAAGGAAAGAAGGAAGGAAGGAAAGAAGGAAGGAAGGAAAGAAGGAAGGAAAGGAAGGAAGGAAGGAAGGAAAGGAAGGAAGATAGGAAGGAAGAAAAGGAGGAAGGAAGGAAGAAAAGGAGGGAGGAAAGAAGGAAGGAAAGAAGGAAGGAAGGAAAGAAGGACGGAAGGAAGGAAGGAAGGAAGGAAGGAAGGAAAGGAAGGAAAGTAGGAAAGAAGAAAAGGAGGGAAGGAAGGAAGAAAAGGAGGGAGGAAGGAAGGAAGGAAGGGAGGAAGGAAGAAAAGGAGGGAAGGAAGAAAGGGAGGAAGGAAGGAAAGAAGGACGGAAGGAAGGAAGGAGGAAGGAAGAAAAGGAGGAAGGAAGGAAAGGAAGGAAGATAGGAAGGAAGAAGGAAGGAAGGAAGGGGAGGAGGGAGGGAGGGAGGGAGAGAAAATAGGAAGAGAAGGAGAGAAGGAAGGAAGGAAGAAGGGGAGGAAGGAAGGAGGGAGGGAGAGAGTAAGGGAGGCACATAAAGATTAAGCCAATATAGCTAAACAGAAAGGCAGACAGATAGATGGATGGATAGATAGATGGATAGATAGATGGATAGATGATTAAGGTGGTAATGATAGAATCCTCAAAAGAGTCCTAGAGCTATAAAGAACCTCAATCATCTAATCGAACCTAATTCCCCATACTATGAGTTGATGGACAACATTCTCTGACAAGTAGTCCTCCAGTCTACAGTTGAAAACTTCCAGCTGTATTATTTTAGGCATGTCACTTAACTCTGAGAGTTTCATTTTCCCCATTTATAAATTGGATCATTTATACTTGCTACCTCACAAGGTGATTGTGAGAAATGTGCTTTGTAAAGCACTATGTAAATATGAGTTATTAATACAGCCCAGATTCATTTTTATACTGCTCTAATTAGGAAGGTTTTTTTCCTTGTATGAATTCTAAATCTTTACTCCTGTAAATTTTCCTCATTGGTTCTGGTTCTTATGATCATAGCTGTAACCCCAGAAGAGACCTGAGAGGCAACCTTATCATTTTAAAAATGATAAAACATGGAAAGTGACTTAGCTAAGATCATACAGTCAACATGTTTACTATTTCATATGTGTTGTGAATTTTGCTTATTTAAGAAATAGATCTTATTTATGTGGGATATGAGGGAGGTCAGGACAGTTTCAGGTCTCTCTGGTAGTTCACTATATGAAATGACAGGGAGATTTTTTAAAAATGAGACAAATGCCCATTACTACTTTTCTGAATACAAGAAGGGGAGGGTGTCGTCCATTCAACTTCCCTATATAAACATACGTAGGGACATTACATACTATTAAAATGACAACTATTTGGATTATTAGTATTAGCAGATTTCATTGGCAGACGTGGGGGAGGTTTTACAAAACTTACAAAGGATTTTCCCAGGATTACACAATATAGAATGCAGTTTTCATTACCTAGCACACTCCTTACTTCTCAGATTTGTCAGCTTCACTTCTATATTCATGCCCAACACTGTAGTGTCCTCAGCTCCCAACAAGCTTGTTGAGATGAATTTAATTGAGTTGAAGGATGATAAAACTGCAACTGGGGATTCTCTAGAGAGGGTCAGCCTTCTATTCTCTTGATATATTTAAATGAAAAGATTTTTCTCACCTGAGAAAGAAATAAAACACAATTCAGTTCAATTCTCTTATGGACAATCTACTATGTAGATTCCAGGTACTTAAGGGATTCAAAAATGAAGGAGGCACTGCTTTCACCATTCTTTTTAGTCTAGTAGAGAAGACAAAGCATCTATGCAAATAGCTATAACTGGTTGCCATAATTTGGAAGCTTTATAGGAAAGAAGAAATTTTAGTTTATATTTATTCTTCACATATACTTATATGTACATGTTATCTTCCCCAATTAAGTAAATTCCTTGACACTTGAGATAGTACCTGGCACACATTACATATTTAATAAATGTTTATTGAATGATAAAATGATTAATGAAGGAGATGCCTAGGAATGGCTCAGAGATAATAATATCTGGAGTGAATATCAGTCTCAACTCTAGGGAGCCTATAAAGCAGAAGTCAAAATGTTTTTGAAACTGTATGATTATTTTATGATCAAGGAAAATAATAGAATCAAATAAAAATGATTTAACAGGAAATTTAAATGTATCAGTCTAAATTCATAAACCATACAGATTCTCAATAACAATATTCTGACTCTTTTTAATGTTTGTTTGGTTTTGGGTTTTTTGGTAGTGGTTGGTGGTTGGTGGTGGGAGTGTTTTGGTTTTGGCCCAGACTTGTGATTTCATGGATTTAAGGAACTTCTGGTTTGGAAATTCTCTCCATAGATGCAGGTAAATAACTAACTTGTTACTATCTTAATATTCATAAAAAGTTTAATGGGAGACTTACCCATAGTCAAGTAATTAGTTTTTGTCAAAGACAGGAATCAAATCCAGGTCTTCCTAGATTGAAGTAATATATCTACTATGCCAGGATGCCCCTATAAAGTAGAAGAAAACACCTAGAAGAAAAAATATGAAAATTCCCAAGACAGGCTGAAAATTCTTGTGGCATCTCTATGTTTATCACCTATGTGCTTTGTGGATAGAAACTAACCGAAATTTTAAAAATGAATTAATTTTTTTTCAATTAACAAGCTTTCTCTCTCTCTTCTCTCTCTCTCTCTCTCTCTCTCTCTCTCTCTCTCTCTCTCTCTCTCTCTCTCTCTCTCTCTCTCTCTCTCTTTTGTTTTGTGTGATGGGTAATTATGATAAGAGATTAGAGACCCAAGATATAAAAACCAGATTTGCATTGTCAAGCAAAATAAATTCCCTTACTGACCACGTACAAAAATGTGTGTCTCACGAAATTTATAAAGTCAGAGAAAAGTAAAACTGTAGTCTGAAGTTATATTTTGATTCTCTATTCAAAAGGAATTTGCAACTAAGAAAAAAACTTTAAAATTTCTTAAATTATCAGGCTGAGTAGTTCTGGTTTTCCCATTCATCAGAACATTTGGAATCAGTCAGCCTCAGTTGGCACTCCTTGCAGCACTTACCTGAAAATGAAACATTAAATCCAAGCTGTATTGTAGAAAATTATTGACTGCCCTTCCTTAAAACAATTCAACTTCCTACCTAGTTTGAAAGGCATTTCTAAGGTGAGGTTTGGACTAAATTATTTTCATATCTAAAACCTCTACAAATGTGTTTCTGTAACTACCATGGCCTTCTCTATCGTGCTGGCTAGGCTGCTTAACCCTTCTGTGTCAGGACTTTTGAATTTCCAGCATGTCAAGATAATCTCTTTTGTAGGATAGGTCAACCTCAGAGGCAAGTTCCAGAAAGCACATGCTCAAGAATTAATGCATGTTATTTATAATCAAACTGCCACATAAATGTCGACTGAAGCAAGCTCCCCTATCTGAAAGACACCATAATTCCAGGCATAGGGCTCTAGCTGCTCCCTTTGAAAGCCAATACACGAATAGAATACATTATTTCTCAACTATTTTAATCTAAATGAGAGTTCCTTAAAGGTGAGTGCTTAGTTAGCACTGAAGAGCTTTAAAAAAAAAGTCCATATTTTCCATTTGTTTCCCAGATGATACAGTTACTGTAAATCCATTGAATGGACATACTTCAGGTATATGTGGAAAGCAGGGAATAGAAAGTTCCCCAAACTTTTAATGCCAGGTAATTTTGTGAGACAAAGTAAGCCTATCCTGACGCATGTTTGCCCCTTTTACTGGTGTTCTCTCCCAGGAAATTACTTGGTAGTAATGCTTGTTGTATCTATTTTGTCTTTACACATATTATAATAATAGCTAATATTTACATAATGCTTATTATGTGCCAGTCCTTATTTAATACCCATTTTAAAGAAAAGAAAACAGAGGAAAACAAGAGGATCTTCCTTCTGAGAGTCATACAGCTACAGTTTCTGACTTCATGATCCCATTTAGGATTTTCTTGGCAAAAATATTGGACTATTTGTCATTTCCTTCTCCAGCTCACTTTATAGATGAGTAAACTGAGGTAAATGGTTCAGTGACTTCCTCAGGATCACACAGCTATCAAATGTCTGAAGCCAAGTTTGCACTTCGGAAGATGAGTCTTCCTGACTCTAGACCCAGCACTCTACACCACATACACACAACTAGTAAGGGAAATTTAGCTCAGCTTTTCCTGACTTTAAGCCCAGAGCTCTATCCTCAGCACCAGTCTAAGCTGCTACTTGTTATTTGTCCCCTGCCATTTAAGTAAATTCCTTGGAAGCCAAAACAATTTCATTTTAAAAAAATTTTTCTATACCTATTCCCCTGAGCTATATACTCATAATAGGCAATTAATAAAAGCCTGTGGAATTGAATATAATAGCAGTTTGGTTAAGATACATAATTGGTGGTGTTTTTCTAACTGGTGAATGATTATCCTTTTTTCAGCCTCAAAGGGAGTACTATATAAGTTATCATTGAGACTTTACTCCACATAGAGGTGAATTTGGTGATCAAGTCCTGAAATTTCTTTCTATTGCTTTTTGACATCCCGGGAGATGTACATGGATAGAGCTGACAAAGTCCTCTCCCTCAAGTCCAAATGTGATTGAAAAGGCTGCTCTGTGAAGAGCAATCCCTACCTAACAGATTTTATTAGGAATTTGACCTTTGGGTAATGACAAAACCTATTTCTACAGAGCCTGCCAATGTTTGAGTGTCATCATAATTCAGTGGAGTATTTTTGTTCAAACTTTGCTTACCTTTGATTGCTTCATTCTAGCAAAGTCCATCTGTTGCTGTCATTTCACAGCTGACGGTCCTTGGGGTGTAGCATTGCTTCAAACCACGCTTCATTGGAATCAAAGATAACTTGGAACACCTACAGAGTGCATTTCAAACTAACAATGTGTTGGAAAGTGGGCAGGAATCAGAGGGGAAAACCTGCCCTGGCTTTGTATCTGTAAGAAGTCTTACTTTCATGGAGCTATTGTGAAATACAGGCAACCTGATTTGGTAGTGCTGTGATTTTATCATTGTGAGAAGCTCCAGGGGCAGAATTTCTTTTATCAATGCAAATCAGCATGTTTACTACAGACTGAGATAATGAGGGGTTAAGTGATTTGCCCAGGATCACAGAGCCAGGATGTGTAAGAGGCTGGACTTGAATCCAGGTTGTCCTAGATCTGAGGTCAGCTCAGCTCTCTATCTAGTTACTACATCATGCTGTTCCTCCAGCTTCAGAAGAAAAGGGAAGGTATGGCATGTGAATAGTTGGTTACAAAGATGGTTTCTAGGACAGGGATGACAATTTAAGTGCAAAAATGACATTTTTTCTCTCTCTTTCTCTTCCTTTCCCTTTTTCTCTTCCCTTCCCTTTCCTTTCCCTTCTTTCTTTCCTTCACAGGAGAGAGTTCAAGATGTCCATTATGCTGTTAGTGGTACAAAATTGAAAATTAGGAGAAAAACTAGATGAGGAAAAACAGATTTTAGAATTATTATCAGAGAGATAGTAATTCCTCTTCCTCTCCCCTTCTCTCCTTCCCTCTCATTCCTTTCTTCACCAGAAGAGACTACAGCTATCTAGGGCAGGAATGAATTTATTATGATTACAATTTAATCAACACATCTTTTAATTTCTTTCTGTTTTAAAGTCTTAGTGGTATCTTTTCTTTTAACACCAAAGTTATTTACAGATATAACTCTCCTTCTTCCCTCCAACAAAGGAAAAAACATGTAAAATCAACCCACGCCATCTAAGCATTATATTTGCATTTCTGGCTCTTAGCATAGTATATAATAAGTTGTTGTTTGTCATTCTGGAAGAGGACCATGACATCAGGGAGGTGATATGATGACATGCAAGTGAATTGGATTTAAGTGAGGGAGGGCTGTGCAGGGTCACCTGCCTCATTTCCCCCTCCAGAACCATTTGATCAGTGGCCAGATATAGATCAAGATGATTGGAGATGGTCCTGGATGCAATGGGAGACCTTGGTCTTTTTAAGCTAAGATCTTCAACAGGTCTCAGTTTACTGAGGCTGTGACTATTCAGTGATTAAGGGTAGGTAGTAAATGAGGCAAAGAATCTGCTTTTTCACCTAATCCAAAAAAAAAAAATCTTAATAAATAAATGATTGAATGAATCTAGGAGGGATAGACCTCAGGATTTCGGGTCAAGCAGAAATGATTGCTATTTAAATTCAATCTGAGTCAATCAAGACCCAAACAATGAGCAAATTGGGCTTGGCCTAGATGCTGTTCATGGCCAATTAGAATCAAATTGATTTTGGTTTAAAACCTGGTCTTTAAGAAAGAAATCTAACTAGGAAATCCCAAGATATGTTGGAAGAGGTCAGAGGTGCAAAAGAGAAAAAAATGCTTTGAAGAGCATCTGTAGGTAAGGATATGATGCCCCATGTGGACAGAGGGAGGAACATGTATAATAAGTACATATTGACTAACTGATCTGACAGATAATACAAGATTACTGATCTTAATCATCTACCTCTTCAACAAAAGAAAGTTCTGTGGAAAGGATATTAGTCTAAACAATTTCAGATCTGATGAAGAGGATTTTAAACTGAAATTGGAAGATTTGAGGAGGGAAAAACTGTCCACAGTAATAGAGAAATTAGGAAAAGAGAAAACCATGTGGAAAAAGATAATGAGCCCGGTTTTGGATAAGTGGAATTTTAAAAATATATGTAGGATGTACAGTTTAAGATGTCCATTATGCAGTTGGAGATCCAAGATTGGAAATTAGGAGAAAGAATAGGTGAGGAAAAATAAATTTGTCATCAAAGAGATAGTAATTAAATTCATTTTAATGCATAAAAGACAGCTAGGTGACACAGTGAATAGAGTTCAAAGTGTGGAATCAGGAAGACTTCTTGAATTCAAATCTGACCACTACACACCTGTCAGATTGGCTAAAATGACAGGAAATGATAATGATGAATGTAAGAGAGGATGTGGAAAAACTGGGATACTAATACATTGTTGGTGGAACTGTGAACGGATCCAGCCATTCTGGAGAATAATTTGGAACTATGCAGTGTTACTACGGGGTCTATATCCCAAAGAGATCTTAAAAGAGGGAAAGGGACCCACATGAGCAAAAATGTTTGTGGCAGCCCTCTTTGTAGTGGCAAGAAAGTGGAAATTGAGTGGATGCCCATCAATAGGAGAATGTCTGAATAAATTATGGTATATGAATGCGATGGAATATTATTGTTCTGTAAGAAATGACCAGCAGGATTCTTTCAGAGAAGCCTGGAGAGACTTACGTGAACTGATGCTAAGTGAAATGAGCAGGACCAAGAGATCATTATGCATGGCAAAAGAAGATTATACGACAATCAATTCTGATGGACATGACTCTTTTCAACAATGAGAGGATTCAAACCAGTTCCACTTGTGCAGTGATGAAGAGAGCCATCTACACCCAGAAAGAGGAGTGTGGGAACTGAGTGTGGACCACAACATAGCATTCTTACTCTCTGTTGTTATTTACTTACATTTTGTTTTCTTTCTCAATTTTTCTTTTTCTTCCTTCTTAATCTGATTTTTCTTGTACAGCAAGATAACTGTATAAATGTGTATTCATATATTGGATTTAACATGTATTGGATTATCTGCCAGTTAGGGGAGGGGGTAGGGGGAAAGAGGGGAAAATTTGGAACAAAAGGTTATGCAAGGATCAATGTTGGAAAAATTACCCACGCATATGTTTTATAAATAAAAAGCTTTAATTTAAAAAAATTCAAATCTGGCATCACATATTTCTTAGCTATGTGTTCTTGGACAAGTCACTGAACCCTCATTGCCTCAGTTTCCTCATTTGTAAAATGAGCTGGAGAAGGAAATGGCAAACCTTGCCAATATCTTTATCATGAAAACTTTTATGAGGTCACAAAGAGTTGGACATGACTGAATATGAGTTTTTTAGTGCTACTATTTGAATTAAAACTTCTTAATATCTTTAGTTTGAATATGAACAAGAGGTACAGGGTTTTTACCTGTCACATTGCACGTTATTGCCTTCTTTGAAGAAAGCGGACCACTTAAACTGTTTCAGTTAAGGGAAGAAGTTTCTTTTCATTTACATAACTGCCTTGAACATGTGAGTGAATGAGACTGATTGGATGAAGTATTTCTCAGTCTTGAGTCACATGATCCCTGATTCCAGAACTGAGACCTTGGGGAGGTCATTTACTCTCTGAAGGAATGAACTTTGAACCTGAGATGCAGGAAGTTGCAGGAAGTGACCTGACCTGTGGGAGGCAGCCAGCATTAGTGATCATTGGTCAAGGATGGTTACATCTTGTTAGTCTATCCAATGAGAAGGCTCGAGTCTTTTGCTTTTAAACCCTGGATAAGCCAGAAGCACATGATTCCAGGAGCACATGGTGGGAGTTGGGATGGCTCCCAGGTGTGTGTCTGGGTCTCTCCCTGCAGGGATTAAATAAATGTTTTCTTTGTATGGATGATGTCTCTGATTAATTAATTGGATTAGGAAGGGGGTCTTTCACCTGACTGTCCCAAACTTGAGTAAATATTGAGGTTCTGTATTGTAACCCCTAAACTGGTCGTGTTCCTTTCGGTTCTTTGCCTAATTTGCTTTGTGTTTAGTTTAAATTTATGCATTGCTGTTATGTTTGTTCAAGAAAAAAACTAGTATTTTGAAGTTTACATTTTATTTATAAAGTTTAAAACAGTATTTATTTTTAATAATGATTTGGGTTGGGGAAGGGGGGCTACATTCTAAACGCTTATTGTGAAAAACTGGAGAACTTTACCTAAAGCAATACCTTGCCAAAGATATAAGAAGAGCCTCTTTGATGTGGACATGACAACAAAAGTTCATGAGATCAGAAAAAGAGATAATATTGAAGGACAAGAAAAGAAGACCCAAAAAAGGACCATAGTACAGAAAGAAATTCTGTATGTGTCCTCTAAGCTGAATTGGGAAACAGAAAGCCTAGAAAGTCCAAAGTTGGTTTGAGGCAACACTGGTTCAAAAACTAAGAGCTATATGTTTGAGCCCCGTCAAGTTACTTAATCTTCAATGTCTCAGTACTGTCCACTGTTATTCAAATTAATAGTCCCTCCTGACCAGATACATCTCCAAGAGACTTTGGAAGGTAATGGGAACCACACCCTCATGCTCTAACACCATATCTTTAAGGCACATCCTTTTAATGCTATTGCTGAGTAAAGCTGATTTGTTAACTGTATGGTTTACAAACAGGGATACACTGAAGCTGACTTGTACTGACTCCCAAGAGCTGATTGTTAAAATTTCAGTGTGAGCATTTACACCTCAGAAATTGGGAAAAAGACTACAAATCAGGGCCTGATTTATAGTTTTATTGATTGTCTAGACTTAAGAGAGTGATGGAGAAAATGTTAACAAGACAGATGAAGCTTTAAAGTGTGTCACACATTTTTTTTCTTCCTTCCCAGAGAATCAGTTGTTAAAGTTTTATCATTGTACTCCTGTCTACAAGTGTCTCATTTTGTTCCAATTCTGTGCCCAAACCACTGAACTGGGCTGAGTAAGAACAGCCCTAAAAATAAAGATATCTATAAAATCCTACATTTACAATTCAAACTGTAAACATAAGAAGCAATAGTTCACATAACAAAGACTGGGGATTTTAGTGGATTTCAAGTTTAATATCTATCAATAGTGTGACACTTCAACCAAAAAGTTGAAACCTTCATGTCAATTTGACTATGCAAGCATATAAAATTCAATTCAAGGAAGGCAGATTATATTCTGGCTATATTCTGTCCAAGAGTTTTGTGTTCAGTTCTGGCGACATTTTACAAAGGACATTGACAGTGAGACACAATCACAGGACAGTCAGAGGGTCTTTAACTGATGACACATGAAGATTTGTTGAAGGAGCTGGAAATATTTATCCTTAACAAGAGAAGAAAGGGAAACAATATTTGAATTTAAATATTTGAAAAGTTCAGAATGTTGATGAAGGTTTCATATCATTGTGCTTACCATCCAGAAGGAAGAACTAAAAACAACAAATAAAAGTTAATACAAGGCAGCAATTTGGCTCCATCTAAGGTTGTTAAACCTGTGGTCTCTGCACTTGGTCTAAAAAAAAAAACACCACACAACTATTTTGGTAACCACATAACTTTCTTCCATAATCCTATGTACTTAAAAATATTATTCTGAGAAGGGGTCCATAGGCCTTACAAAACTGTTCAAGGGATCTCTGGGACAAAAAAAAAATGGTTAAGAAAACATCTTTTCCCAAAATAGAATGACCTAGTTTGTGTTGTTGAGTTAACCTTCCCTGGAGTTCCTTAAGGAAAGACTGAATGATTGCTTGTTCCATGTATTGTCATACCCATGCCTGTGTAGAAATATCCTTTGCTTTAGATGCTCTTGAAAATCTCTCAAAACCTAAATCTGTTTTTACAGACATATTGTTAGTCCAAATGCTTTAGTTCCTTGAATTAGGCCATAATGGAATAACAAATCTTTTTGGTTTTCCATGTAGGATAAATCACTCAAAAGAGGTCAGCAAAGAACTCTAGCTCTATAATAGATTGCACACATGATGTTCAAGCAATCTGAAAGAGGAAAGATTACTAGTCTTGGTGTGGGAATACTAAATTTCAATCTAGCCTCAGACATGAACTAGCTATATTATCCTGGTCAAGCTAAATGATTTATATTCTCTCTGAACTTTACTTTCCTCATTTGTATAATAGTGATTATAATATCTGTAGACTTACTTAGTTGTTTTAAGTATTAAATAAATAAGAAAATGTTTAAGCACTTGGAAAATCTTAAAGTCCTATAGGAATGTCAGTTACTATTACTGTTGTAATTAGTATTTTTTATTATTATTGTATTATTTATCACTTCTACCACAACCGTATTCCTAACAGTGCCATGTATATTTGTCTATTCTTAACTCTTCTGTGAAGCTATAAGGCTTATTTTTTTTTTATTGTGGTAAATTGCAATAAACTCTTGATTTTTGCCATATTAACTTCTAAAAATGCAATGTTACTGCCTTGAATGCAATTTTCTTTCATGAAAAAAGTACTTGATTATTCTGCTGAAATTATCCCCTCTTGAAGTTTCAGAGACTATATTGCCTTCTCATTTTTCACTAAGTTGTTTAAGATATGCAGAATTTAATAGTTTTCAGTCTATAAATTCAGAAATTGGGATATTTAAAGGCCTCCCTAGTCTTAGCCTTGCATATACTAATCACAAAGATTATGATATCTGCCTAAGGAGGAGACATTTAATATTCATTTTCCTTCTAAATCTAAGACTGTTCCTTGGACTGTACACTGTATTTTTTGCAAAGCCTTTGGCAAAATTAGGCCTGTATAATTAACTAACGTTGTGGAATTTGTGGTGCACTGCAATTATTACCCTTTAGAAAAACCCTCTTCCAGTATTTCATCATGATAGAAGTGACCCTGGATTTTCAGAGGTTATGCCAGCAGAGCACAACTTCTGGCCTTTTCTCAGGCTTCATGTACTTGACCTCTGTCACACTTGCCCACCTCTTTCTTGAGCACATTCTCTTCTGTTTCTGAGTGCTTTTCCTACCTGTCTGACCACTTTTTAAAAATGTCATTTGTTGGATTATCATCCATCTCCTAACTTCTTAGTGTGAGTATTCTCCAAGGTTTTGTTCTAGATTCTCTTCTCTTTTTAGGTTCTCCTCTCTGTATGAAAACTCAAGTCTATATACAGGCCTTACCTCTCTCTTAAACTTCCCACATACCCATCAACTGAATGCTGGATATCTCCTCTTACATGTTCCTGAGTATGTCAAACTCAAAATGTCAAAACAAAGCTCATTTTATCCATCTAAGCTTTGGGAATATATTTTCCATCTACAAGTTCCTGGGAAACATTATTTTATAAATTTATGAAAACATCCTGTCTTTCCTATAAAACAGAAATTTGGGTTCATTATTTATTATCAATTTTTATTTATTAATTTCCTTGTTTGTAAAATGGAAACCATAAGTAAACTTATCTCCTAAGGTTGTTATGAGGATCAATGAGTTAACACCGGGAAAGAAGAGTTTTGTAAACCTTAAACCACTACATAAATATTGGTTTTGTTATTGCTGTTATTGTAATTGCTAGTGTTATTATATTGCTAAAGACTAATCCTATTCCTTTAGGAGAAAAGTGAAAAGTACCAAGAGGAGAATTTGGGTATTTTAGGATTTGTTCTTTTTTTCTGAAATAAACAGTGAAGGAATATGTAGAAAAGCATAAAAACAGGATACTTGTTTCCTTTCCTAAATCATGATTTTGTAGGGGGCTTTCCTACTTTACTTATTTTATTGTTTATTTTTTGCCTAATGCAAGTCCTTGAAGGTGAATGCCATGTCTATTTACATATGTTGAACAGAACCATTTTTTGAATTTTTTAAATTCAACTTTATTTTTTTTCAGTGAAAATATGCTTTTTCTCATTGAGGAAGATTTCCCTTTCCTCCATAGAAACATGTATAGTAGACAAAACAAATTCTCTCCTTGGCCATATGGATGTGTGTGTGTATATGTTGGTGAATGTGTATGTGTGGAAAGAGAGATCTATATCTATATATAACTTATATATAGACCTCTCTACACACATACATACATACATATGTGCATCTTATATATATACCCATTCCATTTCTCTTAATTACTAAATCTGATGGGTTTTTCTCAGTCTTCATCCTTCTTGACCTTTCTGTAACATTTGATTTGTTGTTCTATCTCCACTCCTAAATTCTTATTCTCTTTTCACTGGTTTGCTGAAAACGATGTAAGTATGTCTCCTATGGAAGGAAATGTGTGTGTGTGTGTGTGTGTGTGTGTGTGTGTGTGTGTGTGTATATGGGCAAATTTCCTATATCCCTCCAAAATTGCAAATGGAATTTTTAAGCTATTTAAAATTTTTCCAAATAAAGAATTTCAGTGGGTCTTGAACCAATTTTTGAAAAAATATTATAATTATGCAATTCCTTTCAATTAATGTGCAATGATAATTGATTGGGGGGTCCTCAAACTTTTTAAATACAGGGCCAGTTCACTGTCCCTCAGACTGTTGGAGGGCCGGACTATAGTAAAAACAAAAACTTTGTTTTGTGGGCCTTTAAATAAAGAAACTTCATAGCCCTGGGTGAGGGGGATAATCGTCCTCAGCTGCCGCATCTGGCCCGCGGGCCGTAGTTTGAGGACTCCTGAATTGAAGAGGGATATTTATTAGTCAAATTTCAACAAAAATTTTTGTATAAGTGGTGAATGGGACTGAAAAATTATTATCATGATTTAGTAACCATAGCAATGATGTCTTCCATTTGGAGCCACCAATTTTTGTGAAGGATATTTTTAAACTATAATAATGATTAAAACCAATTATTAAAATAAATTGAACCTAGAACTAGATTTTCTAATCACTATATCACAGTGTTAAACTAAGACTTTCAAAAATTAAAACTTGATCGCATTGTTTTACAAAAAGGTTTTGTGTCATTAATGAACAAAATATTTTATTTCCTCTTTAACTGAAACTTTTAAATGTCTATTTTATGTAAACTGTATCCCATACATATTAGTAGAGTAACATTTATATAAATTCTAAATAATTAAATATGTTAATATCTGTATTTGAAAATTTTTGATGATAAGTATAGTCAAAAATATTTGAAGTCCATTAGTTTAGATTGTTTAAATAGCTAATCACTCACAGTCAAACATTTTAAAAATTCTTTACAGTATAAAGTATAGAATACATAGGGAAAACTAGAAATAAATCTCCTCTCTAATACTAGCTACATAATATTACAAAAACCACTTAGTCTTTTTGAAGGTAAGGTTTCTCATTTATAAAAACGGGAACCAAAATAACATAAGATTTCCTCACAGGATTATTAAAAGATTCAATTAAGATATGTATACAAAAATATTTTCCCCAATTTTAAATTGCCATGTCAATATCAATTATTATTTTCATCATTATTATTCATTGTAATAGTTTTGAATCTATGGTTTTAGTTTCTTGCTAATTCTCTGAGGTTTTCTAAGTATATCCTCATTGTACCAGCAAATAGGGATAATTTTCCTGTCCTTTTTTGGTGTTTATTCCTTTAATTTCACTCTTCTGTTTTTGTTAGAGCTAATGTTTTTTGGATGACGTTAATAGGGGGCAGAAGGGCATCTTTATCTTATCCCTATTTGTACTGGGATTTTGCTATGGATTGATTGTTTTTTTGTTCTATATGGAAAATGGAAGTGACAGATGAAACCTCAACGGTGACAATTCCTTGTCTTATATCCAGAAAAGAGCACAGATTAGCAGTACACAGTGAAGATAGTTTTGCTTATAAAACAAAGGCAGTTTTGTATTCCAGGTCTCCACACTTTATATAATCTAGTTAGATTATACTGAGAGTCTAGAGGTATTCTTCTTTTCCTCTTGGTGGAGCCCTTGTGACTTGTGAATTTCCACACTTATGTGGAACAAAAATAACCAACTTGAAGTTCCTGCCTTTGAGATTTACTTCCAAATACAAAAGTGTCTGTTACAGAACATTTTATTACATGTTGGATAGTCTGATGCTTAAAAGTTTCTCTTAATGTGAAGAAGTGGAAGCAGTTTAACAAATACAATGCAAAACACCTGCACATAATGCCCACTAATGACAGTTTCCTAGATCCAAAGCTCAAATTGTGGGGAGTTGAGTGTGGATGAATGCCATTTCCCCTTGTTAAATTGATTCAGTTAATTTATGTGAGAGAGCAAAAATTAAAGAAATCTTCCCCATGTGATATGTTTGTCATCCCTTCTGGGAACCTGCCCACAGCCCATTTAAGGAGAAGAGTGCAATTTCCTCACCTGTAGCAGATTAAAACCTAGGCTAAAACATGAAGACATTAGAGGTTTGTTGTTTGTTTTGTTTTGAAATCTTCCTAAGTTGTATGATTCAATACTCACTTTCCCATTAAATCTCAGGTAACTTAAAGTCCTGTCCTGTTGTTGCTTTTATTTATTTTTTTTAATTGTTAAAAATATATGGGCATGAAAAATAAATATTGAATATTTTGATATTCATTTGATTTTTTTCATTCAACGACCATTGTATTTGACACTGATGCCTTAATAGTGCTTTGAAATTCTGATTTGAAGCACATCCAACCAAGTTTAAGAATTGTAATTTGCCAATTATTCCTTTGTGATAAAAAAAGCAAATAGAAATTCCAAGTAATAGTTGTAGCTTGAAGCACATTCTATAGATCTATTGGGATGTTGGATATCTCATAGAGAAAAAAAATGATTATGAATGTAAAGATCCAGGGCGGGATGGGTTCTTTTTCATCTATGAGAAAGAATTCCATATGGGAATTTGCTTAAAGACAAAACCAGGATCACCTGATCTTCATGTGTTCTGTCAAAAGAAATTCATGCTTTTTTTTCCAAATCTTGTGCTGCTCCTAGACTTTCATCTTTCAATATTCAGTGCTCTACTATTCTCCCCATCATCCCAGGTGCATCTAAACTTGGATTTATTCTTGCCTGTTCCCCTTTTCTCACCCCACATATTCAATTAAAGGTCAAGTTCTATCAATTTTATTGCCACAGCAATTCTCACATTTCTTCCTCTTTATTTCACAAGAACACCAGGATCTCCTTATCTCTTGCCTAGACTGCTATAATAGCCTCTAATTGTGCTTTTTGCTTCCAGTCTCTCCAATTGCCAATCCATCCTTCACCTAGATGCCAAAATAATATTCCTGAGACATAGCACTGACCACCTCCTCCTACTCAAAAATGTTTAGTGATTCTATTATTTATTGCCTCTAGGATAAAATGCAGTCTTATCATTCTGGTACTTAAGGCCTTCTACAATCTAGTTCCAAACTATGTTTTCTGTCTTATTCCATATTACTTGGTCTTCATGTAGGAGTTAAATCATTTAAAAAATTTTTATCCCCAAGGCCCAATACAGTGCTGGGATGTAATAGATACTTAGTAAATACTTGTTGATGGAGTTTGCCTTTAGCTAAAAGGGATTACTATTCTAGTTTTCCAGATTCTTCATTCCTTCTCCCACCTATATATAAAGTCTACACAAGCTTTGAAAGGATTCGTGTTTTTCTGAATCTGTATCTTTCATTCAGGCTCAGGGCATATTCCAATTTATCTAATTTTCTTATTGTTTGTCTCTCCCTCCTCAGATTGCCTTATATGGAATTCCTCATATGTCTTAAGGCAGTTTTAAGTTATTAAAGCTGTATTCATTTTATAGCTGTACTTAGCATTTACTCAGAGTTGTGGTGAGATCCTATTGAAAAAATATCTACAAAGAATTTTGTAGGCCTTGTTTATATAAAAGTTTAGCTATTATAAGCATAATTATAACATATATAATTATGTTTTCGTTACTCCTCTGGCTACATAGAAAAATAGTATTGCATTTTAGGATCAGAAGACCTGGCTTGGTAGCCTGATTGGTTTTTAATACCCATGGGGTTTGGGGCAGGTTAGTTGATTTCTGGAGGACATGGTTTCCTAATTTGGAGTTTACAAAGAGAATCAATGAAATGGTCTCGATTCAAGGGAATTGAGGCTTAAAGTCATTTGCCTAGTTACACAGATAGTAAACTGGTGAAGGGAACCTCAAGTTCCCATTTATCGTTGTTTGTACATAATTATCTCTATGAGATTGTGAGGGCTTTTCTGGGCATTTCCGTAGTTTAGTGCAGTATCTGACCCATCTCAGACACTTGAAGTGTTTATTCCGTATCTGACCCATCTCAGGCACTAAATAAGTGTTTATTGATGGGCTGATAAAATTCCACCCCGAAGACCTCTCTAATCCGGACAATAATTCAACGATTCCAAGGGCCTGATGAAATCAGGAAGTAGAGACAGATACTGGAGCCGCTCCAGCCACCTATCCCAGCTCCTAATTGACAGACAATCTAAGCTCCCGCCCCCTTGCTCCCCCTCTCCGTCCGGGCCAATAGACGGACTCCCGAAGGCGGGGAGGGGTCGGGGCCTGAGAGGCCGAGCCAGCTGATTGGGTGGAAGCTCCCTTTGGTCGGTCCTAAGCGGACTTCGGAGAGGAAGACCAGAGGTTGGGTTGGGCGGAGCTCAGCGCGCGGGAGATTTGACTAAGAAGCGCGGGGAGCTTCCTGGGCTGGGCACAGCTGGCCGGGCTGTTGCTTTTTGCCACAGCAGTCGGGGAGAAGCCAGTCAGGGCGATGGTGGAAGGGCCGGGATGCGTCCTGAATGCAGAGAAAATCCGGGCCCGGGTGCGCCCGGGACAGGCGGTGACCAGTGTAAGAGGAAGCGCGATACAGCCGCCCGGGCCCCCCAGGTCCCCAGCAGCTTTTCCCGGGGCTTCTGCGTCCTCTCCCTGGGTAAGCTTATCCTGCTTCCTTGCGGTTGAAGAGGGAGAAATGTTATGTTTAGGATTAGAAGAAACCTTTGAGCTCCTCTAGGCTTGCCTTTCTCCCCCACACATACTTTTTTACTTTTTTTTTTTTACAAATTAGAAAACTGAGGCCTGTAGAATAACTTGCCCAAGATCCCCCACGTAATAAATGACAGAATTTGAACCCAGATCCTTTGGCTGGAAATCAAACATTCTTCCCATCCACCGCACCTACAGGTCTAAAAGAAGAAACTGGAAGTAAAGGACCATCCTGCCCTAAAGTGCCCTCTGGTACCTGGATTTCCCTGGGGCCTGAGTTAGAGGCTTCCTTCCTTGGTTCAGACCTCTCTGTGCTTGCAAAACATTGGTCCTCCTGGTGCACCCAGTTTCCAGAGGGGAACAAGCCTCAGCCTTGTTTGTTCCTAAAGTCATTCCTTTCAGAAATTTCATCTCAAATTGACCTTTTTGACTCTGCTCTAGTCTATGGGCTGGGGTTTACTATGTGGTAAGCATGAGTTTGGTGGGTCATTAGGTTTCATCATGTAGTTAGGGGATGATTATATGATTAAGAATTATCATGTAAGTACAAGCTTACTAGAAAGGTAAAAACATAGGCCTGAATCATCCTTAGTGTCTTCCTTAAATATATTATTTCCTGGGGTGAAGATATGACAAGATTATAGTTTTGGAGTGGGGAGGGCCTTGATTGCCTGAGGGGTGTCATCTAGTTCATCCCATTCATTTTACAGTTTAGGAAAATGGAATCCACAGAATTTAAGTGATTTCCATAGTCAAACAGATAAAATAAAATCATGACCTGGATTTGAACTTAAGGCCTCATATGCCAAAAACGGGGTTCTTTCCATTGTACCAGGTGTTTCATTTAATAGATTATTAGAATAACAATAGACCTTAGACAGTATCTTCAAATTGCCTTTTATTTATCTTGGTATATCTTTGTTTAAAATTATAAATGACTTCTTCAACAATAGAATAGGAGGCCAAAGATTGTTTCATTTTGTTTTAGGATCTTCTGCTGTTACAACCATAGCCCCAGCTCCTCAGGAAAACTGGGTTTGAGAACTTAAAATGACCCAGGAATCCCAACCCCCTTTTTGCACTCTTTAAAAACTCTTGTCTCCTTCCCTCCTGCATAAAATTAGCAGTGTAAATCTCATGCAAGACTTCTGTCTCCCTGCCGATGTCTTTGATATATCCCTGAACTAACAGTTGCAAATATGTCAGATAAGAAGCTGGCTAACAAACCTGTTTGCTGGTTTCTTTAGATCCTAAAAAAGGCCTTATGTTCTTTTGTTTGAGGCCACGAACTTTGGATGCGAATCTTGTGTGGCCAAAGTTAACTTTAATAAATTCCCCAATTGAAAATTCTCTATATGTTGGCACAACATTGCTTCTAACAGTTCTGATGCATATTAGATATTTCATAAATACTTTTTTACTGAATGATCTAATGAGAACTGATGAATGATAGGGCCACAATTCCTACTCAAGATCTTCTTGTAGAATTATAGAGTAGAAGAATCTTTGAGATGACATAGGTTTATTATGCAGATGAAGAAGCTGAGGTGAAGAGAAAGGAACTGACTTAGCCAAGATCACACAGCTAAGAAGTATGATGTAGTGTAAGGCACAGACAAGAAGACCTGCATTACATTGGAACTCAGTTTTCTCATTTATAACAAAAGCAGGTTAGATGATGGTCTCTGAGGTTCCCCTTCAAGTTATAACTGTGATGCTACGAATTGGCCTTAGGAGTGGGAAGTTATTTTTCTGCTCTCTTGCTCTTCTTTTAAGTTGATAGATATGCTTTGAAGCTTTTAACTATAATTTATTTCCCTTTTCTGCCTCTCTTAATGTTCCACAACTCTACAACTGATAGATATTTCACACCTAATATGTAACACTTCAAATGCATACCAGAGGCTTAGTTCAATTTTCCACTCATCACAGTTTTGCATTCTAATAAATATGTCTGGGGACTTCTACTTCCCTGAAGTGAAGTTAGTGGCTTATTTATTTATTTATTTATGTTTAATTTGCCTTAGCACAACTATTACTTCTTGCTTTGTGATGCTCTAGCTTTCATTGGAGATGGGGGGCATTCCTCTAGTAAGAATTTAGAATCCATCCTCAAAAGATTCAGGTTAAACCATCCTGTACAAGAGCCCCCAGGAGATGTGGCTGTTGACTATTACTGGGTGGTTTTCACATTGTATTATACATTTATTCTGACTGCAAAACTTTAGGTCCTTGAAGGGAAAAGAAAGTAGCTAATCATGAAAACTAGCATATCATCTTTCCAAAAAAAACAAAAAAAAAAAAAAAACACACTCCATCCACAGATCTTAAAGAAATCCATTCAACAAATATTTATTGACTTCCAACAAGGTCCCTTGTAGTAAGAGGAGTCCAGTCAGGAATCTCAAGAAATCTGTTCCTTAGCCTTCCTGACTTTAGGTACCAGCTAAAATTCTACTTTCTACAGGAAGCCTTTCCTAATCCCTTCCCAATGCTAGAGCTTTCCCTTTATTTACTCTTTCCAAATTATCCTTCCTATCTATTAGTTATTTGTTTGTAATCTGCATCTTATCTCCTTCTGTGACTCCTGGAAGAGGGACCCTCTTTTGCAGTCTTTTGCCTCTTCTAGCTCTTCTTGGTGCCTAGAATTTAAGAAGGTACTTAAATATTTGTTGACTGACTGATTAATCTGAAAGAAATGGAAAAGAACCTGGAAGAATTGAAGTGGCTTACCCAATGATATAGGTTCATGGATTTCAGAGCTAGATGAGACTCAGACATTACCTGGCTCAGACTCCTCATTTTACAGCTGTGGAAACTGAGACCCAGAGGATTGAAATTATTTTGTGAAGGTCATATGGGAAACAAATAGCAGAGCCAGGATGAATTAGGTTTTCTGACCCTAAATCCAAGTCAGAGAATAAAACCCGTAAGTGGTGGATCTAGGACTCTCAATTCAAGTCTTTTGACTATACTTTATTTTATATATTTTATATAGAATTTAAGGTTTACAAAGGACTTTGCAAATATTATCTCCTCTTGTCCTCTCCACAATCCAGGGAAATAGATACTATTTTTCATTTTTACACATGAGGAAACTGAGGCAGGCAGAGTTTAAATAACTTGCCCAGGTCATAAATGCCTGAGGCTGAATTTGAACTCAGGTCTTTCTAATTCCAGGCCCAGCACTCAATCTATTGGCCACTCGTGTTTCCTTCTTTTATCATACAGTTTTCTTCCTGTGAGTGATCTGTGTATTTTTTTTTTTTTTCCCTATCAAGAAGCTGTTTTTGGTTTGGTCATAAGAACCTTGATTTAAAGATAAGAAAGACTTTAGAAATCAACTTGCCCAACTCTCCTACTTTTATAGCTAAGGAAACTGAAATAACATAACAATCACAAAGAATATCTTAATTCATACTATGTTTTAGGTATAATGCCAAGTATGGAAGATGAAAAGAAAAAAGAAAAAATAGACTTTGCCCTCAAGGAACTTACATTCTATTGGAGGAGAGAGAGAAAAGTGGAGGGGGTGGGGGAAGGGAGAGAATTAAAAAGACAGAGAGGGGGAAAAAAAAGAAAGGAAGAAAGGAGAAATTAAAAGAATGCACATACAAGATAAATACAAAGTAGATGGAAAGTAGCTTCATAGAGAAAGGCACAAGCTTCTTTGTGGGAATTGACAAAAATCTTATTTTCAATTGAGCTTTTAGAGAGAGAGAGCATTGATCATGGGAAGCTATTAGTCTGAAGATGCCTCAGGACAAGATGGAGTGTGTCTGAGGAGCAGCAAGTTGGCCAATAAGGCTGAACTGAGAAGGGGGGACAGTTAAAAGGAATGTTAAAATGAAGGGGGAAGGAAACTGTTTGTTCCCTTTAAGATTATCACTCTGAAACTGTGATCCCTTTGGAATCTCCCGCCACATAAGTTATCTTTTGGGGATGCTAGACCCTTTGATTCAATTAGAAATCTTGGTCAAAAAGCACCCCTTTGAAGTGTTATTAATTCCAGTAGATCTGGCCAGATACTGATAAGTGTCTAGGCTTGGGTACCTTGGCTTCCTGAAGCCTCAAGACTCCTTTTAAAGGGCAGTTTCTAAACTCTCTCTTTATAGAATGTCCAAAGTAGCTTGCTCAGCTGCTAGGACCTTGCCCACTGAGAAGGCATTCTCTTCTCAGGGTCAGTCTCTATTTCCCTAATAGGACTTTGCCACTAAAGAAGTCAGTCTCTTAGCAGAATTGACTTCCTGTCCAACCATAAACTTTCAATTTGGGTTTTCATGAATTCTTTCATGAAGAATCTTTGCGCTGACCACAAGGAGATTTTAATAACTCTCTGACTGCCACTAACCTCGTCAAAAAGATTAAAAGATAGGAAGGAGCCATATTTAGAGCATTTTAAATGCTAAATAGAGCTTATATTTGAGACTAGAGGTTGTTGTTCTTTGTCCTTCATTCTTGAAGAGGCTCATGATATCAGGGAGGTGATGCTATAACATACATGTAATTGGATTTAAACCAGAAGGGGAAGGCTCTGTGAGGTCTCCTGCCTCACTTTCTCCTCCAGAGCCATTTGGGTTCAGTGGCCAGATAGAGATCAGGATGATTGAAGATGGCCTTTGATTCGGAGTGATAGGTAACAACTGAAGTATATTGGGTAGATAGGGATGATATCTCAGGTCTTGTTTTAGTAATATTACCTTGGCAGCAGTGGGGAGGGTGGATTGGAGTGGAGAAAGACTTGAAAGTGAAGTAAGAGCCCATTATAGTAATCCAAGTGAGAGAAGATGGGGATTGAATTAGCATAGTAACTTTGTGAACAGAAGAAATGCTATGTATGCAAGAGATCTTGCAAAGAAAGTATTACAAGATTAGGTAGCTGATTGTTTTATGTGAGATGAGCAAGGGAAAGGAATCAAGTGTGACCCGGAGGCTGTGAACCTGGGTAATCAAAAGGATGACAATAGCTTCAAAAGAAAGATGGAAGTTCAGAAAAATGCAGGGGTTTGGAGCAAAGATATGAGTTCTATTTTGCACATGGGATGTTTATCCATTTTGAAATGTCTAATAACCAGTTGGTGGTGATGGACAGGATCTTGAAGAGAGACTAGGTTTGGATAAATATGTCTGGGAATCATCTCTGTTGAGATGATAATCGAACCCATATGTATGTTCTTGTTTATGAATTAATTCAGTAGCCTTTTTTTCCTCCTAATTGTCACTTGTCTGATTTCTAAACTAAATGAGAACTAATCTTTCAAATCATCAACCATGTCAATTGCTAGGAAAACAAAGATAAAAATGAAAGAGTATCTGTTCTCAGAGTTGATGGTCTACTGGAGTGAAAGAGAAATATGAAATAAAGATGGAGATAGCTTATGGTTAATAGGTATGTTTGTTTTTCACATTGTCTCCCCTGGTAAAAAGTGCCTAAGTCCCTTCATTATATCCCCAACAATTAGCATAGTGATTGGCACATGGTAAGCATTTTATAAATACCTGTTGACTGTTTGACTAAATAGGGAAACATTGGAGTTTAGGGAGATGGTTAAAAGTAAAAGATAGTCAAAACTCTTTCCTATGAAGGTTGTCATCTAGGTGAAAACTGTATTGAAATGGAGAGATTAGTGGCATGGAGAACCTGAAGAGATTTTCATGTGGCCATTAACTTTTTGTATTTCCTCCTTTGAAAATTATTTACTATGTCCTTTGACCAGTTTCCTATTGGGTAGTTTATGTTACTCCTATATTAGTTCCTTTTAAATTGTAAATGTCAGATTTTAATCTTTTTCAACTAAGGAGCCTTCCTCCTTCTAAGAAAATTGACTCTCCTAAACTCTCTTGAACTCCCTCTCCTTCCTTTTTTTTTCAGAATCCCTTTACACTGTCATAACTCATCTCTGCCCGTCTGCCTCTGACAATGACATGGCCCTTCTCCATGCAAAGGCCAGTTCTTCTATATGTATGCTTGATCCTATTCTCTCTTATTTCCTTTTTTCCTCTCTGTTACTTAAAAAAAAAATCTGTCATGCTCCCCGAACCCTCACTCTATCTTTATCTGTGGTTTCCTTCCATACTGCCTTAAAAATGTCTAGTCTTTCCAAACATTAAAAAAAAAAAAAACTTCCACAGATCTAAAACTCCCTTAAGCTATTGTTCTGTATCTCTCTTCGCTTTCACAAATTCCTAAAAAAAACTGCCTACATTTGGTACCTACACTTACTCTCATTCTTTTCTAAAATATCTGTAATTTGACTTTTGACCCTTCAGCTAAAAGTGTTCACACTCAGGTTACCTTTGATCTCTTACTTGGTACAGCTGATGACTTTTTTTTTTTTTTAATCAGTATTCATCCTTCTGGGCCTATTTGCTGTGTTTGACTTTGTTAACCACCCTCTCCTCTTGAACATTCTCTCTTTGGGTTTTCTTAATGCTCGTTTCTCTTGATTTTTCTCCTGCGTGTCTGACTCTTTTTCAATTTCAATTTTAGCTCATTTAAACCCTAACTAAGGGGCAGTTAGGTGGCAAAGTGGATAGAGTCACAAAGTAGCCAGACCTATTCTGTCTTCTTACTACTAGTTAACATTACCTACTGAATATTTCAAACTGGATGTCCTAAAGATATCTCAAATGCAACACATTATAAACTGGATTTCCCTTCCCCTCTCCCCCCATCTTCTCTTCTAAACTTCCCTCTTTTTTGTTGTTGGCCCACAATTCTTCTGAGCCCTTAAGATTTTAACCTGAGCATTATGCTGTATTCATCATTGTACCTTATTCTGCATATCAAACAGTTGCCACATCCTACCATGTCAAATTCGACATCCTTCACAACTCAAAGCTTCTCATTACTCACAATCACCACTCACTACTTCTCTCCTAGACTATTTCAGTGGCTTCCTAATTCATCTCCTTGCCTCAAGTCTTTCTCCCATTGTGATTCATCCTCCACACTGCTTCCCAAGAGATTTTCCTTAAGCCCAGAGTTGTCTGTCATTCAGCTATCTTTTTAAAAATATGTTACATTTCTTTCAATTAACAAAACTATTTTCTCTTCCTCCCACAAAAAAATGTTTTAACAAATATAGATAATCAAGCAAAACAAACTCCTCTATTTAGCCACGTCCATTTTGCAAACTTAATCCATCTTGGAAATAACCCCCTTATCAGAGAAACTTGCTGCAATTGGGGCCAACTTCACTTAATAAACTTTAATGCCTGACTCTCTATTGCCTTTGGGATAAAATATAAACCAATCTATTTGTCAAGGAACAGTTCAGTCCTTTCTAAATGCATATGTAATATTTCATGCCTATACCATTTCCTTCACTCCACCTCTTTAACAAAAGAATGGCAGCTCATTTTCTCATTCTTTCTCTGGGGCCATGCTTGGAAGTCTGTACTTTAGAATACTGGTTTAGCAGCTGAACAGATGATGCTTTGAAGAGCAGAAGAGATTGGTTTGGAGAGCAAAGAGATTAGAGGTCGGGGAAACCATTTAGGAGGCAATTGTTTATTATTGGTGTTTTGGGTTTATTTGTTATTGTGTTTAGTTACAGGCTATCATCTATTTCCTTTGCCAGGCAGATTCCACTCATTTGAATTGGCCTCTCATGCAGTGGTTGTACAAGAGAGCAGCACTATGTTTTACTCATGCCTTCCTAATGATTCCTCAATTATTATCATGTCACGTATAATGTGGTAATGAGATAGCCCAAAGAAGTCCAACACTACAGACAAGAGGAAATAAACCTAAATTGTGCTGGGAGGAACTTAGCTGAGAAAATAAGAAATGATTACCTCATTGGGAAAGATAACAGAAACTAGGATGGAGCACAGAAGTTAAAACTGTAAATCTACTTCTCTTTTAAAAATTAGATTTTAGAACAAATGTTATTAGACTCTCTAAATTCTCAGTACAGCCTTAAATATTTTTCTGACTTTTCATTTTCTGGTTCTTTTGATCTGAAAGATAATCTTTAGTAAAACATAATGTGTGGAAAGATATTTTGGGGAAAGATGAGCTCTGAATCATGGCAAGTTTTAATTCTCTCAGGCAAGATCATGTTATTGTAATAGATTGTAACTATTTATTAAGTGCCTACTATGTGCCAGGTATTATGCTAATTGCTGCAGATACAAAGAAATGCAAATTATACAACTCTGTATACCCTTTGATCCAGTAGTGTCACTATTAGATCTATATCCCAAAGAGATCATGAAAGAGGAAAAAGGACCCACATGTACAAAAACGTTTGTGGCAGCTCTTTTCATAGTGGCAATTAACTAGAACTTGAGTGGATGCCCATCAGTTGAGGAATGGCTGAATAAATTATGATATGTGAATGTAATGAAATATTATTGTTCTATAAAAAATGATAGGGGCAACTAGGTGGCGCAGTGCATATAGAAGTCAGGAAGAACTGGGTTCAAATCTGGCCTTAGACACTTAACACATCCTAGCTGTGTGACTCTGGGCAAGTCACTTAACCCCAATTGCCTGGGGGGGTGGGGGGAGTGTGTGAGATGAACAGACTGATTTTAGAAAAGCTTGGAAAGACTTTCACGAACTGATGCTAAATGAAGTGAGCAGAACTAGGAGCACATTGTACATAGTGCAACAAAATTATATGATGAGTAACTATAATAGATTTAGCCCTTCTCAGCAGTGTGGTGATCCAAGACAATTCCAATAAATGGAATGGAATGGAAAATGCCATCCATATCTAGAGAAACAATTATGAAGACTGAATGTGGATCAAAAAAGAATATTATTTTCACCTTTTTGTTTATTTGCTTTTATTTCTTTCTTGTGGTTTTTCCCTTTTGTTCTGATTTTTCTCACAACTTAACTAATCTGGAAGTGTGTTTAAAATGATTATTTTTATATACCTATACCTATACCTATATCAAATTGCTTGCTGTTTGGGGAAGGAGGGGGCAGTTTAAGGAAGGGAGGGAGAAAAAATTTGATCACAAAATCTTTCAAAAATGAATGTTGAAAACTATATAAGTATTTGGAAAAATAAAATACTGTTAAGGAAAAAAAAACAACAAATGCAGAAGAGGTCTTCTTTGTACATATAAACAGATATGTACAAATGAGCTACTTACAGCACAAATAGGACATAGTTAACAAGCAGAAGCAATGAGAATTAAGAGGGATTAGAAAATACTTCCTATGGAAGGTGAGATTAACCGAAGGAATCCAGAGAAGCCAAGAGATGAAGATGAGGCGCAAGAATATTCCTGACATGGAGAAAAACCACTGAAAAGTCTGGAGCCCAGTGTCTGATTCAAGGAACAGTAAAGAGGCCAGTATCACTAGCTAAGGGATTATTTGGCAGGGTATAAGATATATGAAGACTAAAAGGGTGGGGGAGGTGAATTTATAAAGGGCTTGGAATGCCCTTTTAAATTTTTTTATTTTACATTTCACCCTGGAGGTAAGAATTTTTGGAGAAGGGCAATGACTTAGTTAGACTAGTGCTGTAGAAAAATCACTTGGGAAGCTAAATGGAGTGGGCAGAGACTTGTGGCAGGGAGATCAACCAGCAGGCTATTTTACTAGTTCAGTAATGATGAGTGAAAAGTGATGAGAGTCTGCACTAGGTGGTAGCAATGTCAGAGAGAGATGTTGCAAAAGTAAAATTATTAGGCTTTGACAACAGTTTGGATGTGAGGGAAGAGATAGTGAAGAGTTGAGACCACTAAGTAGTGATCGTTGGGGATTGAGAGGAAGATGGTACCCTCTATTGTAATAGTGAAGTTTGGAAGGGGAGAGGTTTGGGGTGGGGAAAGATATTAGTTAAATTTTCAGCTTGTTGAGTTTAAGGTGTTCAATTGATATTTGGAGATATGATTCTAGAAGTAAGCAGAGAATTTGGAGGTGGTTAAGTAGATTTGGGAATCAAATGAATACTTGACTCTGTGGGAGCTAAGTAGTATAGAAGGAAAAGAAAAAATCTTGGGCAGAACCTTGTGGTACACCCCTGATTAGGAGTGCTGTGGATGAAGATCTAGTTAAAAAAAATTGAGAGAAGTCAAGTAAAAGGAGAAACACAAGGAAGAATTAAGTGTCTCCAAAAGCTAGGAAGAATAGAATGATCAATAGTGTCAAAGATTGTAAAGGTCAAGAAACATAAGACAAGTTCCATGTATTTCAGGCATTTGTGACAGAAAGCCAAAGATACTAAAAGGTTTCTGCTATGTATTTGAAACACTTATTATTCCACAGTACAGCATTTAAAACATACTTAAGGAAACCACATGTTTCTCATACCATGGCACTAAGCAATTGAAGCTTAAATTGCAAATAAATAAATAAATGAATGAATGAATGAATGAATGAAATTATAAGGAACATTTATTTAACATTTGACTATGGTGGGGTGAGGTGGGATGGAAGGGGTGAAGAATAACATGGAATCATTAGTAACTATTAGTAGATTTCTAGCTCTCCATTTTCCATATAACATAGGATCTTGGCTTTGAATCATTGAAATTTAAAAAAAAAAATTGATAACTGTATTTCAACATAATGATTTTTTTGTAATTTTTTGTATATTCTTTTATGTAATTAAAATATTTTTCAAGTCAACAAACATTTATTACATGTTTATACTAGAAACTGGACTAAATTTTGGGAGTACAAATGCAAGAAAAAAGAAGGAAGACAGTGTTTGTTTTTTAGCTCACATTCTAATTGGGGAAGACAATTACAAAAATTTGAAAAATAGGGAATCTGGAAAGGTGATCAGAGGCTTCATCAGACTGCCAAAAGAGTCAATGACATACAAAAATATTAAGAACATTTGCCATAAAGTTTATCTCTCAGCCTAATTAATATATATCTTTGTATATATCTATATCTATATATGTGTAATAGTCCACTTATCAGATTATCTTCATGTAATAATAACTTTGTTTTTATTACACAACAGTATAAAAACATTGGCCATATAAGGAGTACCATCTCTAGTAGTTAGATATTCTATGACTTTGGAACTATATATACTACTGTTGCATAATCTTATGCGGATAGCATTATAAGCTTATTTTGTAAAACTATTGGATGCTGCAAAAACCTTATGGCAAGAAACAAATCTAGAATATCAATGAAGCACATCTAATTGACGAGCTGTGAAGAATCATTTTTCCAATTTCATTTAGCATCACAGAATTTTAATACTGGAAGGGGATCTTAGCATTGATTGAGTCTCACCTCTTCATTTTACAGATGAGAAAACTGATTTTGCCTTGCTGAAACACATTTGCTCCATATATTCTTCTTAAAATACAACCAAAATCAACTTGCAAGATAATGCTGAGATAATGTAATCTAAGATTCATTAGCCTTCAAAAAGTAATGAAACAAAGCCTAACTAATATTTTTCAGGCCTTATTAAAAATAAAATATAGCTAGAAGTATTTCTACCAAAGAGTGAGGTTTTGGATAAAGGACCAACCCATTGAAATTATTTAAATTGGGCTTTGTTTTTGGGCAGGTAAGTAGCACAGTGGATAGAGCTCTGGATTTGAAGTTAGGAAGTTCTAATTTCAAATCTTTGTCAGATACTTATTAGCTGTGTAACCCTGGGCAAATCACTTAACCTGTTTGCCTTAGTTTCCTCATCTATAAAATGAGCTGGAGAAGGAAATGGCAAACTACTCCAGCTTCTGCCAAGAAAACCCCAAATGGAGTCGCAAAGTCAGACAGACTGAAAATGCCTGAACAGCAACAACAAAAGACATGTGATTACCAAGCTCCAGAAATTCTAGGTCAAATAAAAAATAATGTATATGATCTAGTTAATACATCACATACTGAGTACCTCCAGTCAAAATCACTTACTATCAACAAGAAATAAAAGGAAAAATTGAAATGTGATATTGTACTAAAGAGGAAATCATAGTTATAGTTCAAAACAATATAATTCTGCAAAGAAAAAAAAAAAAAAAAAAAAAGGAGCTTTTTAACAACTCCAAATTTCCAAATGTTCCTTTCTGGGAAACTTTATTTTGTTTGAAAATACCATATATAATGAAACAATCAATATTCAACATATGTTTGCAAAATTGTATGACATCTAAATACTTAAAAAAAAAAACTATATTATTTAAATTTGTTTCCTTCAGACCTCATTAATACATGAAGATACTATAGCATAAATATAACTATATAAAAATTAATATGAGGGCTTTGGAATGAATACTATTCCTACTTTTTATCAAGACACAATATCTTAAAAGGGAGTAAAGGTTTCCTGACAATATCTTCCCTTCTGAAACTTATAAAGTGCTTATAACTTACAGTACCACTCTGGGTAGGCTTCCATTTATGGAGGTTACAGGTCTGTCTCTACATCCCTCTGCACTCCGTATTGCTTACCTCCTTCAGACAACACTTTGCTGCTCTCAGCAAGCGTCACTTGTCAGCACTCCCATTGTTCTTTTCGTGTGATACCTTGCATTCTGCTATAGTTTCTCTTCACTTCCAGCATTTCATAGTCACTTTGCTGTCACTGACATCCTTGGCAGCTTTTGTTAGTTAGCCTACTATCAGCTCTTCTCTCTTCCCCAGTCCAGTCACTTAGGGGTTCCATTTGCCTCCAGAAAGTGCTGTGTATCATTGCTTTAGATTGCTCAGTTTATAATTCTCAGCAGTTCTCTTCTTCAGCAAAGATAACCTCATCCCTTTTTTATGAAACTTAGTTGTTACAGGACAAATCTCTTAGTGTGTTGAAAGAATGACCACCAACATATAATAAATAGAATAAACATTACTTTTAGCTTACTTTTGTGTGGAGTACCCATTGATCCATCATCACATCAGTCAATTTAGGTATGGAAAGATGGCTGTAGGAACCCCTCCTTCTTGTACCAGAAAGGAAATCTCCTGTTTTTAGTCCTAGAAGGCCTAAGAGTCTTATGTTAAGTCATTGTTATCTATCTTTTCTGTCTGTCCTTTAAGATTTCTGTGGTTTGTTCTCTGTTGGTGTCATCATTTCTTAATAGGTCTTAAGTCTGGGGGGAATATCCCCTTCTCTTGTCTATCTTGCTTCCATGTCAGTGAAGCTGCTTCTGGAATATCAAGAAAAAAGGAAACATAAAGATTAGCATAAATGAATCTCTATAATTAGAGCATATCTGTATCAAGGAAAACCATATCAATGACTTTCCCCCTCCTTGCTTTGATGCATCCATGACTTTTTTAGTGGAAGTACTCCCTCCACTGATGCAAATCATGTTAATTCCATGCTTTCTGCAATTCTTGTTGAGGTTTCTCTATTAATCTTTCATAGAAGATCAATTATTCAGAAGCCTTTGTTCTTATTGTACAGCAATTCCAGCCATGCAAATTGCTTCCCTCTTTCCTCTCATTCGCCCACATGATCAGTCTGCCTCCTTTGTTGATCATATACATCCTTGATAATACCTTATATTGGTCCCTGTGTACAAGTTACTCTTGGTGACAAACTACAGTCTGCTTATCTCTTCATGCCTCTTTCTATTTTCCTGGGGTTGTTTGGAATTTAATGATAATCTTACAAATTTGCAGCCCCATGGCATTATTGATGGACTATTAGCATGAAAGAGATAGTCTTTTACTGTGGTGGAAAGTTAGAGGTCAATGAGAGCACTAATTATTCATTTTTACACATTTTGTACAACTTGATGTCCTTCCTCTTTAATTTCCATTTTATTCATATGCAGTGCTTATTATCCAAAATGTACCACATTGAAGAATTAGTTCAGTATGCTTCTTCATTGGTTCAAGCTGCTCATCCAGTTGCATGTTGATTTGACACTCATCCACTTTGTTTTTCAGTGTGGATAGTTACACTGATCTTTTTTTTGAATAATTAGTGACTTATTTGAAGAGCATTTATAACATTCTAAGGTTCAGTACAATTAATACATCATCTAGGAATAAAGAACTTAATCATCAAGCCTTATGATGAAGAAACTTTGCTTGATATCAGCATTCTGTAGTAATTTCTGTGTAATTATTTTGATAAATGCTGGCCTATAGGAGAGCTTTAAAAGCTGTGTTTCACATTCCATCTAGTCAAATGCTTGCTAGAAATCATCATACAATACATATAATAAGAACTACACCTCTAAATCTAAATCTAAATCTAAATCTATGGGTATTATATACCTATAAAAATATATTCTGCTAGAGTCAGCTGAAAGCATATCTGTCCTTACGTTTTCATCAATAACACAATAGAGACTTGATATATCCATAGAAATATTATGGCAATGAGAAAATAAGGACATAGGTCTGAAATTAATGATTGATCTCTTTGTAGTTGCTATGGGGATAGGATAGAAAACTAGGAACAGACCATATAAAAACATTTTAAAAATATATTTCAGCAAAATCCTCTTTCTTTCTCATCCACTTCCATTTTTTTTGAGAGAGCAAACAAATTATCAAAAAACTGACATTAAAATATGTATAGTCAAACAAACAAATTCCCATATTGGCCATATCCAAAATAAATAAACACATATAAACATACAGACATATGTAAACATATAAAGACACATGTGTAGTTATACAGACATGCATGCATATATACGCGCGCGTGTGTGTGTGTCTCTTCCTTGGTCTGCACTTTGAGTCAAATATTTATCAGGAGGTAGATGGCTCATTTTGTTACCAGTCTTCCAAAATTATGGTTAGTTATTGTGTTGATGAGAGTTCCGGAGTCTATCAAAGTTGTTTGTCTTTATAGTAATGATGTTCATGTGAATTTGTTCTCCTGGTTCAAAAATAGCATATTTGCATTCTGTTCTTGTTGTAGGTATTCCTTCCTTGAAATGATCCTACATTGCTTTTACAGTTATATTTCTCCAACTAATTTTTCTTTTCATATGTGAGAAAAAAGTAACTTGCACTGAAGCTGAGATATTTATCTATGGAAAAACCTTACTCTGCAATGAGAAAGTATCTTCTCCGTGTTCAATCATGCATAGGCAGGATAAATGGTAATCAGCACAATAAATCATACGTTGTGACTCCAAAAAATGTGTGTTGTTTTGAAGATTTCTTATTATTAAGCCATTCTAAAATAGTAAGGGGAAACCTCTCTCAATCATACTTAGGAGTGACAAAGGAGGAATGGAGAAAAGTGTAAATGTCAAGTAATATATTAACTGCTGAATAGAATTACAAAGGGCATCATGAGAAAGTGCATTGTCTAATTGTTTATAGTTTGGTCCAAGATAAGTTTTCAGCAGCTAATTTAAAAATTGTACCTGGTTAGTTGTCTTGAAAAAGTATGATCATATTTCATATTGGACTATTAAGCAACAGTACCTTCTCAATCATATGTTGATGACAAAAACTGCACTTATGTAGTAGAAAATAGTTCTTAGATATCATAGATCCAAGGTTGGAAGGGACCTCAGAGGTGTTCTTGGCCAGCCGCACTCATTTTAAAAATGAGGAAACTAAGGTCCATGGAATATAGTTGGCTCACCCAAGGTCATAGACATGGAGTGTGCATCAGAGACAGCATTTGAACCCAGGTATTCTGAAGCTAGAGTCAGTGTCCTTTTAACTCATCACACTGCCCCTGAAATTATGGGAAACTGAGAACAAGTGGTATTGGAGTTTAACTCTCACTGGAAGTAAATAAAAGCTGACAGAGTTCACTTAGAATTCTCAACTTTTTTTTTTTTTAAACTGTTTCAAGTCTTTGTGGTTAAAACTTCATTAATTCAAAGTTGGTTAATTTGGAATTATAATTTGGTGAAGTGAAGAGAACAATGGAGTCAGAACACCTGGGTTTTAGTTTCAGCCCCACCTTTATTTTAAATTCTTCAGGCCTGAATTTTTCTCATCTGTAAAACATAAGAATTGCATTACGTGATTTGAGGATCTGTTTTAGATTTAAAATTCATTCTAAATTTTTAAATGAAAACTAATCTAATATTTATCTTTGGATTAGCTACTTAAAATATTTAATAAATACATATTTTGAACAATATGTAAAACTTCCAAGGCTGTATGCTCTTCATCCTAGGATAGTATATCAATCAGCTAGTTGCTTTGGGCTCCTTTTTTAAAGAAAATTGGTGGGAAAGGCCTGGAGAAGGGAGGAATGAGTGATGTGAGGTATGGAGGTTTATGAGAGATCTCTTGAGGGTCATAAGATGGAAAATTTTGAGAATTATTGCAATCTTATGACCTATATCACCCTCATAGCAGGAGAAGGAGGGAAAAAAATGTCTGGTTTTTCATTCAGGCATTGCCACCACCCAATAGCTTTAGAACCAATATAGCACCAGTCTCCACAAGGCCCTTAAATCTCTCCCAAGATCTACTGAGAATTCTTGGTTTCACTATGAGAAATATAGCTCTGGAGGGATATGGATTGAAAGGCATATTTTTATATTTTGTCTTAGAAGAGAGAGAATGTGTGTGTATGTGTGTGCATGTTTCTGTGTATAGACAAAAATTTTTCACATAGATCTCAATTTTCAACAAAATAATGATGTTCAGAACCGTGGTCATGAAGGGACAAATTATATGACAAGAATTTTTAGTTTATTTTTCCACCTGTCTGCTAACTACTTCTTCCCCTCTAATCCCCCGCCCCCCAATTTCTTCCATTTTCTTTTTTTAAATGATTGCAGAGCAGTTTGGCAGGATCTCTCTTTATAAACAGCTGATTACATTACCTGACTTTGGAGAAGATCTCACCTCATTTAGATGCACCTGTGCATGCAGTAATATAAATATATTTAGGAATTGAATTATAATTTTGTTTGTTGTGTTTGTGTATTTGTATGCTTGTGTTTCCTACCAGATCACTCCAATGAATAGTGAGAAAGATTCCTGTTGGTATTTCCCAGAACTGCTTAATGGATGTGTTTACAATGGTGTGGAAACTTTGGGGAAGGAGCTTTTTATGTTCTTTGGGTTAAAAGCTTTAAGGTAAGATAAATGTGTATCAGCATGTCTTTATTTTTAAAGAGGTTCTTCTTATAGGATTCTTCCTGCTCTTATATGTCCTAGTAAAACATGACTGATAAAATCCTAAAGAAGAAACTGTGATGTTATTATAAAGTAGCAGCCCAAAGTCAGGCTATATCAAAATTGTAACTCAACAATTTTTCATATATATGTATATTCTGTGTAGGTTTAACTATATAAGTACAGATATGTATACATATAAATAATAAATTGGTATTTCTAGATGTAATAATAACTCCTTTACAATGTGCTTTAAATTCTACAAAGTTTTCTCTTTATAATAATCCTGAGAGGTAAGAAGGAGTTTTTTTTTTTTCAAGTTTTTATTGCAAATATAGAATGTGACTTCAATGTTTGTTAGTGTTTTTCCCCGGCAGTGTTTATCAAATTTGTGTTTTTGTTTGTTGGGTTTTTTTTTTTTTTTTTGAGTTTTGTTTTGGGGTTTGTTTTTTTGGCTCCTCTTTTCTGTGAGGTCATATGTTGCCTCTTTCTTAGCAGCTACTGTCCTTGGATAACAACATCAGCTTGTGATCCTTTTTTCTAAAATATGTAACATCATCAAATATCTGCAAATGCATGTAGTTATGATATATTGAAAGTTACATTATTACTGTAAGAGATAGATGTGATTGGGGAAGGTGCTATGGAATTTGGCTGTGAACAATGCAGTTTACCATGGAATCTTCTACAGATGTATAAGCATTGATACCTTATCAATGAGCAGACATAAGGTATGAATTTATTTCTGTGGAATAAGAGATTTTTTTATTTCAATTTTTTTTTTAAATCAAAATGTCCTTTACTATGTTTATAAGGGGAAAAAAACCCACTACTTCTAAATTCAGGGATATCAGTTGTCCCTCATGTAGTACTAAAATAAGAACACTTTTTGGCTTCTTTCTGAGCATTCTGTTCTTATCCTTGAGAAATATGTGATTCAGCATCAAGATGGAGAAAATGCCTAAAGACTGCCTCTTTTGTACTCATTGTCTACCAAAAGAAAACACCAAGGTAGCATTTTCTGAGGCTGGTAGAAAGCCTCTAATTGAAGCTGGACTTAGGGACCTAAAATCAATTGTTTATTCTGTAGCAACTTAATTTAGTATTCTGAATATAGAAGATAATTCAGTTTATTTGCTATTTGTAGACTTGTATTGGAAATGGAAGAGATTTTAGAATGAATTTCAATTAAATATTTTTACTAATAAGACAAGTAAATTGACTTGCTTAATTCAAGATAGTACCAGTCAAGACTAGAAAATGACACTCATTCTGCTGCATTCCATCTTGTTTTCCTTTATTCATTGCTTTCTTCCAGTTTTATATTTTTTTCTTTTAAAATCGATGTGCCTCTTTTTTTCATCATTCATATTTTACAATGATTTTCCCCACTTCCTTATCTCATTCAAATAAGAACCCTTCCACGTAAAAAATAATAAGTATAATTTAGACAGAACCCTCAAACCATTGGCCATGCCATTCCACACTTATACTCCAAGAAGTAAAATGCATAATTCATCGTTAGTACTCAAAAGTTAGGCTTTGTCACTCCATCAGTCATAATTCTCACCACTCTTGTTCTCTTTTGCACTGTTGTGTTCATGCGAATTGTTCTGATTTTGCTAATTTCACTCTGTGTCTATTCATATAAGTTTTTCCAAGTCTATCGAGATTTTGATATTCCTCATTTTTGCTGCCTAATGATCTATTATATGCTTGTGCCATAATTTGTTTAGCTATTTCACAACCCATAGGCACTTTTCAATTCTTTGCTGTTACAGAAAGTGCTGTCATAAATGTTTGTTATTATATGAGGTAATTACCAATGTCTTTAACCTCCTGGGATTTTTTACCCACTATTATGGTGGGTAATATGTTGAATTATGTTGTTAGTGAATTTTAAAATTTTAATTCCAGATTGCATTTTCTAACTGTTGGACCAATTAACAACTTTAACTGTGGAGTATTAATGGGTGGATTTTCTATAGCTCTTCCAGCAGTGACTATTTCTGTCTTTTATCATCTTTTGCCAATTTATTGAGTATGAATTGGAACTACAGAGATGTTTGATTTCCTTCTCTGAATAATAATTTGAAAGACTTTCATTTTTCATTAATAACTTGTATTTTGTCTTTTGAAAATTTTTGTGTTTTAATCACTTATTCATTGAAGAGTGGCTCTTGTTCATATCAATTTCCCAAAAATATGAGATATAAATTGTATCTATGATGTATACTTGCTGCAAAGATTTTTCCCAATTAATTATGTATCTTTTAATTTTAGCTGCATTGACTTTGCTTATTTAGAAGCTTTTCACTTTTATGTAACTGGATCAGTTTAATCTTTTGTGATTATCTCTTTCTTTAATTTATTAAGATTTCTTCCCCTTGCCATAATTTTTAAAGATTTATATATTGTTTCATTCTCTTCTAGAATTAAAAAAATTGCACTTTATATTTAGGCTATCAATTTAAAGCTTATTGTGGTATATGATGTAATATGTGTACAACACTGCTCTTTCACTTTGCTCTCTTTAGCTGACTCACTATCTAAACAGTGACGTTTCAGTCTGATACGACAGTTTGGAGATTTATATTAATGCTGGATGAAGCTTTCATATATTTTAAAATCCATGATTATAAATTTGCTAAAATCAGGATAAAATTGATTCTCCACTTTTTCTCATATTAATGAATGTAATAAAACTTCTACTACATACAAAAGCTTTAACAGTGTACAAATTGAGGGTATTTGGAATGAAGGGGCCAGGAGTAGGAACCAAACAGGTTTTCACAAGCAGTATTCAACAATAGATTACATTGTTGTAATGTATCAGTCATTAAGCATTTGTCACATCAGTATTGAGTGTTTTTCTCCCAACAAAATCTGAGTCACACATAAAAAATATTGAAGATGCAGAGCTGATTCAATATCAGGAAAACTATCAGCATAATTGATCATATCAATAACCAAATTAACAGAAATAGAATTATCTCAATAGATGCCAAAAAAGCATCTGATAAAATCCTATACCTATTCTTATTAAATATACTGGAGAGTATAGCAATGAATGGAGTTTTTTGATAAGTAGCATATAGCTAAAATCATCAGCAATCATTATTTGTATCAAGGATAAACTAGAAGCATTCCCAATAAGATCGGAGTGAAATAAGATTGCCCATTATCACCACTACTATTCAGTATTGTACTAGAGATGTTAACTTTAGTAAAAGAGTAGAAAAAGAAATTGAAGGAATTAGAGTAGGTAATGAAGAAACAAAATTGATCAGTCTTTGCAGATAGTATGGTGGTATATTTCGAGAATCATAGAAAATCAATTTAAAAACTATTAGGAACAATTAACTTTAGCAAAGTTGTAGGATCTAAAAGAAACCCATGTAAATTATTGGCATTTTTGTATGTTACCAACAAAGTCCAGCAGCAAATGCAATAGAAAGAGAATCCCTATTTAAAATATTCGTAGATAATATAAAAGTTTTGGGGAGTCTACCTGCTCATACAAAGCCAGGAACTATATAAACAGAATTATAAAATATTTTTCACACAAAATTACATGTAAACAATTTGAAGAATATCAAGTACTCATGGGTAGGCCAAGTTAATATAATAAAAAAGACAATTCTACCTAAATTAATCTACATAAATATTTGATATTTATATTGCCATACCAATCAGACTACCAAGAAATTACTTTTTAGAGCTAGAAAAAATAATAGTAACATTCATCCAGAAGAATAAAAGGTCAAGATTTTAAAAGGAATTTTAAAAAATGCAAAGGAAGGTGGCCTAGTTCTACCAGACCTAAAACTATATTATAAAGCAGCAGTCATCAAAACCATTTGGTACTGGCTAAGAAATACAATAGTGGGTCAGTGGAAATAGATTAAGTTCACAAGATACAATCGTCAATGACTATAGTAATATAGTGTTTGATAAACTCCAGCTTCTGGGATAAAAACTCACTGTTTGGCAAAAAAAAAAAAAAATGCTAGAAAATAGTGAGGCAGAAATTAAGCTTTGATCAACACCTAATACTTTATACCATGATTTAGACATGGAGGGTGATACTATAAGCAAATTAAGGAGAACAAGATCTGTGGAAAAGAGAGGATTTATGGACAAAGAAGAACTAGAGGAAATTATGAAATGCAAATTAGATAATTTTGATTCTATTAAATTAAAAAGGTTTTGTACAAACAAAATCAATGCAGCCAAAATTGGAACAGAAGCAGAAAGTGGGGGGAAAATTGTTACATCCAGTGTTTCTAATAAAAGCCTCACTTCTAAAATACATAGAGAATTGACTCAAATTTATAAGAATACAAGCCATTATTGATAAATGGTCAAAGGATATGAACATTTTTCAGATGGAAGAAATTAAAGCCATTTTAGTCATAAAAAATGCTCTAAATCACTATTGATTAGAGAAATGCCAATTAAGACAACTCTGAGGTACCATTTCACACCTCTCAGATTGGCTAAAATGACATGAAAAGATAATGATAAAAGTTGGAGGAGATGTGGAGAAACTGGAACATTAAAGCAATGTTGGTGGAGTTGTAAACTGATCCAACAATTCTGGAGGGAAATTTGGAAACATGGCCAAAGGGCTGTAAAACTATGCATATCCTTTGATCTAGTAGTGTCCCTAATGAGTCTGCATCCCAAAGAGATCATAAAAAAGGGAAAAGGACATAAAGGTGCAAAAATGTTTGTAGCAGCCCCTTTTGTGGTTACAAGGAAATTGAGTGGATGTCCATCAGTTGGGGAATGGCTGAATAAGTTAGGATATATGCATGTAATGGAATATTATTGTTCTATAAGAAATAATGAGCAGACTGATTTCAGGAAATCCTGAAAATATTTACAATGTTCAGTTAAGTGAGTAGAACCAAGAGAACATTGTACATAGTAGCAACAACAACATGTAAAATGATCAACTGTGATGGACTTGGTTTTTTTCAATAATAGGATGATTCAAGTCAATTCCAATAGATTTTCAGAGAGAGAATTATGGAGACTGATTATGGATCAAAACGTAGTATTTGCATCTTTTTGTTGTTTGTTTACTTGTTTTTCTTTTTCATCTTTTCTTTTTTTCTCTTGTGATCTAATTTTTCTTGTGAAGAATGGAAATATGGAAATATGTTTAGAAGAATTGCCCAGGTTTAAGCCATATTAGATTGCGTGCTTTTTGGGATGGAGAGAAGAGGGGAAGGAAGGAAGAAAAATTTGGAACACAAGGTTTTGCAAAGATGAATGTTGAAAACTATCTTTGCATGTATTTGGAAAAATAAAAAAACTATTATTAAAAATTGAAGCTTCCATACAATATGTAACAGAAATAATCATGTTCAATGATTACAAACATGATCATAAACATGAGATAAGGCATAAAATAAGAAAAAATGTTTATCATAAACACTGTGATGAAAAGATTCAGAGAACAGTTCAAATAGAAGTAATTATTATTTATTTCCTTTAGAAAGTTTATTCTTCCAGGTGCTCCTTTTTGAGGATGACATTATACTCATTGTATTAAGTCCCAAAACTCTTGGAAATGTTTTAATGATTCAGTATTTAATGTTTCCAAATGATTCACACAAGAAAGAACAAATAAAGAATGCCATTTGCCCAGATTATTGTACACTTTGATTGGAAAAACTCAATACAACCTAGCCAAAAATACTTATATCTAGGGCATCAAGTAAAGGAAGGTAATAATTTGACTTAAATTGAGCAGGAGAAAGCTGGTGGTCATTGTTGCTTTTAGGAAATTGTAAAACTCATTTAATAAGCCCAAGTTTCCCATGAAAGAAAAGGTTCATCTTTTTAATATTAGCATTTTACCATTATTGCTATATCAGTGAAACAGAGAGCATGAAGAAATGAAAATGAATATTACAGCAGTCAGTCTGTAGAGGGGAGAATGGTAGATATGAGCAGGTTACAACATAATTAACGAAGAAGAATAGTAGCAAAAGATTTCATCATCAAATAATTGTTTGCTAGAACAAAAACATAGATAAATCATGTTTCAAATGAGGGGTGGCAGGTGACAGTGTTCCACTGATATCCTTGCAATGTTAAAAGAAAGTGAGGAAGGATGTGTTATATTTAAGTGTGGCTAATTTATTGAAGGACATGGATAAGAGTGGGAAGACATGATTAGATTGTAATCACCATTGTAAGAAGAAATATAAAAATTGAGGTGATCACAGAACCATCTGAATTACTACCATTTTAATAGAATTGTTATAAGCTTTGTTAATATTCAATTGTTATGTAAATCTGAGTAGAGAGGCCACAAAGAAGTATAGAATAGATAGTTCCTGTGAACTCCCCACATCTCCCAAGGACTGAAAAGTGTGTCTAATATCTATTCTTTGGAGCTCAATTTAGTCTTTGTGATTTTGCAGCATTTTATTTCAGTTTTCTTATTTTTTTTGTTCTTTCCATTTCCATTTTTATAGTCACTATTTAAATACTTTTCTTGGCTCTGTTTATTCAATAGTATATTTCAAGAGTGAGAGAGTGCTAAAAATTGGAGGATGGGAAGAGATCAGGAAAATCCTCTCATAAGAGATTGAACCTATGTGTAAAGAAATTGAGGGATTCCATTCTGACATGGAAGTAAGGAAGAACTATCCTCTGGACATACCAGGAGATCACTTAGAGCAAACACACAGTAGGAAGAGATGGAAGGTCACCTTACTGCAAGTAGTTCACAGGCCCATGAAATGGGAGAAGAAATATGAAATGACATTATTTCATATTAGATTGATATTCAGGACCTAATTATAAAGGGCTTTAAAGGAGTTGACTTTACAGTTCAGTCTTTCATATAAAGTAACTTTGATACTACTTAACATTTTCATTTCTGATTGTTGTCCTACAGTTACTGCTATTAACATGTATTTCTAATCCAAATGGACAGAGTTGTCTTCTCGTTAAAATATTTGTTGGAAAATATTATCAACAAAAAAACTTTTTTCAAAATATATTTGAGCTTTCTAATGTGACTTTCTGATTATTTTGAAAATTCAGATACATATAAGCTCCAGAAAGTATACTTGAAACCTTTTGAAGCATATGTATTGCCATCGAGTCAATATCTCAGAGTATTAAGTGACATGTGATATCATCAGCCTTTTAACAGAATTATGGAAGATTATATAGCAGTGCTTTTTAGAAGGCCAAAAGATCCTTTTGGAATCCAGAGTGCTACTTAGCAAAAGTTTTTCTGCTTCAATATACTTTCATAGACTTTAATTTATTGTGGTAAGAAAAGCTGATAGTAAAATGTGGATTCTAAATATCAAAGATGATTTGGAAAACAAGCAGATCACTTTTAGTTTAAGAAATGGAGATATTGTTTTTCTCTTTTTAAGGCTCTAGTTTGCCCTTATCTACCACTACTGGAAGTCATGTCTTTTTTGCTTTGCTTTTTTTGTTTTTGTTTTCAGTCTCCTTTTATTTATACTTTCATGATTTCTGGTCGCATCTCTTTTTTGCACTTAACAGTACTTTTTTTTTTTTTCTAAATTACATGTAAAGATAGTTTTCAACATTCATTTTTGTAAGATTTTGTGTTCCAAATTTTTCTCCTTCCTTCCCTTCCTTGTGTCCTCCTTAACATAGCAAGCAATTTGATATAGGTTATACATGTTCGATGATGTTAAATATACTTTCATATTAATCATGTTGTGAAAGAAGAACCAGAACAAAAGCGAAAACCATGAGAAAGAGAGAAAAAATCCAACTTGAAAATACTATGCTTTGATCTGCATTCAGATTCCATAGTTCTTTCTCTGGATATGGGTAGCAATTTCCATCATTATTCTTTTGGAATTATTTTGGATTATTGTTTTGCTGAGAAGAGCCAAGTCTGTCATAATTGATCATTGTACAATTTGTTAATGTGTGCTATGTTCAGATTCTGCTCACTTCACTCAGCATCAGTTCATTTAAGTCTTTCCCAGGATTTTCTGAATTCCACCTGTGCATCGTTTCTTATAGAACAATGATGTTCTATTACATTCATATACAATAACTTATTCAGCCATTCCTCAATTGATGGGCATCCCCTCAATTTGCAATTCTTTATTACTACAGAAAGAGCTGTAATAAATATTTTTGTACATTTTTACTTTTTTTTAATGATGTAATTTTGCTATCGGAATTGGTGGTATTGCTGGATCAAAGAGTATCTACAGTTCACAACTTCACCAAGAATGCATTAGTGTAATTTTCCCACATCTTCTCCAAAATTTATCATTTTTCCTTTCCTGCCATATTACCCAATCAGAGAGGCAGGAGGTAATAATTTGAGTTGTTTTAATTTGTATTCCTCTGATCAATAGTCATTTAGAACATTTTTTCCATGTAGATTCCTTTAATTTATTTATATGAAAATTGCCTCATCATATCCTTTATTTATTAATTGGGGAATGATTTTGTATATTTATAAATTTGACTCAGTGCTCTATATATTTCAGAAATAAGTCCTTTATCAAAAACACTGGATAACAAAATTGTTTCCTAGCTTTCTGCTTCCCTTCTTGTCTTGGCTACATTCGTTTTGTTTGGAAAAAAAACTTATTTAATTTAATGTAATCAAAATTATCCATTTTACATTTCACAATTTTCTCTATCTTTGGTTTGGTTATAAATTCTTTCCTTCTCCATAGATCAGATAGGTAAACTCTTCCTTGGTATTCCAATTTTCTTAGGCAGATAAAATATTCTTTGCTATACTAATTTGCTTTTTATATCTAAATCATGGCCCATTTTGACCTTATCTTAGTATGTAGAATGAGATGTTGGTCTTATTCCTAGTTTCTACTTTTATTTTTCAGTTTTCCAGAAGTTTTTTCATCAAATTGTTCTTATCCTAGAAGGTGGAATCTTTGCGTTTATTAAACACTAGATTATTACAGTCACTTATTATTATGTTTTGTCTATCTAACCTGTTCTATTGAGCCATAGTTTCTTAAGCTACTACAAAATAGTTTTGGTGATGGCTGCTTTACTATATACTTTTCGATCTGATGTGGCTAGGCCAACATTCTTTGACTTTTCATTTATTCTCTTATTATTCCAATTTTGTTTTTCCAGATAAATTTTATTATTTTTTTTCTAGCTCTATAAAATATTTTTGGTAGTTTGATATTGCATAACTTTATAATTTTTAATAGTTTGAATAAATTGAATAAATAAATTAATTTAGGTAGAATTGCAATTTTTATTATATTAACTCAGCCTACCCATGGGCAATTGATATTTTTTCAATTGTTTAGAACTGATTTTATATGAAAAATGTTTTGTAATGTGTTCATATAGTTCCTGGGTTTGTCTTGGCAGGTAGGTTCCCAGATATTTTATATTGTCTACAATTATTACTCCTTGCTCCTGGGCTTTGTTAATAATAATGAAAATGCTTGTGATTTATGTGGGTTTATTTTGTATCCTGTAACTTTGCTAACATTTTTAATTATTTCAAGTAGTTTTTTCTTGATTCTCTAAGATTCTTTAAGTAAACCTTCACTTCATCTGTAAAGAATGATAGTTTTGTTTCTTTATTTTATTCAATTTCTTTTTCTTATTGTTAATACTAACATTTCTATTACAGTAATAGATAATTTTATCAATAATTTTAATCAAATTTTTTATCATTTTTTAAAATCAAATTAGCCAAAGTTTTGTCTACTTTACTATTTTTTCCTTCCACAAACCAGCTGTTAGTTTTATTTATTAGTTGTCATTTCCTTATTTTTAATTTTATTAGTCTCTCTTTTGATTTTCAGAATTTCTAATTTGACATTTAATTGGGGTTTTTAATTTGTTCCCTTTTTAAAGCTTTTTTTAGTGCACACCCAATTCATTAATCTTTTTTTCCTCTATTTCATTCATGTAAGCACTTTCTAAGAGATGTAAAATTTCCCCTAGGAACTGCTTTGGCTGCCTCCCAAAAGTATTGGTATATTGTTTCCTTGTTGTCATTCTCTTGGATGAAATTATTGATTGCTTTTATGATCTGTTGTTTGATTCATTTTTTAGGATTATTTAGTATCCAATTAGTTTTTTGTCTATCTTTTCCATAGCCCTTTGTTACATGCAATTTTTGGTGCATCATAATCTGAAAAAATGAATTTAATATTTTTGCCTTTTTCCATTTGATTGTGAGGTTTTTTGTTTGGTTGGTTCTGGGTTTTTTTTTTTTTTTTGCTGAGGCAATTGGGGTTAAGTGACTTGTTCAGGATCACACAGCTAGGAAGTATTAAGTGTCTGTGAGCAGATTTGAACTCAGGTCCTCCTGATTTCAGGGTTGGTACTCTATCCATTGTGCCACCTAGGTGCCCTTATTACTGATTGTGAGGTGTTTATGACTTAATATATGGTCAATTTTTGTGTAAGGGCAATGTAGCATTGAGGAAAAAGGTATATTCCTTTCTATCCTTTCTATTTCAAGTTTCTCCAGAGAGCTACCATATGTAATTTTTTAAAAATTCTATTCACTTCCTTACTTCTTTCTTATATATTTTATGATTAAAATTAACTAGATCTGAGAGGTAGAGGTTGAGATCCCCGACTAGTATAGTTTTGCTGATTGTTTCTTCCTATAATTCACTTAACTTCTAAATTTTTTTTTAGAAATTTTGGATGCTATACTACTGGGTGAATATCTGTTTAGTATTGCTATTACTCATTTGTCTCTGATATCTTTTAATAAGATAGGTTTTTTTTTCCTTATCCCTTTTAATTAGATCTATTTTTGTTTTTGCTTTGTCTGAGATCAGGATTGCTACCCCTGCTTTTTTTTTTTTCTTTTTACTTGAGCTGAAGCACAATATGTCCTGTTATAGCCTTTTACTTTTACTCTGTATGTATCTCTGCTTCAAATGTATTTCTTGTAAATAGCATATTGTAGGATTCTGGTTTTTTATCTTCTCTGCTATTTATTTGTTTTAAAAGAGAGTTTATCCCATTCGTATTCACAATTATGATTACTTACATACACCATACACAGGTATGGCCCTCCATCCTATTTCCCCCCATTTATATTTGTCTTTCTTTTTACTGTTTCTCCTTTAAAGCTCTTTTGACAAATAATACAAAACAAAGGAAAACTAACCAATGCCTGGTGAAATTCTTGCATAGGGAAACCTGGAAGTCACACACAGACTATCACAAAGATTAGAGGAACATCATTTACAAATTATATCACATATTAACCAAAATTTGTATCCTAATAATATATGATGAATGGGGGAAAGCTTTCTAGCCAGTGCTTGTCAAAGTTTCTGGTTTTTTGTGCCATTTAAATTCTAGACTATGAGAATATCTAAAAAGGTGCTTTGACATATTTTGGATATGTTAATGGGCTGATGTCAAAGTGGCACAGATAGGTGTTAGTCTATTTCCCCCTCCCCAAAAAAATCATATAAAAAGGAGACCTCAAACTGTTGTCTCCTGAGGTGTCTTCCATTTCCATTGGGTTTGTGCTGCTTAATGCACTCAGTTCTAATTCATGGTCATATGAGAGATATTCTTGGTCTCTCCCCTTCCTCATCCTTGTTCTTATGCTCCTTGACTTCTTTCACCATTGTCACCCTATTTCTGTCATCTTCTTCTGTATCTTTGTTCCTGTTTGTTTTTACGTGGTCTGTGATTGCCATTTTATTTTCTGCTGCCAGTTGTGGTTTTTCTTGGCAAGGACCCAAAGATCCAGGTGTGTGTGCTCCCATTTTATAATTGACAAATTAATTATCAGGACACCTGTCCTTCCCTTTCCTAACCTCTCCTGATGCCAGTGCCTCCCCACTCCCAAAATTCCTTTGTTTTCACTTTGTATCATATTTGTTTACGTGTGTATGTCTTCCTTCCTTAAACGGAATTTAAAATTTCATTGAGAACTAGAACTGTGTCACTTTTGTTATTTCTGGTCCCAGTGCCTAATACAGTGCCTGATGAATAGCTACATAATAAATGCTGGTTGATTGCTCCTATTCACCCGTCTTTTATTCCTCCTATAGTTAAAAACCACATCTCCTTACAAATGCTTCTTATAATTTCTCAGAATGAATTCTACTTTTACAGACTACTATTCAATTACTAATATATGGCTCATTTCTCACCCTTAGGTAATTTTAAGCCTCTTGGTAATTTTCATGAGAAACTATCCCATTTGCCATAATGCATTTCTCATCGACAGTAATGAGAAACCTACTATTGATTCATTCAGGCTTACAGATGCTCAAAATGTACTCCTAATAGTGATATCACAGAAAAGTGTTTGCTTTGAAGTTCTCTTTAATTATGTTTAAAAATCACATCTTGACCAAAATGCTAAAATATTGTTTTAGAGAACCTTTTTGTTAAATAGAACTTTTTTTATTTCCAAATAACTGTCTAATTTTCTCATCTAACAATTGAGGGATTGCACTCCAACTTTAAATTTGTGAGTCTAACAAAAATTTTTGCATATCCATCATAATTGATTGTCATGCTATATACTTTTTTCTTTTTTGGTTAAAAAAATTAAGTATTTTACACCTAGCTCTTGGTCTGAAAGAATACACAATAAAGTGACTGATGATAATAATACAAATAATTATTGAGCATTCACAAATATAAAGGCATTTAAACTTTTTTCTTAGTAAAGGAGATAGGCTCACCATTTGCAAGGTTGTTAAGGGGACTGTATTCATAGAATCACAGAGTTTGGAAGGGACTTTAGAAACTGTTTAATTCTAGTGCAACTCTAGTGAAAATTTATTTTGTTGTCTCTGCAACTTCCATCCATAAATCTGCTGTTTGAGATGAAATTTTTAAAAATCTAATTCACAGGGCAAGCTAACTTCAAATTGAATGAAATAGCAATTGATCTGCAATTGACATAGTGGTAGCTAACCATTTGAAAATTTGAAAATTGTTAAATATTCTCTTATTTCCTTTTATGTTTTTAAGGCATTTTAATTTGCTATTTATATTCTTTTAATGAAAATGTTTTGAAAAAAGGAATGTAATTTTGATATGAGAAGCAGTTTGGCAAAGTAAACTTGGGTTCTGGATCTGCACATAATCTTCTGAATGGCCATCAGCAAAGCACTTAACTCTCAGGCCACTCTCAAAGACTATAAGTTTATTAAAAATTATAGGTCTGCATTGGTAGAGGCATTTTCCACACTAGGAATTTTCTATGAAAACAAAATCATACATGTAATCCAAAGTCCAAGATAATGAGGCCAACTGCACAAACAGCAATTGAAAAAGAGCTTATCTATGAGTATACTCTTTTTGTCAAAACAACATATGGCTAAAACCTGAAATAAACATTAGAGAGCATCTAATTCTCGGTTGTCAATGATTTTCCTTATATATGTCTGACCATATTTCTCCCCCCTAGTTAGTAAACTCTGTGTTTGTCTACTTCTTGTGATATAATATATAAATATCTTTGTATTTATTGTTAACCCTACATCAAAATATTTTAGAATGGAGTAATTTTTTCCTTATTTATTCTTTCCATAATAATTGTACTTATTTAGCTTTTTTGTGCTTATTTTCTGTTGTATTTTTATTAGGAATATTCTACTTATTCTTTTATTTAACATCAATATCTTTTCATTGGTGATTAAATTCAAGTTTGCAAGAGACATATATACATATGTGTGTGTGTATATACATATATGTATATATATATAATTTTTCTAGTTACATGTAAAACAAATTTTTAACATTTGTTTTTAAAATTGAGTTCCAGATATTCTCCCTTCCTATCCCTCCCCACTGAGAAGACACATTTCTATAAAAATCATGTTGTGAAAGAAAGCGTGTCTCCTCTCATCCCCACTCCAAAAAAAAAAAAATCTTTAAAAAATAAAGTTGAAAAAAAAGTGTGCTTCAGTCTGTATTAAGACATAATTTTTTCTTTAGGTGTGGATAGCATTTTTCATCATAAGTTTTTCAGAATAGTCTTAAATCATTGAGGATACATTATTTTTGAAATGCAGTTTTATTTCCTTTGCTTTTCAGACTGGTTTTCCATTCCTACTTGCGATTTTTCATTGCTGAGGAATAATCTTATGTTATTCAGATTTCCTTCCTTTTATATTTGGAGATCTTTCTCTTGGCTTCTTCTAGAATTTGTCGTTTGTCATGGACATTATTAAAATTTAATTACTGTATCTTCCAATTTAAAGAGCTAGTTTTTCTTTTTATTTTTCTGGAGGCTATTTGTGAGTTTTTTCCATTTATGCTTTATTTTTATATTCAGAAATTCTGCACAGTTTTCTTGGATTATGTTCTGTATTACAGAAATTACTTCTGCATATACTGTCTTCACAATCCACTGCTTTAGTTTCATAGTTCATATTTTTTTAAAAAACATTGTTGCCTTTTGTTTTATGCTAGAGTTTTTTTCCTCAATATTTTTGTGTTTCAAAATTTTAATCTTTCATTCCTTTGGAGAATTTTTTCATTGTAGATTCAAGTTTCTCTATTCTCCTAATTGACTTTTGAAAAATTTTTCATTGAGAACTCTAAATTTTGAACTATAGTCATTACTGATTCCTTTTTTTTTTTTTTTTTTCATTTATCTATTGAATCGTCAAATTTCTTATCATTACACTAGATCTTTGGAGTATAAGAATTTCATCAGGCATTGGTTCGTTTTCCTTTGTTTTGTATCATTTGTCAAAAGAGCTTTGAAGATTTAGTGCTATCCTTCCTACTGATCTTAGGATTCTTAGTGCCTAACCTTCCTTTTAACCTTAAAATATGATTTATTCACTTTTGTCCTAGGTTCTTTGGTTTGCTTATTTTGTTTGTTTGGCTTTTTCATATTCTTGTTTTGGGGGGGGAAGGAGTTGGTTAGTTTTCCTTCATGAAATCTTTGGTTTTTCAGCAAAAAAAATTCTTTCATCACTCACTTTCTGATTTTCCCTATTCCCATCCATATACTTTCTCCAACTGGTACGTAAAGATATCCCACTCTTCTCAAACAGTAGGGAATTAAACTTTACCAGCCTGAGTCTGAAGTAGCTTAGAGGAATGACAGAACAGGCCTCTACCTTGCCTTAATGCAGACACATGCTAGCTCCCCTAGTTTCTTACTCAATTCTCCTTTCCTTTTTTGCCTGAGCTAAATGAGTATTCCTATAATTAAGTAAAATTTTTGCAGATGAGAGAATAATGAGACATTTTTAGGTAGAGTTCCTAACCAATTTGGAACCTAAGAAGGCAATATACTTTTATTCCTCTCTTCCTTCTCACATGAATAGACAAAGTAAGTGTTTGCTCTTTGCTGCAGACTGAGGGACAGGAAGGAAATAGGACATTCTGGCAGTCTGCCATGTGGAGAATCCCACAACATGACCAAGGTAAAAAACTATAATTTAGTTTGTGCTTTCTACCTAAGCACAAGACTTGAGTTCCCTAGTGTACATTCATAAGGACCGTTACTTTAAGGGGATCTAAACTTAGTTGTAATTATTTTATATCTCAGACATAATCACACATACCTCCCTTTTTTTTTTTTTTTTTTTTTTTTGGAGGCTTAGAGAATAAGAGAGCTCTGTAAAAAGTGATTTCTTTATAAAGTAAAAAAGTGCACAGCAGAGAATAAAAGAATAACCCACAAGGAAGCAAAGATGGACAGTCATAAATATAACATTTTCTATTATGATATATGATTTCTTAGAATGGAAATTTATCGTTATATATATTTTGAATCATCTCTGATGTTCTGCTGGGCACATGATAATGTTTTGTTTTGTTTTGTATTTTCCTTTTCTGTCTTTTTGCATTTTGTTTTTTCTTATTTTGTTTAATTTTAAAAAATTCTTTTTCTATTAAAAAAAGATTAACTTACCATGTCTGTTTATTTTTAAAGTCCCTTATAACCTGACACCAGCATATCTTTCCAGCCTCAAGCTTTATTCTCCTTTCTGCATTTATTCTATGGTCTATCAAAACTAACTTTTCTATTTATTTTTTATGAAGCTTTTTATTTTCAAAACATATGCAAAGATAGTTTTCAACATTCACTCCTGTGAAAATGTTTCAATTTTTTCTCCCTTACTTCTCCCCACCCTCTTTCCTAGATAGCAAGTAATCCAATATATGTTAAACATGTACAATTCCTCTATATGGATTTTCACAATTATCATGCTGCACAAGAAAAATCAGGTCAAAAAGGAAAAAAATGAGAAAGAAAACAAAATGCAAGCAAGCAACATTCACACAGTTCCCACAATCCTCCTTCTGAGTGCAGATGACTCTCTCCATTAAAAGACCATTGGAATTGGGCCAGAATCACCTTGCTGTTGACAAGAGCCATGTCCGTCAGAAGTGATTGTCATATAATCTCCTTGTTGTTGTGTACAGTGTTCTCCTGATTCTAAATTTGCTTCACTTAGCATCAGTTCATGTAAGTTTCTCCAAGCCTTTCTGAAATCATCCTATTGATTGTTTCTTATAGAACAATAATATTCATTAAGATTCATATACCATGACTTATTCAGCCATTCTCCAACTGATGGGCCTCTACTCAGTCTTCTCTTTTTTGACACTACAAAAAGGGCTACCACAAACATTTTTGCACATGTTGGTCCTTTTCCCTTTTTTAATTATCTCTTTGGGATACAGGCCCATTAGAGACACAACTGGATCAAAGGGTATACATAGTTTGAGCATAGTTCCAAATTACTCTTCAGAGTGGTTGGATTAGTTCACAACTCCATCAATAATGTATTAGTGTCCCAGTTTCCCCACATCCCCTCCAACATTCATCATTATCTTTTCCTATCATCTTAGCCAATTTGAGAGGTATGTAGTGGTACTTCAGAGATATCTTAATTTGCATTTCTCTGATTAATAATGATTTAGAACATTTTTCTTGTGACAATAAAGGCTTTTAATTTCTTCATCCGAAAATTGTTCATATCCTTTATCAATTGGAGAATGACTTGAATTCTTATAGATTTGAGTCAATTCTCTATATATCTTAGAAATGAGGCCTTTATCAAAACCCTTGTATGTAAAAAATTTTTCCCAGTTTATTGCTTCCTTTCTAATCATATCTGCATTGGTTTTGTTTGTACAAAATTTTTTAACTTAATAGAGTCAAAATTATTCATTTTGCATACTATAATGTACTCTAGCTCTTCTTTGGCCACAGATTCTTTCTCCACAGATCTGAGAGGTAGACTTTATTCTTCTAATTTTCTTATAGTATCACTCTTTATGTCTGAATCACGAGTTCATTTCAACCCAGTCTTGGTATAGGGTGTTAGGTGGGTCAATGCCTAGCTTCTGACATACTCATTTCCAGTTTTCCCAGCAATTTTTGTCAAATAGCGAGTTCTTATCCCAGAATCTGGGGTCTTTCTTTGGGTTTATCAAACACTAGATTTCTAATGGTTTTTATATTATAAAAGCTGATTATTCTTAATCTTAAGAAGACTAAAGATGTGTATTGATGAGACTATTTACCAAAATTTCTAGATGTAACCAAAGAGCTCCTGAGAAGGAAAATTATCTCCCTTCTAGAATGAGTAAAATAGAAGTTGGAAGATCAATGAACCACATAAAAAGTTTTTAAAAATAAGCCAAGAAAGGAAAAATATCACCATTATTAAATACCACAGAATAGTCAGGGGAAATGTGGTCAGAGAAAAGAAGATTGAATTTGGGGGAAAAAAGGATAATATTAGAGCGCAATTTCAGCAGACTGGTAGGGAATGAAGATTGGTCTCAGATTATGGAAGAATGGATGATGAAATAAGAAAATAAACTTATTGACTTTTCATTTATCTTTTCTTGATGTAGCTGATATCCTTGTGGGTTATAGAAACAGTATACCTAGTAGGTTCAGAGAATTTAGATTTAGGAAAGACTTCAGATGTTACCTAAATCCAACCTTATTATTTTAGAGAAGAGGAAATGGAGGGGTTAAATGAAAAGATAAAGGTTAACCTAATCCAGATCTTTTGAGGCTAAATCCAGTGTTTTTCCCCATTACCCAGCACTGCATCTCTAAATGGAAAGTAGTAGTTTTTAATGCCCATAGGGCTATCTATAAAACTGCATACTCTTTGATGCAGCAGTATATACTGAGTCTGTATCCAAAGAAAATGCAAAAAAGAGGGAAAAGGACAAACGGGCAAAAATGTTTGTAGCAGTCCTTTTTGTAGTAGAAGGAACTGGAAATTGAGTGGATACCCATCGGTTGCTCACTAGTTATGATATATGAATGTAATGGAATATTATTCTTCTATAAGAAGTGATCAGGTTGATTTTAGAAAAGCCTGGAAAGATTTACCTGAACTGATGCTGAGTGGAATGAACAGAACCAAGAGAACATTGTACACAGTAACAAGATTATGTGATTATCAACTGTAATTGACTTGACTCTTTTCAACAATAAGATGATTCAAGACAATTCCAATAGGCGTGGGCTGGAAAATTCCATCTACATCCAGAGAGAGAATTGTGGAGACTGAATATGGATTAAAAATATTGTTTTTACCGGTTTTGGCATTTATTTTTTTTTCTTTTTTCTTATGTTTTTTAAAAAAAATGTTTTTTGATCTGATTTTTCTTGTACAGCATGATAAATATGAAAATATGTTTATAAGAGCTGTACATATTTAAGCTATATAAGATTGCTTACTGTCTTGGGGTAGGGGAGAGGGAAAAAATTTGGAACACAAGATTTTGCAAAAGTGAATGTTGAAAAGTATTTTTGCATATATTTGGAAATATATAATTTTTTATTAAAAGAAAATAATTCTTAGTTTTAAAATAGTAAAAACAAAAATATATACTGACAGACTAATTCCTAATAATTATAAATTTTGAAATACATACAAGATAATAACTCATTTATATATGTTTTCTTTAGAATAATGCTGTAAGATAAATAATGTAAATATACCTATCTTCCTTTTATGGATATGGAACCTAAGTCTCAAAGGAATGGAGTAATTTGTTTTTATCATATCAGTGGCAAATTTGAGAGCTAATCTCCAAAACCAATTGGATCTGTTAATGTCAAATATAACATGATTATTACAATACAGCCTAGCTCAAGTAGGTCATAACATGATATATAACATAATATGATTCATTCAATGATGCTTACTTAATTGTATTACATACAATATATAAATACTACATATATATATATATATATATATATATATATATAACATGTGTGTCTTTGTGTGTATGTGTGTTTAAAGATACACACACACACACACATATTGCTTAATAGCATCTGCTTATGGCAAAATAAAATCTGACATTTCAATCATTTCTCCCTAAGTAAAGAAAATTGAACAACTGAAGGATCTTAAATGTTGTCATTATGGCTAGAACCCCAGTGTCAATTTTCCCTCCACCAAAAACCTTAGTAATCAGTCTTCATGAGTGATTGTGGCCAAAAATCCATCACTTTGTGCTGAACTTCTTTGTGAGTCTCCCCAAAGTTAACTAGACTGGTCCTTGGATGAAAGACAAATAGTTCTTGCCAAGCTTGTACTTGAAGTATTTCTAGCTTGATAGCACCTGCCAAAGCTTATGCCCAATCAGTATGACCTTGGAGAACTCAGGGTCATCTCCAAGACTAAATGAGAAAATGACCTAAAAATCATTTTTTTAAAGACTAATTTATTTCCAGGTACTTCTCTGTATTAATACTGTTGTAGGACTAGAGGTTTTCCAGCCAAGCCCTATAACCCAGATGAAGTTTCATTATAGAAGATGATGGAGGAGTTATTTTATGAGCCATGCAACTGAAAAGACTTTGGATATGATGACTTCTGGGCATGACAGTTGTGCACCTTTTCCAGGGAGTGAATGTCCATGAAGTAAATTATGGAGTACTTATAGGCCCTCATTTTCCTTTCAGATACCATGGGGCATGTTAAATGCACTTATGACGGATAGCAGGGCATACAGAGTTTAAAACCCACATTTTTAAAGTGAGCCTCCTTAACCTTGTACGATACTTTAACACGGCACTTTAGAATTAGAAGCATATAGCAGTAACATTTGTTGCCAACCTAGCTCTATTTATTAACTCAGCAGAGCTATGAGAGGGAGTATTTGAAAGCCAAGATCTGGTTCTTTATCTTGAAAATCATCTTTGATCTTTCTCATCTGAGGTCTTATATAAGCACAGTTAAAAAAAAAAAAACTGGACATGCTAATAATCAATCCTATATAAACTGAAAGCTTATGAATTTTTCATAGCAACATTGTAACTTTAAAGCTAACCGTAAATATTTATAAAGCTTTTTCTTCCAATACTTCTTAAAAGGAGATCAGTGCCTAGAGTGGCTAGGAGATAATGGTGTTTTAGCTCATTTTCCTTTGAAATGTAGAAAAGTCTTCAAATTTTCTTATATTATTCTCCCTAATGTACACTATGAAGGATAAATATTATGACTTATGGTTAGGATAAATCTTGTGATGGTAAATATTATTGAAAGTACACTTTTCCCACTGGAGTGAATGGAAATAAAATATATTAAAGGATTTAAAGTATTTTCTTAAACATATATTGCAGATAATGCAGCCTAGTCTTTTTTCCCCTTTTATAATTTTTGCTCACAATTCAGAAAAGGCTGGGCTGTCCATATTCTGGTCTTCTTAAGAAAACAATCCTTTCTTCCAATTAAAAATGATCCAACTATAAAGGAAAAAGTAGGACTATATTTATTTGGATTTACTATTGTATCCTTTAGAAAAGAGTAATATTTCTCTTGGGAGGTCAGTCTTACTTTAGTAAAAACAGTTCATTTGCAATTTTAATTTGAGATTAAAAAAAACGACTCAAAGGTTGAAGACTTGTGTTGAATAATTATGGTATCAAAGTATTTGTTTTAAACCTGAAAACCATAGTTTTTAGAAATTAGGTAGTAGGGAGTCAATACTTTGTATATCTCTGCCCCTGGCAAGTTAGCATCTCTTTGAATTGTATTTGTTTTACAGAATTCATTTTGGAATGAATGGCTCTGTCCTGATTAATCCTCCCAAGAGTAAAGATCAAGCTAGAGCACCCCCTGCTTTTGAAGTGCTGCTCACCAAGGATTTGATTTGTTTCTATGACTCAACTGTAGAACTCAGGTAAGATGAAATCACTTCTGAAAAAAAAAAAATCAACATCCAATCTTTGGAGACCAGAAACTTAGACAAAAAATAAGTATGTATATATATATATATATTAAATGGACATGTTGATCAGCTCCATCCTAGAATGAGTGCTTTCTCTGGCTTCCTAACTTATTGTAAGGCAGATTTAGGAGGAAAAAACAATTAAGTGTTTATTGATGCTCTTGACCTATAACTTAATTTTTTTTTCCATTGGTCACATCCTAATGAATCTCCTCTATTCCTTTGCTATAGAACCTCTCAAATTAAATTACAGCTGAGTAAAACAAATCGAAATCTTGACCAAGTTTCCAAACTTACTCCATTCTATATCTATTCTTCATGACTTTTGTTGTTAGAAAAGAGTAATATTTCAAAAATTCACTAAAGTATGATTAGTCACTGCATTGATCAGAGTTTTAATGTCTTTCATTGTTGTTTTCACTGTAAAGAACTTTATGATCATCTCAAAATTTTCACAGGGTTATTCTCAGCACTGACAAGCTGAAAGGGACTTTATAGGTCATGAAATCCAACTGGCCTCATTTTTTTCAGATGAGTAAATAGTCTGAGGCTTGATTTGAACACGGGAATTTCTGATTGCAAGTCCAATTCTCTATTCCCTTTGCCGTTGAGCTGCCTCATAATGAGGAACAAATTCTCCAATTATTATGTCAATATTTCACATAAATTTGCATATTCAAGTTCCCATAATTTATTTGTATTTATGACAAAGCTCAAAAACTTTGATTTCTTTTTCTTAATTAACAACACTATAAAATTATTCAAAGGTGATATATTTTCTTTCTCTGCAGGAATTCTCTGGAAAGCAAACAGAGAATAAGAATGATGGAAGACTTAGATGTCTGCTCACCCAAATTTAACTTCTCAAGGGCAGAAAGTGAAGTGAAAAAACAAAAGGATCGAATGTTATGTGATGTGTTATTAGATCAGAATGTGTTACCTGGGGTTGGAAACATCATCAAAAATGAAGCCCTCTTTGATAGTGGACTCCACCCAGCTGTTAAAGTATGTTTTAAAGAGTTTTTTTTTAGTTTTTCATATTTCTTTACTTATAGAAACACTAAGACCTCTTTATATTGTTAGGAATGAGGGAGTAAAACAAGCCTTCATCTCACATATTGTATCATGTTGTTGTTCAGTCACTTTTCAGTCATGTTTAACTCTTCTTGACCTCATTTGGGATTTTCTTGGCAAAGTACTGCAGCAGTTTGCCATATCTTTCTCCAATATTTTCCATATCAATCTTTAAAAATTATTTATGTGTGACTGTGGCCAAAAATCCATCATTTTGCCCTGAACTTCTTTGTAAGCCTCCCCAAAGTTTACTAGATTGGTCCTTGGATGAAAGACAAATTATTCTTGCCAAACTTGTACTTAAAGCATTTTTAGCTTGATAGCACCTGCCAAAGCTTATGCCCAATCAGTGTGACCTTGGAGAAATCAGGGTCACTTCTACTCTGTTTTTACATATTCTTTATTCTGAAATATATATTCCCTACTCACTCATTCAATGAGCATTTTCTTGTTACAGAGAAAAAATAATTAGATCAGCAAAATAAACCATAACAGAAGCTATGACTGACTGTAAACATAGTGTTCTCTCCCCATTGCCTCCCACCTCTGCCAAAAAGGGAGAAAGGTGCAGAGCATACATGCTCTGTGATAATGTGGGCTGCTTTAGCCCAGAATCAATCTGTAATAATGAACTATTACCATAATGTCCCACTTTATATGTAAAGTAACATTCACAGCCACTTTTATGACAAACATATGCCTACCACATATGATCTCTTGAAAAAATATATAACTACTGCGAAAGTGCTGATACATTTACTTCAGCATTTCCAGGATCTGTAGATCCTGGAATGGGCACTCCTTTCACTGATGCAGCAGATTATAACCTTGCCGTGCCAAAATGAAAGGTTTCATAAACAGAGACAGAGAAAGACAAAGAGACAAAAATGGAGAGACAATAGAGGTTGGTAGACAAGGGAGATAAGAGAGAAACAGATGAGAGATAAGAAACATAAGAAAAAAAGACAAACTAGAGACAAAGAAATAGAGACAAAATATGTTGCCCGCTGATCAATCCTTTGATGATGTACTATACTTGTAGAGCAAATAATGCAAAAGAAGACCTTGCAAGAGCTTGTTCTTTATGTGATTGGGAAACATTAGAATAGGACTATGTTGGGTAATGACATATTTAAATCCCTGTGAGAGTTATTTGTGATAAAAGTAAAACAAAAAACAAAACATAAATGTGTGTGTGTGTGTGTGTGTGTGTGTGTGTGTGTGTGTGTGTGTGTATTTAGCATTAAAGTATATTCCATGAAAACAACTGCCTTATAGCAAGACTGTGATTGGTAGTACTACTATATCTCAGTCAATGGCACCTTACAAATATGTTTCGTGTGGTTACTGTACTAGCAGACCAAGCATTCTTACCCTGTTTTATGTAATGGACTCTGGAAGCATTCTCAGATTCATGTTGTTCATTGTTTTTCCTTTCCTAATTGAAGAATGTATTAAATTTCAGTTAGATTGTAGGAAATATAAAGATGAAATTTCTTCCATATAAGTTTATGAATCCCTTCAAATGTGTTCACAGACCCTATAGTTCATGGATCTCAAAAACTAACCTCAGAGTTTGACATTTTTTTCTGGGTCTGACACCTATGCCTTACTTACTGTGATCTGTATCTGAATTCACTTATGTTTATCACATGTGACTACAGATCTGATTCCAATGAACGTTGATATTTGATCTAAAAGGTTTAGCAGGAAGTCAAGTATGGATCAGTAGAAATATATTTGTACAAGTAAGGAAAAGTTAAACAAGTCAGTGCCTTGCTAATAGAAAATATGAGAAAACATCTATTTTTGTTGATGGTGGTATTTTTTCTTTTTTTTAAAAAGCTAGTCATTATAACTTTGGAGAATGAATTATTTTTGTTGATAATAGGCAGGTAGCAAAGTTTTATTGCAATAAAGAAAAGAGAAAAGGATACTACTTAGAATTATTAAATTGTCTAAATTCAGGTTGTGTTATTATAAGTCAATTAAACACATAAACTCAGTTTTGCTTATTTAATTTCTTCATTGGTTTGAAAGATGTTAGTCTGGCCTCTTAATGAAACAGAATCCTTTAACATTAGCAAGCTATTATAATCACTTTTTATACTGATTCCAATTTGACTACAAAGCTATATGAAAATAAACCTTAACAGATATTTTAGTAAGCATACTTTTCTTCCTTTAAATTTTCTTTATTCTTGGTATCTACTTAGAACCCCTTATGGGATATTGAAGGTTTTCTCTGGGTCTTCATTGAAGTTTTGCATCTGTTAAGTTACCTAGAATTAGAAGTACAATTGTGGAGGTGAGGAAAAGGGAAAGAGGAAGATAGTTGGGAACATTGTGAATATAAGCCAAGCAGCTCCAAATCACTTCCCCTTCCCCATCACAAGCAAAAATACACCAATGGGGGAGGGGGGAAACTAATGAAAAAATATCTACAATCAACCAGAGATATGAAGGAAGCTTTGTATCACTTGAAACGGTAGGCTGAGGGAAGGACATCTGAACTATCCAGAGTCCTAGACAGAACAAAAAAGAGAAGAAGCTTAATCTGCTACCCCTACAACTTTTTTCCCCAGTTATTGGTTGGATGCAGATTAGGTAAGGTAGAATAAAGGAATGTGTGATAAATAAAATTTAACAAAAGAGTAAATTGAGGCAGTTTCCCAAGCAAGATATCATTTATTAATGGGGCATGCAGCCTGATCTTCTAAATGATAGATGACTTTAAAGTGAAGTTGCAATATATTTTTATAAGTATAGAAAAAAGAACAGAACCAAAACCATGTAACTGGCCAGCCTTATAGAGGGAGAAGTTATTAGTGACATCAAAGGAAGTGGGCATAACCACCTTTCATGATCTCTAAGAAATGCATTTGTGAATTTTATAGGTGTTGGTAACATTCTGAGTTATTGGTAAGGAAAGACTTAATGCCAACTGGGAAATTAGATAGGACCCCTTGATTGTTCAAGATGGCACACGGTCAGGTAGTCCTAGTTTTTTAAAGGATATCCCACAAACCTTGCAGGAAATGCTGAGATAATGTGTTATGAGAAGATTGAGAACACAGTTTTTCTTTAACTAATAAGCTTAAGCCTTTAGAGAGAGAGAGACTGAACGTTAGTCCACATGAGCTACTTTACTCAAACATCAGAGAAGATACTCAGGTTTGAAAGAATATGGCTATAGAATAAAATCAAATGTAAACTGTAGTATTAATTTACTTGTAAGATTGAAGAAAGCCCATCACCACAGAAGTAGCCAAAGTAGTTTCATTAAGAGACTGTAAAATCATCATGAATCTAGAGTTGGAAGGGATCTGAAAGAACATTGGATCTAATGCCCTCATTTTACAAATAATTAAATAGATTACATGTGATAAGCTAAGTAGATTCTTATAGAAATGTTAAGTGTTTGCTCTAGATCACTTAGATAGCAAGTAGGGAGGGCTAGCATTTAAGCCAAAGTCTTTAAACTGAAATAAATGGTTTTTTTTTAATGTCCTGTAACAACCCAAATGGCTTATCCCTTGTAGACAAAACAACTTCAGAAATGCAAAGTAAATCTACACTAACAGTGTTATTAGAAATGTAAATAATAAGTTAAATTAGTTTGTAAGCACATTTCAACCCTCACCCCAAAACGTACATAAGAAAAAAAGCAAGGAATAAGCAATTAAATTGCAAAATAACAGAGAACTAAAATATTGATAGAAACATGAGAAAGCTAAAAAGCAAAAATGTCACTAGGCATGTATTTGATTCAGTAACTTTTATCTGAGGGAAAAGATGATACAATCTAAGAATAAAACAAGAAAGCAAGAGAATAGCAACAACAACAACAACAACAAATCATGGCAACATAAATAGAACTGGTTGTCTTAAAAGCATTGGAAGCAAAAGGCTTCTTTCCTCTAAAAAGAGGGGCAGGATGTCTCAGACAAGGTTAGTAGTGTGAAACACAAAATTTTATTTTGGTTTAATTTGGTTCATTGATTTAATTTTTTTTTTTATTCTGAATTTAATGAACATCAACAAAAGAAACTTCCATATACAAAGTTGAAAGGAAAAAACAATACCTGTTTTATGCAGCTTGCTCTTTTCAAAGAAAATAATAAAATGTTATTATATAACAATCAGAGCTGTCTCTACTTGTCAGTGTTTCCTTCTGAAATTTCTTTAGTTCTCTTCTGTACATTTTATTATTTTAACTATTTTTTAATTGGCAAATGTCATCCTTTTCCTCTCTCCTCCAATGAGAAAAAAAAAGAAAAAAGAAATGTTGTTACAGATTTGCATAATCAAGCAAAACAAACTTATGCATTGGCCATTTTAAAAATATATATCTTATTCTGCTTTCATTCCTTCATCTCTTTCAGGAGATGAGTATCATTTTTCATGAGTCTTCTGGAATTGTAGTCAATACTCTGATCAGTTTTCTTAAGTTTTTCAGATTTCTTTTTATGTAATGTCACCATGTAAATTGTTTTAATGAGTTACTTCATTCTGTATCAGTTCAGGCAAACCATCCTAGATTTCTTTTAAATCATCTTTTTTCCTCATTTCTTAGAGTTATTGCATTTATTTACCATAGCTTGTTTAGCCTTTCCCTTTTGTTTCTACTTTATTGCTACAACAAAAAGTGCTACTATAAATGTCTTTTGTGCATTCTACCTTTTGGAATTTGATTAGTTATTAATAAGCATAATAACTCACATTTACATATATTCTAAGCTTGACTGAGCACTTTGCTTATAACAGTCCTGTAAGAGATACATTATTCCCATATTATTCTCATTTTATAGATGAGAAAACTGAAGGTCAACAAGAGTAAGTAACAAACCCAAGAACCCAGAATTAATTAGCCTCTCCACTAGAATTGGACTCTAAGTATCTCCTTATTTCAGATCTTGCACTTTAAACTACAACATATTGTATATCTCAAATTATCTTATTGCATATATATGAATTTCCCTTTTTATGTCCTGCATCAAAAGCCAAGCCTAAAGCCCTGTAACTTTATCTAACCCAACATATAGTCTTGTAACTTTACCTGACATATTAGAAGTAGTGACATTCTCACCTCCTAGAGCTATATTTTAGTTCAACACAGAATATCCTTTTTCTCCTGACTCCAGTAAGGTTGTTCTAAAAAACCTACCATCAATACATCCAGTCCCTTACGCCCTTAGATTAGGTCATTTCATAGTCAATGTTAACTCCCCAGAAGTCAGTTAAAAGAATCAAAACTCCCTGAATTCTAGGAATTAAGTTGCAATGTATAGATCACTAGATATTTAAAAAATTAGAAAATCTTGTATCTCTCAAGATGCTCAAACTGTCAGAAGGCAGAATAAGTTTCTCATTCCTCTATAAAATAGGAATGCTGGAACTACAACTTTTAGGGATATAATGAGGACTAAGAAATGAAGGATATTATCAAGGATATCTAAATCCTTATGTTGAGTCTGCTACATAAAACTAAGAGTGCTTTAGGTTGAAGTGGAAGGTATTTCCTCTGAAATAGCCTTACAAAGTACATGCAAAATATAATTAATTCTTCGAGGATAATACTGAAGTTTATTTAGGACTTTTATTTTTTAAAAAGTCCTTCCATCAGGTCTTTGAATATGTTCTTCCATTAAAAAAAAAATACCAATGATCATAGGATAATGACTTAGGAATGGGTTTAAAACTCATCTAGATCAAATTCCTCATTATACAGGTTTAGAGAACAATGATAGAAATATATTGAGTATGTTGACTTTGAATGCATAATTTATATTTGTACATAAAAATATTCTGAGAATTGTAAATCAAAGGGATCAATTGAGGGGTGGATAAACAAACTGTGGTATATGATTGTGATGGAATAATATTATGCTATAAGAAATGACAAGCAAGATGATTTTAGAAAAACCTGGAAAGATGTACATGAATTAATGGAAAGTGAAGTTAGCAGAACCAGGAGAATGCTGTACACAATAACAACATTATTTGATGGAGAACTGTGAATGATAGTGATCCAAAATAATCCCAAAGGATTAAGGGTGAATTATACCATCCATTTTCAAAGAAAGCACTGATATTGATTGTATACAAACTAAAACATGCTATTTTTCACTTCCTTTTTAAAATTTTATTCGAGTTTTCTAGTACAAAATGACTAATATGGAAATGTTTTGTATGGTTATATGTGTATAACATCAGATTGCTTACTGTTGATTGGGTGATGATAGGGTACATGGAAGGGAGGGTAGAATTTTGAATTCAAAATTTAAGGAATAAACAAATGTTAAATTGTTTTGACATGTTATTGGGGAAAATAAAATATTAAATATAAAAAGAATATTCTGTTTAATACTAACATTTCAGAATATAGTATTTATAAATTAACATGTGACACCAGTTAAGGATAGCAAAAATATTGGAATCTGGTTATCTATTTGCTATATTTTGTTATCTTTATATATTTATGTACTCATTCATATATACATAATCATTTTACTGATTGCTTTACATTTTTTATACTTTTACTTTTTTCATTTTTCTCCCTCCTGTATTTCTCCCCAAAAGAGGGGGAAAAAACAACAAACATAATATAGATAAGCAAACCTAATTCCCATATTATCTGTATCCAAAAAAAATATGTCTCATTCTGCATATTAATCTTTCACCTCTCTGTCAGGTATTGAGTAGCAGTCTTCATTGTCCATCTTACTGATGTATTTTTAATTTAAATTTTAAAATAGTGAAGGAGTGATCAAAATATCCTTAAGCATTTTTCCTTCATTTTAAGGTTTCTCAGCTAAAAGACGAACAGACACATCACCTCGTAAAAATGATACGTGACTTCACAATTCTCTTTTATAGGGTAAGAGCAAAATGTTTGAACTTAGCTAAATATTCAACTTTATTTTTGTTGGCAACAAAATGTAAAGGTTGTTTATAGCCATCTAACAGAAAAAATTATAAAACTATCTTATGGTCCCATTGCTATTTTAAAAGAAGAAAGTAACTCTCTCCTAAATAATATAAAGTAGGTGTTGGTCTGTGTTTGACCAAACATGGCAAGGCTGATGACCTCATGTCCAATTGTCTTTCAAAGAATCATAGGTATGGAGCTAGAAGAGATACATTAGAGGTCATCAAATCAATTAAGTAATTTTCCCAGTGTCATATAGCTCCTTACTCCAAACCATGTGTTCTATCCTCTACTTGTATTTCATATAGAATGGACTAGTGTAGATGAAAGATGGAGAATGGAAGAGACTGTCTTCAGAAAGTTAATAAAAATATTTTTCTTTAAAAATATAGACACATTTACCCTGGTAGTGACTATACAACATATATAATTGTGTTAGCTTTTTTATATAGTGCATCTGTTGAGTACTCATGTTTACTGTAATAAAAAAAAAAAAGGCTTCAGTTGAATTTAGAGCATTTGGCAATTTTTAGCATCATCTAATGAAAGGTATACATATACTTCCTGGCTCATTAGTAGGTATCCCCAATGAGGACCCCTGACTATCATTTGCATTTCACATGTTCAATTTCTATTTTCATTTATTCTCCCAGAGAGAATGGTTACAGAAAATTTCCTGTTCTGTAAATTTGAAATTTCAGTACTGTGCCAAATTAATATTAAGTCTGTATGTAATTTTCAGTTAATGTATGCTGAACAGTCTTTCTGGGTTTCTGCAATTTCGTACTGCTGATTGAAAGCTACAGTGTTCTCTTTAAATAGTCTGTGAGTAGGATTATATCTGACAGAAACTGTCAAAATGTCTTTTGAAATGGCATTGAAATTGTTCATGTGTTGTACCTAAACAGAATACTTTCTGTACTGGAAATGTATTGAATGTTTTAAAAGTAGGTGTAAGATGATGAGGACAATGATAATAATATTAATAGCTGCTGACATTTATATAGTACTTTGTAATTAACAAAGTAATTTTATATACATTATCTTGCTGTACAACAACTCTTTGAGGTAGGTTAGAGTAATAACAACAATAACAACAGTTAGTTGTTTATTTACAGTGATTTAAAGTCTGCAATCTGCTTTACTTCTGTTCTTATAATAAGTCCTATTATTATTCTAGTTTTACAGATAAAGGATCTGTAAAGACAAAGGACATAAGGATCTTGCACTTAGCTAGTAAGTAGTGAAGACAGGATTCAAACTGAGATCTTTCTGAATCCAAATCTAATGTAATTTATGCTGTACCATAAAGCTTAATGCTTTAAACCATATCTATGCATGAAATTAGAATAAAACATTGCCAGTGAGAGGAAGATGTCTTCTGGGTTATTGAAATTTGACTTAACACAAGGATTAGATTTTTTGAAAAGTGACCAGGCATGGAATTCTTTTGATACCACTTCATTGTATTTGAAGTGGATCCCAGACAGTTTTTATATCCCATTATAGATAATAAGATGACTCTAAGCAGAGTACAAGAAATGGAAAGATATAAGATTATGAAGCAATTGTGTCAAATCACAGATGTTTAAGACTTGGCAACTTTTTTTTTTTTCCCTAAAAATTAAAAAAATGCAGATCTTTTCAAATCTCTTTAGGATATCACATTTGTGAATAACTTTGAAGATTATAAATTTGATTCCTTAGCAAGACAACTGTTGTGGTAGGTTATACTATAAAATCATATGATTGTTCTGTTTTTAAGTGCCACAAAACAGGTTCAGCTCTTTATAGACATTATAAGGTGTACAAACGTTCTGACTGTGGTCAGTGCTGCAGCAAGATAACTGTATGTCGCTTGGGGGAGAATAATAGAATGACATATTTCTGTCCTCAATGTCAAAAGGAAAACCCTCAATTTCTTAATATAAGGTAAGATATTCAACTTTCTTATAACAATGCTTCCTAAGAATGCCAAAAGGATTAGTAAGAAGCTATAGCTAGCATTGGTTACCCCTCTGTGAAGAAATCAACCACTGAATATTTATTAAGTATTAATTATGTGCCAGTCCTGTGTTAGATATTAGTGATTTCAAGATAAAAACAAAACAGTCTATACCCTCAAGGAACTTACTTTTAATTACTTTTAATGAAGAAAATGGCATATATACATATAGATGTAATACATCTAAAATAGACTCAAGGTAACAATAGATATGAAGATACTAGCAGATCACGGGTCAGGGAGAGTCTTCTGCAATAGTTGTCTTGAGAAAGAAAAAATAATCTCATAATAAAATCAGAAGAATATTCCTTCTGGAGGTTTTGTGGCCCAAATTCTGTCCTTGGGTGATAACCTGTTGCAGTTTTGGTCATTGGGTTAATTTCCATCCTCAGCTAAACTGCATCTCTTTCATGAAACAACTACCAAGAGATCTAGAAGTATCTTTTTGGAATCTTTGGAGGATGAATTGCAAAGGAGAGAAAGTAGCTATAGGAAAGAATTATAGGAGCTTATGAAAACTTAGAAGGAGGATTTGAATAAATAAGGGTACTTCAGGTGTGAGTGAAGGGAATGAAATAGGTATAAGAGATATAATAGAAGGAATTTATAAGACTGGTAAAATCGGAGGATATAATTGTAAACTTAGATGACTGGAAAGTTGGTGGCACCTTGAGATAAGAGGGATGGATGCGTTTGAATGGAAGACAATGAGTTTTGTTGAGGATTTTGAATTTGAAACTTCCAAGAGGAGTTTTCTACAAGACAATTGACAAAATGAATCTGGCGGTTAAGTGAGATGAGGACTGGCTAGATATGTATTTGAGAGTTATCTAAATAGAAATGATAGTTGTTTCCAGAAGTGATGATTAAATTCATTACTCAATAAATATTTATTAAGCATTACATATCATCAAAATAGTGAGAAAAGAATAGAACCTAGGACTGAGGCCTAGGGTTGTTTCACCTATGCATGAGGAACAAAATACAAGTGATGATCCTACAATGGAGACCAAGAGAAGTTAGTCTAAAAAGGGAGAAGATAAATCACATTAGAGAGTGTCAAGAAAACCCCAAGAGGAAAAAGTATCTAACAAGAGGGCATATTTGATAATATTAACCATTGGAAAAGGCTATTGGGTTTAGTAATAAAGAAACCATTGCTGACCATGAGAGGAAACAGTTTCTAGTTAGAGAGATAAAAGACAGATTTGGGGGGGGGGGGTAAGAAGTGAATGAACAGTGAGAAAGGTCTTGGTTTGGGTCTTGGCTTTTTCTAGTTGTTTGGCTGTTAAGGGAAGGCCGAAAATAGGGCAATTAAAAGCTTGAGATGGTAAGATCAAGCAAGGCATGTTTTCTAGGCAAAAGGGAAGGAGTTGGGGGGGAGGGGGTGTGGGGAGAGAAGGTGAATGATAATTAGGGGAAGAATAGCTATAATTAAAGAGTCAAGTTCTTGGAAATAATAGAAAGGTCAAGAAGAGAAGAAAATGATTTGATGTTGGCAAGAAAGGTTCCCTCATCCTCATCCAGTCATAGCAAAGGAGGAAAGAATTGGTAATGATGCTAAGGAGATTTGAATTATAAAACTAGGGATGAGCTTGCAATGGATTCATTTTTTTTCAGTGAAGTATGATGAAAATATCTTTGTTGATAGATATGAAAGAGAAGGGTGGTTGGGGACTTGAGAAGAAAAGGCTTAGAACCTCTATGAGGAGTGTGAGATAGAGAACTGATTAGGATAGAATAAAAATATTGACTCAGAGCAGTAAGGGTCCAGGTGAAATGAGGAGTTCAAATTTCTAGGGGACTCAAATTAGCGTAGGATTTCCTGGGCAAGTTTGTATTTGGAAAGAGAGAAACAAAGATCAGAGTTGAAAACTGAGAATGGTTTTAGAAGAGGTGAGCTGGAAGGATTAGATATGGTTAGAAAGAAATAAAGATATGGATAATGAATATAGAAGGCTTGTGGGTGATGGCATGATTAAAGTCATAGTTGTCCTCAGTGTATTATTGAGAGAGTTCTAGTTGAGAGTGACAAATTGGGAAACAAAGGTATTTGAGAGGACACCTGTATGCAAATTTGAAATTCCAGTTTGTGCACAAGAATTAAAGGGAAAATGACCTGGGAATTGGGCACTAATATCCACCAGAATCCAGATAGATTGATGTATGTGGATTGAGTGGATTTCAGAAAGAAGACAGTTAAATGAGTAAAGGCAGTTGGGGGAGGGTCTGGAAATTATAATGAAGAGCAAGAAAGATGATTTTATAGACAAATCTAATTATAGATGTACATAATAAAGGATCTTTCTCTTGTTCTTGTTTCTGAAATATCGAAAACCTACAGACAAAATAATTTATAGTAGATCTGCTTATAATGTTGATTTTTAAATGTTTCATCTTACAGCAAGCTGTCCACAAGAAACAGTCTAATTGGCTGGGCATATAGCAGGGGGCTGTATCCTAATGAACATGTTGCTCAGAAAACTGAAGAGGAATGGACATGTGCTGTCTGCACCCTAATAAACAAACCTTCTGCTAAGGAATGTGATGCTTGCATGACTTCAAGGCCCAATGGTAAGATTGAGTCTGGATTTCTTTGATCATGTTATCTGCAAGACTGTTAATTATACAAAGTCAAGTATCTATTTTATTCTTTCCTGCTGTTCAATAATCATAATATAAGAATAATACTTTCTTCCTGAAAGCTCAAAGAAATTAACTTTAATTTGAGCAAGTCTCCATGGTACAAGTATTCATTCATTGCAATATATGTATTTCTGCATGTAAACTATCTCCATAGAGATCTGTAAGCACCTGTTTTTTTTCCCTCTTTTTATTTTAGGGGGAGGGAAAACATGCTTGTGCTAAAACAGTAAGTTCTTTTGTATCTCAAAAATTGAGATTATCACATCTGTTCTCCTCCCCTGTTTCTAATGAATTATTCAATAAAGCTTTGTTTTATGCAGATTTCAGCAACTTTCTAGTTTGTTATTCAGTCCAAGTGTTATAAATTGAAAGGGAGGTTTTCTGAAAGAATGTGTTTGCAGGTGGAATGGAAAAATTCCTCCTCTCTTCTTTATCCTTCCCACCCCTTGTTATTAAAAGCTTTACATAGACAATTGTACTGATTTCATTGAAATCCTTCAAAATAACTCTTTGCAACTTGCAATCTTGTATGTTCAGAGAAATATAAAACCCTCCATAGAAACCTGTGATTAAGACCCATCTCACTGATGTTGATTCTATTGTGTTCTCAATGTGTTATTTCCCCCCCTCAATTAGAACAGAACAAGTTCATTCTTGACTTATGTTCTCTCACACTTTGTAGGCTGAAATGCTGCCTCTCATTGTTTGGGCCAAGGAAGCAGGTCTTGCTGAGAGCAGAGATTCAGTAGAAGCTGCTTTGATGGTCTTTACCCTCATGTTCCAAGATTACAAAGCATTACAAATACTAGATAAGAGCAAACTTGGGTTTCTAAATTTATTTCTCCATTCACAACATTCTTACTCTTTGCTAATAATCTTTCTTACCATTTTCTTTGGTAACCTGTACAACAAAGATATAGATCAGAATAACATCCTCATAGAACATGTTCTTTACACAGGTTCCATAGTTCTTAAATACAAAGAATTATGGTGCAGACTGTGATTTCAATTCAGGGATATTTAATAAACGTGAATAGTCCTTTTTATTCATTTATATTCATATTAGGCTTTTATTGGTAAATCCTGTTAACCCATAGAAACAAGGCTTATAATGCCATTCAGATTCTACCCCTTTATGAACCATAATAACTTAAAACACCTGTACTGGTTTCAACTGCAGCTTCTTTGGAGAGAGTTTTATAAAACTCTACATCATTATTGCTATATCTATAGTCTCCCCAGTTCCTGGAAGCTGATAGCTCAATGTTACATATGGATTCTTGGAACATGATAGAAGGCAATGAAAGGCTTTGTAGATCCCATCTGTGGTACCATAAACGTATTCTGTGAAAATCATGATACTCAAATTATAATCTATTTTGCTAACAACTAAGTGGGACAGTGAATAGAGTTAGGCACTTGGGAGTCAGGAAAGCTATGAGTTCTGATCTTGCCCTTTTAAAAATTACTTTTATTATTTAAAATTTTAAAAATATTTTCTCCAGTTATATTTAAAACAATTTTTTTTACATTTGTTTTTAAAACTTTTGAGTTCCAGGTTCTTTCCCTTGCCCACCTTCAATTAAGAAACCACATGTGAAGCTATGCAAAACGTTTCCATGTTTCATGTTGTGAAAGAAAACATAGATCTCCCAATCTAATGGGAAAAAAACCCTCAAGAAAAATTAAGTTTAAAAAAGAGAGAATGCTTCAATCGATATTCAGATACAATCAGTTCTTTTTCTGGGTATGGATAGGATTTTTCATCCTAAGTTCTTCAGAATAGTCCTTTTGACTTAAGGCCTACTTCTCTATCCACTGTGCAGCTGTGCTGTTACAAAGTGCTATATAAATGCTAGCTATTATTATTAACTGAAAATAGTTAAATTTGAAATATACAGAGTAAGTTTTATCCTCCAAGTAAGATATATTATTTTTCAATAATGTTTTTTCTAAAAATAACTAGCAAAACATTATGTGAAATATAATTACTAGCATGTTTGTAACACTTTGAGTTTTCTAAAGTGCTTTACAAATGTTAAGTTGTTTTATTTTAACAATAGCCTTGGGAGATAAGTGCTATTTTTATCCCAGTAATAGATGAGGAAATTTAGATAAGCAGGGATTAAGTGGCTAAGACACCAAAAAGTGTCTCCTGCAGAATTTGAACTTAGATATTTTTAATTTTAGATATAGAGAACTATTTACTGCTCTATCCACTGAGCTGCCTCAATATATTAAAACTCCTTTTCTTTCCATTTTAAGATGCAAAAGCAGAGGAGGATGCCAATAATTCTGTCACCTATGACAACAGTTTGATGAAATATCCTTGTAATAATTTTGTCAAACAGCGTCCAGAAGTGAAGATTAACCGGAAAACTACATTTGGAATGACAACCTTGGTTTTGACAGACCTAAGCAATAAATCCAGTTCTTTAGAAAATATCAGAAACCAAAACCTGAAGCCCAGTGGAGATTTTCAAAACTCATCTGTTGGTAACATTTGTTTTAGCAATGCGCAGCATACCTCCAAGGAGAAAGACAAATATATGACTCTAACATCAGACAAAGTCAATGGATCACCAGTATTTGACTCTCAATCTAGTTTGAGTCCAGCACACAAAAAATTAAAGACTAACCACTCATTTCCAGAACCCAAAAGTTGCAGCCCTAACTTCTCAAGCATGTATAATGCTTCCAACAATGGCCTTACTTCTTTCAGGTATTTCACTTAAAATCATAAAAGGATGATGCTATAAGGGAGTAGGGGAAGGGGAAATAGAGAGTATTAATTGCTGAGATAGCTGGTTTTGATTGTGAGTAGCATAAGCCAGCCTTTGAGGCTATTATATTTACCAGCCTTTCTTTTTTTATTTTCTCTTCTGGTACTGCTAAACAGTGGGAAAAGCTAGGGCATTTAGCAATAGAGAAATCATCAGTGACCTTGAGGAGGAGGTAATTTCCATCTGGTCACAGAAACAAAAGCCAGATTACCAAGACATTGCAAAGCAAATGGGCTATCAAAGCTTTAAACTGAACTCAAACTTTTGTGACACTCTATATTACTTAAGTCCTGGAACTTGCCAAATTCATAAAAAGATAGTTTTTCAAATTTATCATAAGAATGTCATGACCTATATGTATTTATCAAGCATTCAACTACTTACTGATGGGACTAAGAAATCTTGAATTGTCATAGCCATAAAAAATCTACGTAGGAGGAAGGTTGAACCTTGGTCACTTCTTAGCTATGGGACTCTGGGCAAGATCTGTGAAATTAAAGATTTGGATTTGCCCTTTCAGGTCTAAGATCTCATGATCCAATCTTTAAAACAAATGTTTTTCTAATTTATTATGAACTTAAGAAATATGAACATTTCAGCATACAAAGAATAGAAGAAAGAATTGTGTACGTTACTTTGAACTTAATTATGCAAATGTTTTTGGTTTTGCAAAGGGAAAGTATGTATTAAATATAATACTAATAAAACTGATTGAAAGCTAAAGGAAAAGGGAATAGCAGAGAATAAGATGGAGAGAATGAACTTGACAGACTTCAAAACAAACTTGAACAGATTTCAAAAGATAGTGAAGAATAGAAGAATCTGGCATGAAGAATAAAAACACAATTAAACAAGAACTACAGAACTATTCTGCTTCTCTTTGGTCCCTTCTAAACTTTCTATTCTCCTGTATTTTTAAATCATTTTATTGATTTTCTTCCTATTTTCACTATTATTTTCTCCCCCTTTATTCCCTACTTTCCAACTTCCCCTAATGGAAGACCTCTCCTCATACAAATAAGAATGAATCCTATCTATATGTCAAATGAAGACTTCATTCCCAAAGTGTATATTTTGCTTTTTGGTGAAAAATGTGAAAGTACATAAACATGCTATATTATTATTAGATATGTAGTTATATACAACAGTGATATCAAACTCAGATAGAAATGTGATCAGTAAACCATACAGTAGTATTCTTGTAGACTACATGCTGACTTAGGGGGGAAAAAAATCCCACTTAACATCATTTATATTTCATTGTATTTTATTTATTATTGATTTGTTGATTTTACTTGATTTATTATTTCCCAATGACATTTTAATCTGGTTCAAACCACGTTCTGGAGTGTTTTTGGCTGAAGAAGCCTCATGTTTGTACTTCTGGTGCGTACTGTGATAGACTAAGTTTCAACCACTGCTTAATGCCAGAAACACCTTTTTTTTTTGGGGGGGGGGGGCGGGAGGGGAGGGAGGAACCTGAGATTTCATTGATATGAGCACTATATCCATTAGTGTAGACCACAACTCTTCTGAGCCTTAGTCAACTGTCTTCCTAAGATGATGTTCTCATTTCCCCAAAATTCATTAACCCAAATTTAACCTTGTAATGCAACTCTCAAACAGACTAGTCTTATGGAGACAGTCACGGAGTTAAATTTGTAACTGAAACTCTTTCATCTAGGGTAGGTCTTATAAGAGCTTTCAGCATAGTTTTCAAGGACCAAGGGTTTTTATTAGAATAGAACTTCAGTGGAAAGCCATACTACATCATTATCAACAGCCTACAAATGATGGTCAACATTGTTTTTTTCTTGGAGCTCCCTGTCACTCCTTTAAGTCTAAACAACCAACAAAACAGTCACTCAGCCCTGAATTGTAATGTTTGCTAATTTTTAAGGTATAAATATTCACACTAGAAGTTTAATAAGGGACTTTGGTTCATACCTCTACTCTTTTGTCTCAATGTTCTCTATGTAAGCAGTATATTTTATTCACAGAGACACATTCAGTGAACTTCTTTAAAAGTTTTTCACTTGTTCTCTAGGCATTTAGTTAGGCCATGTTCAACATGTTAGTTGCTTTGCAAAATGTTAAATAAGTAACCAAAGTAAACCCTGATCTAATAGAATTTACATTCTAAGTCATTCAGTAAGAATTTATTAAGTACTTACCTGGTACTTGGCAAAATCACCAGGGATACAAAGAAAAGAAAAAGATAGTCCCTGCTGTCAAGGAATTATAATCTAATAGGGAAGACAACATGCAAACTATATACAAACAAGATACAGACAGAATAAATTGGAAATAGTCAATAGAGGAAGATATTAGCATTAAGGGGAAATTTTCTTTGAGTTGAAATACATATTTCTTTCAAATATGTATTTTAAAGAGAAACAGGCTTAAGATGGGCCTTCAAATACAAAATAGCATTTTTTTTTTTAAGTTTTGAATTGTTTCTTATTGGTCTTTTTTTGGTTAGAACAACTTTTTTACTTCTCAATGATTCCTTTCTGGGCCAATGAGATCCTTCCTTATGAAAATATATATACAGATGTATAACCTATATCAGATTGATTACTGTCTTGGGGAGAGGAGAAGGGAGGAAGAAAAGGAGAAAAAATGTAACTCAAAATATTATAAAAGTAAATTATAAAATCAAAATATTATAAAAATTAAAAACAAATAATTGAAAAAAATAAAGCATATATGTATATTTATATATTAATACAATGGTGTATAAAAAGGTATGCCTCATTCTGCACTGGTAGGCCACTACCCTACTGATAAGGTGGGAAATATTCTTCACACAAAGACATAATTAGCCTTTGCATTGATTAGTTTTGAGATGTTTCCATATTGTTTTCCTTTGTATCAGAACTCCTTAACTTTTATTGACCCTTTTGGCAGTCTAGGCAATTGCTATGGATTTCTTTTTAGAATAATGTTTTTAATTGCATAAAATAAAATTCATAGGATCACAAAATAAACCCAGTTATGTTGAAATATTACTATCAAGATATTTAAAAGAAAATTTCACAGACTGGAGGTTAAGAATCTCTGATTTACATTATTGTGACTATTTTGTAATTTGTTCCCCAGCTTCTGTTTATTTTACTTTAAATTTGTTCCTACAAGTCTTTCTACATATCTTAATTCTTAATATCCATTATTCTTATGGTGTAATTGAGTATTTCATTATATTCATATACTCCAATTTGTTCAGCAAAATTTTTTTCTTCATTGGATATGGATTTGCTAATGTGATTCCTTTTCTGACTAGTCAGATCAGCTATTCTTGAAGAGCTCAATAGACTTGCTATGGCTAGATTGACTTCCCGGAGTCATTAAACTTAATTCTTGACAAATGACAATTCTACCATAGCTTATTGGCTTATCCCAAGTGACAACTCTCCAACCTGCCTGATACTACTTTAACTAGCTTAAACAGAAAATTCTGTCTCTAAAATCTTAATACCTAGGCAAAGGAGAGCGCTCTTTATCCCTGACTTATTCACTATTTGGTGGAATCACACATGATCTGTTCTTTTCAATTTATTAATCAACATTTATTAAGCATCTACTATTTGTCAGGAACTATGCTAAGTGCTTGAGGTATGCAAAAAGAGGCTAAAGATAGTCATCTGATTTCAACAAATTCACAATTTAATATGGGAGACAATGTGCAAGAAATACATACAAAATGAGAAATTTACAGGATAAATAGAAAATAATAGAGGGAAGGCACTGGAATTAAGTATGGGGAAAGCTTCTTGTAAAAGGTGGGATTATAGTTAAGGCTTAAAGGACTTTTTCAACAATATGATTATTTTCATTGTCACCTCTAAGTCAGATTATTCTTTGGATAAAGAAAAAGTTGGAGATAAATCATAGAGATGGGGCTTTCAGGTGACTTTATGAATAAATGACATTTTTTGCCATAGGGCTATTTGGAGCTAGGAAGGATCTTAAAAAGCTACCTCATCCATCCTTCTTGTTTTTGAGATAAGAAAATGAAGCTTTTAGAAATTCACTGATTTACCCAGGTCCCACAACTAATAGGAATCACAAGTAGGATTTCAATCGAAGGCTTTTTGATTGTCTTCAGTCTATCCATTCCACTAAGCTACTTTTGACTCTAATTAGCACCCTAGAAGTAATCTTTCATAAAGGAGGGAGATGACTAGAGTGCTGGCCTTGAAGTCAGGAAGATCTGGATTTAAGTCCTGCCTCTGACACATACTGGTTTTGTGACCTTGGACAAGTAATTTAACTTCTCAGGCAACTTCCTAAGTAGCAAAAAAAATTACAATATTCAATGGAACAAGGATTTCTTCAGTTGGTAATTCTCAGTAGTGATAATAAGAATAGTAAATATTTATATTTAAGAACTTTATATATATATATATGCTTTAATAGAACTTTATGGTTTGCAAAGCACTTTATACAAACTAAATCATTTTATCCCTATAACAATCTAATAGTTAGGTGTTATTATTGCTCCCATTTTAAACTCATGTCTTCTTAATATCAATCCTAGCACTTTTCTCATCTTAGCTGCCTATCCTCTGGAATAAAATAAAATCTGATTAAGCAAAGTATTCTGCCTAATTTAGGAAAGTGTCTCACGCATGAAAATAATCTTTCAACATCCTACTTGGCTCTTTATTTTTAGAAAAGAGATAAATAGTGCTCATTTTTAAACACACTGAAATTATGTGAAATTATTAAATCTCTATGTTTACTAAATTGGCAATTTTGAACAATTTAATTAATTGAGGGCTTAAAGTTGATAATTTAAAAATAATTTCTTTGCAAACTATTGGCAGCCAAACTATATGATTAAACATGGCACAGCATATTCCTTAGAAATGCTAGTACTTTGTATATATACATCAGGGCTTCTTAATCTTTTTTTCAACTTGTAATCAATCCCTTTTCCCTTAAGAAATTCTTTAAAAATATAAAAAAATTTCATCCAACTAGATTAAAAATCAGTTGATTGAGTCAGTTATTTTATTAGTTAAGAACTGTGAGATGTCTTAACAAGCATTTTAATAACTAGAAATACAGCAATACTACTTTAGACTAAGAGCTGTTAAACTAGAGTTTATCAACTTAATGGAAATGGGCTTTTTAAGAAAATATTCTGATAACTATTTTAATATATTTGATTTTTCTTAATACTATGTACTTTATGCATTTAAAAATATTCTGAAAAGGGGTCTATAATTTAAATTTAAAAAAAAGATTTAAAAACTCTTGCTCTAAAATTTGAAGAAAATTTAGAGATCCAATTTAGTTCTACTTCATTTTTCAGATAAGTAAACTGAGCCCAACATAGATATATAATTTAAGGAGGTGAAAAGACTTTAAAAAAACCCACAAAAGTGACATTTATATACAGTGATCTTTAAAGTGATGTTCAAGTGGTCTTAATTAAATCCCTCATGCAGTGTCCAGTACTTGGCCTTTTTCTGCTTTCTTTAATGCTTTTTTGTTAATCTGGGTAATTTCTCTGCGAAAGCCCCTTCCCTTTCTGGACATCAGTTAAATCACCTTTAAAATGAAAGGCTTAAAAAGAGGCTACGTCTGACTCTAAGATGTTATGATTTATTTTGTGCATAGGTATTTAAGATCTGAATGTAATATTTCAGTTCTATCCTGGTTATCAGGGAATCTGTTTCTTAGATAACGATTATCACTTTACTTTTTAAGTTACTTATTATCATTCCAATTGTTTTTCTTAAAGTATTTTCACTTTTGTTATTGTTATTATTTGTTTGCATGTGTTTTTTCCTTTCATGTTTTTTTTTTCTCTTTTGTTCTGATTTTTCTTTTTTTAAACATTTTTTATTAATTTTTAAAAATTAAAGCTTTTTATTTTCAAAACATATGTATGGATAATTTTTCAACATTAACTCCTGCAAAATCCTGTGTTCCAAATTTTCTCCTGCTTCCCCCAGCCCTCCCCCCACCCCACGATGGCAAATAATCCAATATATGTTATATTAAAATGTTAAATATATTTTAAAAATATGTTAAATACAATATATGTAAACACTTATATAATTATCTTGCTGCACAAGAAAAATTAAAAAGGAAAACAAATGAGTAAGAAAACAAAATGCAAGTGAACAATAACAAAAAGAGTGAAAATGCTACTTTGTGATCCACACTCAGTTCCCACAGTCCTCTCTCTGGGTAGATGGCTTTCTTCTTCACAAGATTTGATCTGATTTTTCTTGCACAGCATGACAGATGTGGAAATATGTTTAAAAGAATTGCACATGTTTAATCTATATTGGATTACTTGTCTATAGGAGGGGATAGAGAAATGAAGTGAAAAACTTTGGAACACAAAGTTTTGCAAGGGTGAATGTTGAAAACTATCTTCACATGTATTTTTTTAATTTGAAAAATGAAGGAGTCTCTCCCTTCTTTTTATTGCCTATCTATCTTGTATTAACTGAGGCTGGTGTTTAAAATAGGCAAGTCACAAGAACAGTGTTTCTATTTATTTTGAAAATATTCATCTCTTCTCCTTTTTACTTACTTCCCCCCACATGTCCTTTATACTTTCTCTAGTCATACATGTTTTCCTAGTCTAATCATGTTTATGTTTTTCCTAGTCTAGTCATGTATATAATTCTTATTTCAAATATCTTTCTCATAGAGACTTTAGAGACTCTTTTTGCCATTGCAATGTTCCAGTTTTGAGGTGATCGTTAAAAAATATCTTACCATGAATTGCTTTTCCTTATGGAGTCAAGAAGAGATTCTAAGATTTGGTTTTTGATTTATAAAGATCTATGAGAGAGACTATCAAAAGTGATAATTTGAAAGAAATGAAGAGATTGTTTCCTATTGTGACTGAGGAGAAATTGGAGAAGACTGAAAGAAAGGAGATGGAAAGATATTCTTTTCTGGTGAAGCTATTTTCACTTTTATCTTTAAGAGGATTTTTGAGAAGTGATTGTACTTGTTTCTTGAAAGAAACTGCATAACTGAGTCTTTATAAGTAAAGAGAAGTCAATGGATGTTAGAATGAGGAATCAAGTGGACTCTGGCTGTGTTCTTTTTGCACTTCACAATAACAATAATTTACTTCACAATAATTTACAATAATTTGTAAATAACAAATTATATATGCATTGGTTTTAATATGTGAGGTTAAGATATTTTTGCTATATATTAAAATAAGAGTAAACTATTGGGAAAGGATAGTTCTCCAGTTTATTAACTAGCATCTATAATGAACTGGGAGGAAAGCTTTAGCTAACTTATTGTAGAAAAAAATTGGCAACTTTACTCTGTATGTGAATTTTTGGGTCAAATGTGTTTCTACAATCATCCTAGAGTTTGATATAATAAATGTTTTAAAGAGTAAGAATCAAGTGATAGTTTGAGGGTGAACTACAAGCTAATCTGGCAGAAACATTTAAACTGACTACATCTTATTATGAAATGGAGTTGTCTCTGGATTCCAAAACCTGTTGCAATAAGAAAAAAGATGTGGCTGGTCCTACCAAGTTAGAAAACTTTTATTATTGGTCTCTGAGATGAACTATGCCTTTTTCCCAGTAATGACCAGATCAGAAGGGCAGATCATTAATCTGTCTATTGGGTGATGAAATTTTTTTTCAGTGTCAGCAATGCTCAGATGTCACTTATGAAGTTCTAGATACATTGTAATGTGACATATATGCTATTATCTACATAGTGGGAAAAATAAGTAAACTGATGAAATCAATAACTCTTTTGCCTTTTCTCCTCTGTCACACTTATTTCACATGAGTTAGTTTTACCAAGACTAACCTTTCTACTTGTTCAAGAGATTCCCTTCCATCCTATTTTCTTCAACAGATAACCACTTCTGTCATTCCCACTCTCACTTATTTTTCAGTTTCTCTGTCTACTCACTCATTTCCTATCGTCTGCAAATATGCCCATGTCTCCCTCTGTCCTGAAAAAAGTCCTTACTTAGTCATTTTGTTCCCTCTGTCATTCTATATCCCTTCTACTCTTACTAGCTAACCTCCTAGAAAAACCCATTTACAATAGCCATTTTCACTTTCTCTCTGACTCACTTCCTTATTCCTGACAATTAGACTCCCAGCCTTATTCCACCAAAACTAATCTTTCCAAGTTTTTATGCCCTAATACACAGTCAATTTTTGCATAAATACCATGTACTGCCAAGAAAAAGGTGTATTTCTTTCTGTCCCTATTCAATTTTCTCCAGAGATTTCATATCTGGGTTTTCTAGGATTCTATTAACTTCCCTAGTTTCTTTCTTGTTTATTTTTGTGGTTAGATTTGTCTGATTCTGAGAGGGGAAGGTTGAGGTGCCCCACTAGTATAGTTTTTCTATTTGTTCTGATAACTGGCTTAAAATCTTCTCTAGGTATTTGCTGGCTTTACCACTTGGTGGATACACATTTAGTGTCATTACTACCTCATTGTTTACAGTAGTACTCTTTATCAAGATGTACTTTCTTCCTTATCTCTTTTAATAAAATCTATTTTTACTTTTGCTTTATCTGAGACCAGAATTACTATCCTTGCTTCTTTTTTTACTTCAGCTGAAGCATAATAAATTCTACTCCAGCCTTTTACCTTTACTCTGTGTCTTTCTGTGTCAGATGTATTTTTTGGAAACAACATATTGTAGGATTCTATTTTTTAATCCATTCTGCTACTTGCTTCCATTTTATGGGACATTTCATCCCTTTCACATTCACAGTTATGATTACCAGCTCTGAATTTCCCTCCATCGTATTTTCCCCCTGTATATACTTTTGCTGTCTTTCCACTCTAATCGTAATAGTGTTTTTTAGCCACTCCACTCACTACCTTATCTTCTGTCACCCCTTCCCCCTTTCTCTTACTTTCCCCCTAGTGTTTCTGCCCTCTCTTTTCTTTCCTTTTTCTCCCCCTATTTCTTAATAAAGTTAGATAAATTTCCAAACCCTTCTGAATAATTGTTATTCCCTCTTAGAGCCCAAACTGATGAAATCAACTTCAGATCATGCTCATCTCCCTCCCTTTTTTCCCTTAATTGTAGTAGTTCTTTTGTACCTCTTCATGTGATCTAATTGTCCCAGTATACCTCCCCCTTCCTCTTTCCAGTACAAACCTTTTTCCACCCCTTAATATTTTTTCTTTGATGTCATCACATCAGAGTACATTCACAACCATACCCTCAGTCCATATGATGCCCCACTCTGTCTGTCCTAGTAACAAATGCAATTCTCAAGAGTTATAGATATTGTTTTCCCATCTAGGGATGTAAACACTTTAACCTTTAAATTATATATATACATATATATATATATATATATACACATATACACACACACATATATGCACACACACACACACACACACACATATATATATATATGTTTTTCCCCCGTTTATCTTTCTGTGCTTCTCTTGAATCCTTTATAAAGTAAATTTTTGGTTTAGTTCAGGTTTTTTCAATAGAAATGATTGAGTTGTCTCATTTCATTGAAGCTCCATCGCCTTCCCTGACAGATGGTGCTGAGTCTTGGTGAGAAGTTAATTCTTGGTTATAACATCAGGTCCTTTGCCTTTCAGAATATGGTATTCCAGGCCCTCTGATCCTTTCTTGTAGAAGCTGCCAGATCCTGGATAATCTTGACTGCTACTCCTTGATATTTGAATTGTTTCTATCCGGCATCTTGCAATAGTTTTTCTTAAAATTGTAGTTTTGGAATTTTGCAGCAGTATTCCTTGGGATTTTTCTTGTGGGATCTCTTTCTTTTTTACTTCAGCTGAAGCGTAATAAATTCTGATCAATAGATTCTTTCAGTTGGTATTTCTCCCTCTGTTTCTAGAATGTTGGGGCAATTTTCCTTAATGATTTCTTGTAGAATCCTATGCAGATTTTTTTTTTTTGGTGGCGAGAAGGGGGGTTCCATGGCTTTCAGGTAAGCCAGTAATTTTAATATTGTCTCGTCTACATCTATTTTCCATGTTTTTCAATGAGGTCTTTCAAATTTTCTTCCATTTTTTCTTTCTTTCTGGTTTGATTGATTCTTGCTGTTGCATAGTCATTAGTTTCCATTTGCACTGTTCTGGTTTTTAATGTGTGATTTTCTTTAGTCAGCTTTTGATTAATTTTCCCATTTAATTAATTCTACTTTTTTTTTTTAAAGAATTGTTTTCTTTAGTCCATTTTCTTCCTTCCTTTTCTAAACTATTGATTTTCTGTCATGCATACATTTCATTTCTTTTCTCCTTTTTTCATCTACCTCTCTTATTTGCCTTTTAAAGTCTTTTATGAGCATTTTCAAGAAGCCTCTTTGGGCTTAAGACCAATTCATATCACTCTTTGAGATTTCTTCTGTGGATATTTTGCCCTCATCCAAGTTGGTGTTTTGGTCTTCCCTGTCACCATAGTAGTTTTCTGAGATCAAGATTCTTTTTTGTTTCTTGCTCCTTTTCTTTCCTTTTCTTTTGACATTTCTTTTTTACATTTATAGTTGAACTCTGCTCCTAGGGTAAAGAGGACACTGGCTCAAACTTCCTGTGCAGCTGTGAACCATGGCTTTGAGCATAGAGACTCTTTGTGTTTTCAGGGAGTAGCTTTGATTATTCTTTTCAAGAAACAGCCTGGTCTCTAGAATTTGTTTGCCTTCTGAGCTGGGACTGGAAACTGTTCCATTGATTTGTTCCTCTACTAAGCCAGGACTGAGAGTCTTAGTTGCTAATTTGTTGTGGCTTTTCCAGAATCTGTCTGAGCTGGGGTGAACACTCTTTTCATCCCACTGAGACTGACCTTTCTTGAAGTTTTTCCCAGTCTATCTTGAGCTGGAGAATGGTTTCATTTCTCCAGATTCTTGTTCAGAGGCTTGCTTTCATGTGGTTTTTGAGGAAAACTGGGAAAGCTTCCTGGCTTTATTCTGCCATCTTCTTTGCGTGTATTTTGAAAAATTAAAAAAAAAAAAAAAAAACTATTGTCATTTAAAAACTAAGCCTAAATTTAATATGTTGATTCATTTATTTAAAAGAACCTGTGAGCTCATCAATGTACAATCCCTTTAGTGAAACAGGTTGCAGCCCATCCATGCCTGCTCGTTTTCTATGACATTAAGCTATAATCTAAAAATATTTAGCAGTAGGGATTATGCTAAAATTTTGTCAGAATGAGGAATTCTTTCATTGTAAAGACTTGGAATCCACTGAGATGTTATTCTTTCTCATAGGACCATTCTAAAAGAGTTGTAAAGCACATTTTCATTTTAGATGCAAAAGATATTAAGTTCATTATAGTATTTACTATTTTTAAAAATGTAAAAATGTAAATTCCTGAGGAAAGTCTCTATGGACATTATAGATAAAAATCTCATATTATTATCAGTATTATTATTATTATTGCTGACCTTTTATTTTAAAGGAGTACCTCCCTTTGTGATTTTTTTTTAACCTTTGGTTTTAATAACTGCAAGGCTTTATTTTCCTCTGACTGATTCCATAAAAGACTAAGTAAGCTATTAAAACAGCATTATGAAAAGATATAAAAAATTTAAAAATAAAGAATCATCATCATAATGAAAGTATTCATTTCAAAGTGAGTACTCTGCAGACTTATAAAAACAACTTATTTTGGTCTTCCTTTTTTGTTCCCTATGTATATATGATGGCAAGTAGAAAAAAATTTCTCTAGCAGCTTTATAAAGTAGCCATCTCTACTCTGCTAGCCAGACTGTTTTTTGCTGTAATTTGATTGGTACCATTATAGTGTCCTTGACAAAGGAAGACGTGTGGAAAAATTGCCCTTAATTGCACAATAAAGGGGATGTTTTTATGATTAATAAGAATAATTTATTTGAGTTTACTATCTGTAAAAATAATCATTGGAAAAGATTGAAGAATATTTTCTTTTTTGTAGGATTTGGGGAAGGGCAAGAAAGATAGAAAATTTGTGATATTTGGACAAAAACAAAATTTAATATGAAAAAAGAGGATTCATGGGAGAGAGAAATTGGGAATATTTTAAAGAATGTAAAGTGGCAACACTTCAGCATGGGGCAAGCAGGACAAGAAAAAGGAACATAAGAAAAGAAATGAATAGTCATGCTTGTGTCATATATGAAAATTTTAGTTATTGCTTTTCTCTCCAATATTCATTGTGGTTTTTAGATATGGAAAAATCTTGGACATCATGAAAATCATATGCAAAATTTCATAGAAAAGATTTATGCCATTTACTTTCCTGTCTATTGTTGACGAGAGGTCTATCATTTTATTAAGAGTTGACTTCTTGTAGATGGGGGGCAGTGGTGATGTTGTTAATGATCCCCTTGGAGCGAATAAGCTGGAGTTATTTTGTAACCTGTCATTTCAGTGAATTTCAAGTTAATATGACAGATAGTACTTGTACAAAAACCACTGACAGTCCTCGCTGCAATATACATAAGCGCCTCTGCGTTCTCCGAGTTGTGAGAAAGGATGGAGAAAACAAGGGCAGGCAATTTTATGCTTGTCCTTTACCTAGAGGAAGCCAGTGTGGATTTTTTGAAGTAAGTATAAGGTTTATTGAATATTATTTGATAAAGATAATAAAATAATATTTTATTTAAAATTCTTGCATATATTGACTCTAGGATATAGGTTAACAATTTTCCTCCAAACACTTTTTCACATTAGGAGAGAAAAAAAAAAGCTCCCCCCTTTCTGAGACCAGATAATGAATAACTTGAAAATCAATGAGACTCAGCAAAAAGTTTATTAAAAACACAGTTAATAGGACTTATCACTTCCCTTCTCCACAGAAATTTTCAAACATTAATTTGTCCCCATGAGAGAAGAAGCATTATCTTTAGCTTATGTATAAAGAATAGAATTAAGTGATTTACCCATATAGCAAATCTGTGATAAGGATGTCACAGTACTGACTTCCTGTGCTAACCCCCCCCCCCCCCACCACCACCAAATATGTGTAAGTGTGAATAATAAAGGATGGGAGAGAAAACATGCTAAGCTACCTGTGATTTTTACTCCCCAGGAAATTTCTATAGGTATTGGGCATTTAATTAATACTAATTACAATATTAATATATCAGTATCTCACTGAAACATTGTTTTGTAAACTTCAGCAAAAGTTATATTTATTTTAACCACCATCCCTCCCCCCCCCCCTTTTTGGTAAAGGGGAATATAATATTGAACTATGCACTCAAAATTTTCCTTTAACAAAATATGGTTCCAGTGGAGACTATATTTGAATCATTAAGATCTGGATTCAAATTCTGCCTGTAATACTGACAAGTTATATAATTATGGGCTTAACTCTTAATTTGAATCTCCAGCTCCTTACTACAGAGTAATATGAAGGAACTGAAATAGTTGACTCCTAAGGTCACCTCTGTCTCTAAAGGTATAACTCTGAACTGGATTTAGCTGAAACAGGTATTAATTATTTAACATTTGTTAAGTGGGCTTATCATGTGCTAGGTGCTAGGCATATATTATATTTTACACATTGCTTCTTGTGGCAGGAATGCCATGACTTGCATTGCAATCAGTGTGCAATATAGTTTTCATTAATGTCTTTATGAAAGTGGAGGAAAATCTATAAAAAGTGTTTTTAGAAAAGCTAATTGAAATTGAGAATTAATGGAATTATCCAGAACATTTTAGCTGATTAGGAAAGGGGGAAAAGGAAGAACTTATCTTTTTGAGAACTTGAGTTTCTTGGGGGCAAGAACTCATGTCTTTCTAAAGTTATCATAGTGTAGCTATTCCCAGCTATTATACTTATCCTTATATCATCTTAACTTTATAATGTCTTTATTTTCCTTTTTCAGTGGGCTGATTTATCATTTCCATTTTGCAACCATGGAAAACGTTCAATCATGAGAACTGTGTTGAAAGTTGGACCTAATAATGGAAGAAACTTTTTTGTGTGTCCCCTTGGGAAGGATAAACAATGTAATTTCTTTCAGTGGGCCCAAAATGGACCAGGAATAGAGATTATCCCAGGATGCTAATTGTTGTTTTTTTTTTTTTCATTTGCATAGCATATCTAGTTGTTAATCTCTTAAAATGGTATATCTGGTATTAGTTTCTTTTTATTTAGTTTTGGGGTTAAATACTATGTAGTTCACCAGGATGCTTGAAAATTACTGTTGATATTGCAGAGCTTTTAATAGATTTCTTTTAGCCTCTTCTGTATAAATGTAATCTTCCCTCTCCTCCTGCTCTGTATTGCTTTTTCCTCCTAAGAACATTGTATTTTGTCAGATATATGAATACCTTCTGTGTAATGAATGTATTTAATGACACAAATAAAGCACTTTTAGCAAAATAGTTATTACTTGTAATGATTGCAGGAAACCCTAGACTTTGATCAGAGAGGGGATACCTAACTAATATTTTTTTCCAGCTGTATCTGGTATCTCTTCTTTGCCAAAGGGACAAAGCAGAGAGTGGTGATGGGTAGATGATAACAAAAAGTGAATGTGTATTCCAACAGTGCCATTAACTATGCTATAATTTTGGATAAATCATTTCACCTCTATTAGCTTCAGTTTCTCCATTTATAAAGTGAGGGAGTTAGACTATATGAATGACCTTTTGGAGTGGTCTCAAAGTGGCATGTATACATCCCATGGGGTGCATAAATCAGTCTACTGAGGGTAAAAAACCAACCAGTAAGAAAATGGACATGATTTCCCACCTTCACAGCAATATCCATTCATAAGACATGTCTCGAACACACAACCATGATTCCTGTCACATTTTTTTGCCTATGTCCCACATCACCTCTATCTTATCCTCTACTCCCTTTCCCCAATCTCTATTCAAGTTCCCAGCTTCTCACTGAGCCTCTCTTCTTGTAGTTATAACTGTTACTCAGGCACTATTGGGAAAATTTACTCATCCTAGCTGCAGCATATTCCAGGCTTCCCACCAGGTCTCTTCATTGGGATACCCCATAACAAATCCAGTGAAGTAAAAAAAAAAAAAAAAAAAATTGCCTTAGTTTCCAGCTTTGGTGGAAGTGTTTTTTCAGTGTTGAAATTTACTTCCTTAGCTAGCTGCTTTGCTAAAATCACTGTTTAATTACTACCAGTTATTTAAAAATTTGCTCTATGCCCTAAGGACATAAACAGGACTTTTTCAGAAATAATAAAACATTTAATCATATTATTCTCATTAAAATTATTATTGAGAACAATGTTTTTATTACTATTAGTTTTAATATTCTTTATTCATCTTTACCTCATTTAAAAAATATTTTTATTTCATCATGTTTCATAAGAGGACTAGAAATGAAAAATGAAAAAGACTTGTGGAAATGATTATGCAAATTATTTTCTCCATCAAAATAGTGGGAATACCATGCCTGGACCTTAACGTCAGTAATTAAGACACAGTGGAAACAGAAAAACTCTGAAAAGAAAGAAGGGAAAAGTATCCTGACTAAAGCAAGTATGTGTGTGAGTGTGTGTATTCAGATCTTACTCCTTAAAAAAATAGTTGAGAAAAGACTGATACTTAACAATCTCTATGCCTGTTATCCCATCTGAACAATATCTTTAAGAGCCATCCATCTATGCATTGTGAACTTCTTCAGTGGCAGAACTTCTCAGGGAAGAAACAGAAGTTTCTGAATGATATTCAACAATGAAATATATCTTTGCCATTTCAAAATTGACTGAAAAACGGGGAGGATATGATATCTTGTCCTTATTGTTTGCTAATAATGAAAAAAAAAACAAAACAAAACATTGGACTTAGTGGAAAATACAATCTTAAAGGTCTTTAAAACAAAATGACTGCCAGACATCTATAGATAAATTCATACTGGTTTGAAAGTCTTGACAAATTGCTTAACCTCTTAGTGCCTCTAGGTAACTTTCTAAGACTTTTAGTTTGCTATTTGAACTGATAGTTGTAGTTTCACTAGGGATTTCCTAAATGGAAATAACCACAGATCTAGACATCCCTCCCCCAATTGTGTGTAATATTTTTCTGGTTTTCAAAGCAATGAAAGAAAAAGATTATACAAAGCTGTTCATCTTAATACTCTACAGGTATTTGTGACAAAGGTGTACTAACTGATAGTCTATTGCTGCATAATGAACTATTCGTATCAATTCCCAGAACTGAGTAGTGTCCATGGTGCTGATTTAGCTATCCACAGTTTGGGAACTATGTAAAAGGTATGAGAAATTCCTACAGAATAAATGAGCCACTAAGTATCATAAGAATGGAGATGAGTCTGCACATGGAGTCTCCACCCCTATGAAATAATAATTCCCTAAAGTTTTTTTTTGTTTTGTTTTGTTTTTTGCTGAGGCATTTGGGGTTAAGTGACTTGCCTAGGGTCACACAGCTAGGACATATTAAGTGACCAGATTTGAACTCAGATTCCCCCTGACTTCAGGACTGGTACTCTATCCACTGCACTACCTAACTGCCTCTTACAGTATTTTTAGAGAGGATTTTTTTTTACATTTTTTCTTAGTAACACAATGTGAAGGATCACTAAGGAATGTTGGTCCTCTATCAAAGGGCCAGGCCGTGCAAAGGAATTAGTACTCACTAATTCCTACTCACAGTATCCCTTTGAATGATTCCATGGATCTCAGATGTGAAGTGAATACTTTCTTTCCTTTGGAAGGGCATGTAGTACCTTGCCTTGCTTTCCTGGGAAAGTTTTGGAAGGAACAGTGACAAAAAGTAGGGGTTATATTATCTGAGCCCAGAATTAACATCAGTTCTCCTAGCCAAGTTTTCTAGAAACAACATATTCTTCTCAGGTTCTTCTTTTCACACTTCCCCCAAAAATTCCTATCTTAGAACAATCTTCCATTCTCCCTTCTTTGGAATCCCTTTTCCTCTCCTCATTGTGTATAGAAAATACGCTCAAAATGGTAAATAAAAGTTGGAAATGTGGGGAAAGCTTTCTGCATTCTAATTTCTGGGAAAAACTAGTACATGTATAGAAAAAGTAGCTTACAAGCTACTTAATCTCTTAGTTTTCTAGGAAACTCTCTAAAATTTATAAATTGCAGAGAATGTGCATGGTAAAGAGAATTTTCTCACTTAGAAGTTCTTTTTACCATTAAAAGCATGGTCCAGACCCAACCTCTGCTCAGAGTCAGAAAAACCTGGGTTCTCTATAGCAAGACCAGTATCTGATATTTATATTTAGTCTGTGATTCTGGGCAAGTCATATAACCTGTTTCCCCTGGCAATTCTCTAACATTATAAATTGCACTGTAGGTGCAAGCTTGCACTGATGAAAGGAATTATCTTCTCTGGGAGTTCCTCATCTAATGATATTATATGAGCAGTTTAAAGTTGCAGGAGAAAGATTTACAAAGGCTTTTCCTTGCAAGTTAGTACTAGGAGGGTTAAATCAGTTTTCTAGTTGAGGAAACTGAGACTCAGAGAGGTGACAACTATAGTCATTAGGAAGCATCAGAGCTGGACCTTGAATCCTGACCTAGATCTAACTGTAATGCACTCTTCTCTAAATGACTCTAGAAATAAATAACTCATGTAGCATCTCCTAAATTACTTATGTACATATGTATATATGTGTGTTAAATTTATAATATATATGCGCACACACACATTATTTATATATATACATACATATATACACACATACACACATTATATATATATACATACATACACACACACACACATATATATGAAATGTTTAGTTGGAATATAATCTTCAACTCTGAAATGGTTTAAAATGGACATTTTCTTTTTGGTTCACCCTTTTTAAATTTTTCTGAGGTTTTGTTCTGCTTTAAGTTCTCCTTTTCATGGGCTGAATTTTATGTCACTGCCTGCATATGTTAGTATTACTGAGAAGTTCAATGGGTATAGGACCTGAAATGAAAATACGTTCCAATCTGAGTCCCTGTAGATTTTCAACACAATCTGTCAGCTGCTGTTACACATTTTTTAACCTTGCTAACACTCTTCAAACATAAATTCCACTTAAATGTCATTTAAAAAGAGTATTTTGAGTTTATTACAAATGGAGGAAAATCTGCAGTGATTAAAGGCTGATGAATCTTTCTAGTAACTTAAATGACAGTTCTCACAATTGTTATTTTCTTGAGCAATTTTAGAGAAATAAGCTTACAAGGAGATAGGCCTACACTAATCAGATTAAAGGGTATATATTCACAGAAAAAGAAGAAAAGATAAAAATAACTCCACTTTAATGATTTATTGTATTGGATCACAGAAAGAAAATGAATAGATGATAATTATTACTCATGAGGTCCATGATTTGTATGTGATGGAATAGCAAGCAAGCTCCCTGTGCTTGGAGAGATGTGGTATTGGGTCCTGGCTTTGATGCTTACTTTCTATGTGACCAGAGACAAGCTAGTTAGCCTCTCCATGCCCCAGTTTCCTCATTAGGATAATTAAGATAATACTTGTTTAGTCATTACACAGTTGTGTTGCAAGGGAAGTTATTTAAAAGACTTGATGATCACAGTATTAGAATTGTAAAGGATTTTAGAAACCATGAATGTCTTTTACCTTCTTTCTATCCCCAGCATTTAGCCCAGTGCCTGGTATATATTTCCTCTTAATAAATGCTCATCTTGTTTTTTCACAGGTGAGGAAGCTGATATCTAGGAAACCTATTTAACTTGCTCAAAATCACATAGGTAACAGTCATAGATGGTAGGATTTGAACCCAAGATCCCCAACTCTAGAGCCTTCTTTATATATGTGTACACATGTGCTAATTACATCATTTGATTGAAAAATAAACCAGGTAACTAAGTCTCTCAAAAAGTAAGGCTATATCACAAAGCTAACCTCGGAAACTCTCAGTTTCAAGATTCAGAATTCTGCTAACTCAGAAATTTGAAAAGGGAACACTAGAACCCCATCACTCATAGGTCTCAGAAAAGATCATTGGGATATAACAAGGAGGTGACCTGAAACTATCTCTGGAACCAGAGGACCTAAATTAAAATCCTACCTCTGATGATTAATTATGTGACTGAGCAAGACATAACCTCCCACATCTGTAAAATGGGAAGGGCTACATTTTTATGGCCTTTGTAGTCCCTCCCAACACTAAATCCATAATCTTCCAAAAATGTTGAGCATTTTCTGATCTTGGGAAGAAGAAGGGAGTTAATAGACTGTAAATCCAAAGAGTAAATAGCTCTGGGTCTGGAATCAAGAAGATTCATTTTCCTGAGTTTGAATATGGCTTCAGATACTTACTAGGTATGTTACCCTGGGTAGGTCACTTAACTTTGTTTGTCTCAATTTTCTCATCTATAAAATGACCTGGAGAAAGAAATGGCAAGTCACTTCATAATCTTTGCCAAGAAAACCCTAAATTGAGTTACATAGCTACTGAAAACAACTTAACAACAGTAATCCAAAGCTCTCATTTTATTAAAGAAAGGAAATTAAGGCCTAGGTAAATAGTCATTTGCCCAAAGTACATGTAGTCAGGTAGTATTAGAGTTGAGACTAGAATTAATTTTTATCAACAAAGTATATTTTTTCCACTTTCTGTAATTAATGGTGAAATAAAAAATACAATTATAATGTTCCATTTCACCAAGTTTACCTTACATCAATATCATGTGGCAGCCTGATAAGAATGACAAAAATTTTGTTGAAAAGTTTAAAGACCATCCTTTGCTGAGTCCATACAAAAAGAGGTGACAAGGTGGATTTGGCATTCCAGGGACCCCTGGACTATAGAGTTTAGCCAGCATTTATTTTCTGTCAAAAGGCAGCATCCCAGATATTACATGGCAAATGTAAACTTAATTGATTAACTCTTGGCTTTTTTATTACTGTCCAAATTTTCAAATAAGCAACATTCTGTGTAATATTTTGTTTTGCAAAACATTTCACATATAGATCTTTTGACCCTCACAATAACCTTATGAGGAAAGTATTATTGTCTCCATCTTTCCATCTGAAGAAACTAAATTGAGAAATGAGACTGTGCTTCTGATTTTAGAAGCAGAGTATTAACCAAGCTACAACAGATATACTGCGGTTCCCAAGTGCAATGTTCAGCTTTTCCCAGGATTCTAATAAGCCTCTTCTGGCACTATTTTCCCCTTCTTTAATAGGCTTCCATGCACTGAGAACTGTGGGACTGCTCGGGCAAAATTTGAATACGTGCAAGTGATCTCTCCCTTTCTTTCCACTCCTTAGGAAAGGACAGACCATAAATGATCTAGAAAAGAGAAACTCTGTCTTCCTGCCCAGAAGACCAAGTGAGAGATTTAGACACCTGAATAATACCTATTAAAATTCAACAAAGAAAAAGGTGTAACCCTTGTGTCTTGGATTGCAGTAGCACAAAGAACTTGAGGTAAATTTTGAGGAAATCCCTTTACTTCTTGGATTCACCCACGATAGGTGAAAAAAGATATTGATGGTATTTCCCATAATGAATCAAGATCAATTATTTTGATTACAAGCACAAGGTTAACAGCATTCCTAAAGAAAATAATGTTGTTTTTTTTTTAAAGGAGAAAAACAACAACCAAAAAATAATAATAATAATTCTTTGAGTAATTTCAGTCTCAATAGTCTATGTCAGGGATTCTTAACCACTTTATGGGCTGCCAATGGGTCTGTGAATAGATTTCAGGGAATTTATGAATTTGGATGAGAGGGGAAAAAATTATATCTTATTTCCACTAACTTTTGTAATCCTACAGATACAATGTTTTTTCTTGTTAAATTTTAATAAATGACAGAATTATTCTGTGTCACCTACTTTGAAAGTGGAAGAGCTATTCTCTAATACAATCTCACTACTAATTAGCATAGAAGCTTCGACCTACTGATTTCTCATCTGCACCTGTTCACCCTTCAGGTAACCTTGTTCCCCACTGCCCCAAGAGTTTACCATATTGATGCTGGATTAGGTGCAGTTGCCTGATCAGATTAGCCCAATGTGATTCAGAACTCCCAAATTTAAAGATTCACCAGCCTCAGTCTCCCCAGAAGCAGCAACTCCATGTGTGTAACTTCATGCCCAATATTCTATGCATTTTATGCATTTAAAAAAATATTATTCTCTCAGAATAGCCCTCAAGGACTCTGTTTCTTCAAACTGCTGTAGCGATTCATGTCACAAAATTTGTTAATAATCCCCTTCTACATAAATCCTCAGAATCACTTATTTTCACATAGAAAGACTTCTGGAGACAAATGTTCCTCCCCCCCCCTCCCCCCCCAGCACCTGTTAGCCTTCTGCTCTCTGTTGGTTAAAGTAGTTCTATTGTTCCATATCGGCTCCCTTCCTAAGCCCTCTTGGTTTCTGAGGCAAGGCAAGGCAGGGATGTCTGTAGTTCTGCATAAGATGAAGGCAAAAAGCTCCTGAGTTCCTGTTTCCCCAGAAGCAGCAACTCTATGTGTGTGTAAGTCCATGGTCCCCATTGACCATTAACAGAGTTAAATTGTAGTTAGATTAACTACAGAATAAGTCACACATTATTTAGACATTTCCAGTATGGGAATTTGTATTACTTGACTGTGTATATGTTTTTGTTTTTTCTTTCGCCCTCCTCTCCCAGTGCAGGTAGAGGGAAGGTGGGAAGTAGAACAAATGCTTGTTATATAAAAATAAAAAATCAACCAAATCTGATTACAAATATAAGGAAGGGAGGGGAAACTGCCAAATCTGATACCATAGAGGGTAGCAGACACAGCAAAGGAAAATAGCAAAAGAAAGGACCAGTAACTTACTGGTGATATAGCAACAAAATCCATGTCCACATAAAAAATGGAATGCAGTTATGAAACACTCAGAAATCTTAATACAAAGGCATTTTTTAATGCTTTACCATAAATAGTACTGAGCTGATATTCACTGATTAAATCAATTAAAGTTACTTTTGCATTTAATTCTACTCTTTATCCTTTGCCTTTTCTCAGGCTTCATTCCCTCATACACATTCCTAAATGGGAACAGAAGTGAAGGGGATAGAGAGAAGATGCAGACTAAATCCCACTTTTCTTGGACATTGAATACAAATCACAAGGAATTGTTCAGCCTATGTATCTCTTGACATATGTTGATTTCTCCTAAATATGGGGGGAAATTGGAGAAGATATCTCAGAAACCAAATACTAGAGGGATTATCAAACAATCAAGAAGAATTTATTAAATACTTACTATGGGCTAAGCAAAGTGCTGAGTACAAATACAAAACTTACTCTGAAGGAATTTACATTCTAGTGGGGAGATTCAAAAATAAATAATATGTAATCTCAGTCCTCAAAAAGCTTAGTATCAAGAAATGGTTAAAATGGACACATTTCTTTTCTTTTCTTTTTTAGCATTTATACTACAAACAAACAATTTAGTTAGGGATAGAGAAAGAAAATAAAACCCATAGTTTTAATCTATATTTGCAAACTAAATACTTATAAATTGGATAAACTGCTAAAAAAATCAGGTGTCCCTAGGCAACATTTCTATACCTATCTACTAGATGATAAATATACATGCAACTCCAAATCACCAGCATAGGTATCTCAGTTTATGTTTTAATAAATACTTGTCTGCTTTTAATATGTATTTATTTGTCTCATTATTCCACTATACATAGCTTGTTTGGCAGTGTTTAAAAAAATTTATTTTGTTATCAATGAAAGAAAGCAATTTAGGAAACTGAACAGTGCAGGAAAATGTTACATCTAAGTATTTGAGTGGGTTATTGACTCATTAGTTTAATAACTCATTTTCTCCAAACTTGAATAATTTAAATGCATTAGAAATGATACAGCACTAAAAAGTGCATTCTTAAACTGGTAAACACTGGATCTTGGATCTGAGCTTGTAGTTATTACTTATTTAAAATAAACAAGCAAATTCCATTGAGATATGGTCTCATTTCCAGGAACGGTCTATTAGCAGGCAGCAGTGAGTGCAACAATTAACCATATCAGCACATTAAAGCCTGATGTGTAAACTCAAACATAGCAACAAACACACATCCTACCATGGCCTATTAAGTAATCAGAAATGATTGCAGATAATTAGCTTGTGAACAGCTGCATAAACTCAAGTATTCCATTTTTTATCAGTCATGGAGACTTCAAATAGAAGGGAGGTTTATCAAGTGTGGCTTGTATCAGGAATGTCAAAATGAAACAGATGGGCAACAAATTCAAACTTTTGCCAAATACTCCCATCTCCTTCATTTGCAGAATTCCCTCAGATAAAATTTCTAATATTTCCATACTGTAGATATGAGGGGATGATGCTGAGAAGAGGGTTCCATCAATAAATGATTTTAAATAATTGCAAAGCTTAGTTGATGTGGAGCAAGCTGCTAAAAGGGCAACTCAAAATGAGAACAGAGATGATCTTTAAAGAGGCTGTTTGTTCCCATGTGTGTCATTTCTACTTGATTGTATTTTTTAGTTTAAATTTATTTCTCCCACACATGTATCACTTCCAAATGGAATTTTTTACAGAGCTCCAGGTTTTGAAAATTTGGTTATATTTGAAGTGACAAGGAGCATAAATTCATGACAAGCCTTTCATCTTTGATAGAGACTTCTTTAAGCCTAGAGCAGATAAGACTTAGCATAGGCATGAGATCTGCCTTTCTAATATTAGGCAGTAGGGTATGGTGGAAAGAGCCCTGGAGATGAAGTCAATGGTTGGCCTTCCACCTCTGTAAGATGATAGGGTTAAACCAGAAGACCACTAATGTTCCTTCTAGCTCTGGAACTTAGTGTGTTTATGAGTGTAGATTTGGGTTTGAGCTCTGACTCTAGTTTACTATTTATATAAGAAGTTATGTTCTGTGAGACTTTTTTTCAACCTGTTCTTTCCTCTAATCTGGAATCTAATCTTCTACATAAATAGAAACATTAGAAATTTCTCAGTCTTGAGTGAAAAGTCAACTACACAAGCATGAATAAAATAAAAACTTCAACTCAAAACCATCCTTCCTTCCCATCACTCCAGAGTCTCTTCTATCCCTTTGCTCCTGAGCCATTTTTGCACTTTTGTTCTGAATTGTTAAAGACCATGCCTGGGTGAAGGGGCAGATCACTTCTCTGAGAGCCTCCACAGCTGTGAATCATAACAGTTGAAGGAGATGCAAAGCAGCCTAATGCAGATATTCCTTGTGGATTGGGAATGAAATAAATTGGAGTCAGAGGGAAGAGGAGAGAGGTCAGAGAATGCAATTGCCTCTCAGTCTCCTTGTATCATCATCATCATCATCATCCTCTCACTTGAAAAGATCCATTCTACATGTCTGAGTTAGACCTCCAGCAACCATTGGCAGGTGACTCCCAAATCCCAACATTGAAAGTGTTGTTTTGTTGAGGTTTTTTTTTTTTTTTTTTTTGACTTGATTTAACTTTGATTTATCAGGATCCACTCACTTTCCCTTTTCAAACTTAAATGCCTGGAGGTGGAGCTGAATTGCCCTTTGCCTATTTTTTTGTAGCCCAGTGCCATTACTCTTCTGAAGTACAGGGTTTCTGCCGTATTTAAATAAATACTAGGGTAATAATTAGGTGACTCTGATGGATTAGCAACTAAGTTTTTAAAAAGTAGACTCTTTTGAAATGCAATGGACTGCTTTAACTCCAGCTGTTTAGCATAATTAAATCAAATGCTGTGTCTTTTGACATTTCCTTGATCTTCCAAACTTCTGTCACATAATTTAAAAGTCCTCCAGCTTCTATCTCCATTATACCTGACAGATTCTTCGTCTTTTAGCCTGCTTAATTTTTTCTTCCTCATTGCCATGTTGCTTTCCCTCATCACCCCAACCTTCTTTCTACTTTCCTGCTTTTAGGACTGTTCTACAATTTTATTCTGAATTATTTCAATTACTTCAAGTTTTCTCTATAGGAATACTTCACCCATCTTGAAGATTGCCACCCCTGTATAATATAATAACTGGTCTTTGAGAATTTCTGAGTCCCCTAAACCAGGAGAGAATAAAGCACAGAGCAGAGGTTTTTAACCAAAAGTGTAAGAATACCTTTTAAGGAGCCCATAAAATTGGATGGGGGAAAAATACATTTTTACTCATTTCTAATTCAAATTTAGTATCTCCTTCAATTAGGAATGCAGGCAACAAATATTGTAAGAAGGAGATCACAGGTTTCATTGTATTGTCAAAAAAGTCTATGATGCAAAAATGGTAAAGAAGCCTTAGTGTAGAGGAAAGGAGCAGAGAATATAAGTTTAAATTCTAGTTCTGCCATTTCCAACAAGTGTGACCTTGGATAAATGATCACCTTTCTAGATTTTAATTGAAAAGGAAAGATTTGGGGTTCCAGTTTTAAATCTGTGAAATTCCCCATTATGAACAATTGAAAATAAAAAATTATGAAAAATTCCTTATGTGGCCAACTTAGTGACAAGCATCTACACATTTAGCTGAGCAAATGCACACAAAAGAGCATTAGGCCTTTATTCAAGATATTTCTGGCTTGATAGACCCTGTTATATATTGAGTTCCATGGGCATAGCCTCCTCTAAGAACCCAGGGTCACCTACAGACTAGGTTGAGACATTAAAGGAGGACTTTCATTGAGGTCTTGAATTATTCAACAAATTGCTGCCAGCTCTCAACCTTTAAATATACACTTAACTCCCATCCTGACACTCACAATGTGCTATTAGACAAAAAGCACTCATAGTCAAATTGCATAGCGGTGCTTACTAGCAATGTGGACACAGTTATATGGATACTAGTTCAACAAATTATAGGGAAAAAGAGCTCAAGAGAAAAGAAAACATTCTCCAGATTAACCACATAGTAAATAGGAAAGACAATAAGATCATGAGACATGAAGTTAAAAGATTTGGATTTAAAATCTTAGCTCTAGCAATTATTAACTCTCAAATCACAAAGAAATCCTGATCATTTTCTTTGTAAAATGCTATTATTCCTTTCAAAATCTACCTCAATTAGATGTTTTGAGGTGATCACTTTATAAATCTTAGACTGAATGAAAAAGCATTTTACATAAGCCGGGATCTGTGTAAAGTTCTGAGGATACAGATAAAGAATCCCTTTCCTTTTTTTTTTTTTTGTTGCTTTTTAATTGTAAGTTTATTTATTTTTAATACACATTGCTTTATGAAAAAATCAAAGAATCCCTTTCCTCATGGAGCTTACATTTAAATGAGGGAGAAAATATATATGGAGACTATATGCATGTATACTCACATACACATGCACACACCCATATACATAAATGAGAAAGATGGAAGAGAGAGAAAGATAGAAACAAAGAGACAAAGAATGTAGGTATATATGTATTATGCTATAAGACTCGTAGCCAGAGAAAGCTATTTTGATATGGGGAAACATGGATAGTGAATGAAGCGATAGTATAATATTACATTCCATTTATATATCATAATTTATTTATTTGTTCCCCAATTGATAGATAACCTCTTTGCTTATTGAGATTTACTAGAGAATTGCCATAAATATTTTTAAATATATAGTTCCTTTTCCTCTTTCTGTTCTTTTGGGATGGTCATAGTAGTAGCTCATTTTACAGATGAACTGAAGGAAATGGCAAACTATTTCACTATCTTTGCCAAGGAAGCTCACAAAATGGAATCATGAAGACTCATACATGACTGAAAAATTACTGAACTACAACACTGATAGCATAGATTTCTCCCTTAGAAAACTTGATGTTTATGTCTTTTGACTAAACAGCCTTTCTGGATATTGTGGTAGAGTAGAGTTCCCAAAGCAAGAATTTAAAAGGTGGGGAGGCTGTTAAATGATAATAGAGAAGGCCCGGGTGGGGGGTGGGAGTGGGGGGGTATCAAAGAATGATCTCAGGGGAGGGAGAGTTTGTAGTTAAGTGATTTAGCTCTTGTTGTATATAGTCTCTAGAGTTCTAGTTTGAAGATTGAAAGGAGTAATGATATTTCTATGTTATTATTATTATTATAATTAAAATCATAGTCATGATTTTAGGAAAAAATGAGAAGCACTTGGGAGGAGAAGCTTGCTAATCTAAGTAAAAAGAAAATAAATAACAATTAGTTTTGTATTCATCTTTCTCTTGAAGAATTCTTCCTCTGTTCAATACTTGTTAAGCTTGTCCTCTTAAAAAGAGACTCCCTCTAGATTGTCAACTATCCAAATGAAGGGGCAATTAAGTTACAGAGAACCTAATACAGCAAGAATGGTATGACTAATATCTTGTAAATTTGATCTTGGGACAGGTAGGTGGTATAATGAATTGACCACTGGTCTCAATTCAAGGTCAAATCCAGTCTCAGACATTTAGTAACTGTGTGACCCTGGGCAAGTTGCCTCAGTTTCCTCATGTGTAAAATGAACTGGAGAAGGAAATGGCAAACCATTCTAATATCTTTGCTAAGGGACACTCCCTAAAAAGGGGAGTTACAAAGAATTGGACATGACTGAAATGACTAAAAAAAAAAAATCACAAAATTTAACCTAAACCAGTCATTTTTGTTTGTTCTCTATGCTCTTCTGAATTCTCAACCATCTTTCCTCCTTCCACTACTTTGGAAATTTCATATATTTGATTCTAACATCTACCATTTTTAACATAACTTTTATGTTATTCTTTTTTATCACAGCACTAAAATTGAAAATTTCCAATTTCCTTTTTTTTTTTTTCAGTATTCTCTTTTAGTCCAATGCACAGACCTATTATGTTCTATTCCTAGATATTATGCTGCTCCTGCTTAAGTATTCTTGAGAATATGCCTTAATGTAATGTGCAGTTGATCTACAAATTTTCAATAACAACTGGTCTTTCAATAAGAAATTATAAGAGAAAACTATTTGAGTATCATTTTGCAACTTTGTCCTGAATACTCTACATTTTCCCTCTCCAAATTGGTTTAATGCTTAGTTAATTTGCTTCTACCTTATAAAGGGGGCTTTAAGATAATATAGTTATGTCTTTTTTATTAGTCCATATTTCCTTATAGAACATAAATGGTTTTGATCAATGATTCACTTCCTGAGTCTTACCAAAATGGACTTCTTTTTAAAAACTATGATGTCATTAAATATATCTGACAAGTACAATCAGGATTGCCAGATCAATTTACCATTTTATGCCTGAGTAAGGAGATGATTGCTCATACTGGATTTTTTGGTTGTTTTTGTTTTGTTTTGTTTAATACAAGTTATGAAACCTCTTTGGGCCTTAGTTTCTTCATCTTTAAAATGAAGGAAGTGGATCAACAGTCAGGTGCTTTTCTGCTTTAACTCTATGATCCCATGGCATGATTTTATCCCAACATAATAATCCTGAACAGTCTCTATGTTTATCTCATATTTTGTCCCAAATACTTAAATCCATCTAGATATACATGAGGCAGTTTAAAGTCTGGAAGACCTGAGTTCAAGATCCATCTCTTACAAATATTTTCTATGTGGCTGGGCAAAAACCATTGAACTTCTCAGAGTTAGTAAGCTCTCTAAGACTGCAAATTTCAGAGAGGGTTCTCACCTGTATTGGAAGATGGTAGTTTCTTCAACTGAGCATTCCCAATGTTAATGAAGCCACTGGGCCAGTCCCTATCCAGTTTTATACTTTATCTTCTTGAGTAGCCTGACTTTGCTTTGCTTCTTCAACTTGCTTTCCTTCTAGTTGGTCTCCAACTCTCTACTTTAATAAGCTGTAGATTATTCAGAAAAAAACTAAGTCATCCCACTACTTTATTAAATCCTGTATTATATTCTTCCTCCCAATCTTTAACTGTATCTCATGTTCTTTCTCCTCCCTCTCACGCCCCAGTCCTTTTCAGAAAATGAAAACTCGTTTAAAAGGATCAATCAAGATGTCAGCTCTTTTTCCTTCTAAACAGATACTGCTACCAAGAGCAACCACTTTTCCCAATTATTCTTGGGATGTTGCTAGACAACCCACATTTTAAATTTTCTAAATATCGTATTGGATGACATCGCACCCTCCCATTCAGGCAAGCATTTTATGTTTTTATTCATAGATAATCTGCTCCACTCCTCTCTGCCTCCAATTTTAGAGGAAAACCTAGATGTAAGAGTTACATAAGTAATGTGTTTTTGTTCTAGTAAATACATTAAGCTATGTATTGTTGGGGGGAATCCTGATACTGTCCTGACTTGGGGGGGAACCTTGAGAAACTGTTGAAAGGGGAGGAATTCTCCTTAAATTCTTGCCTCTGCTAAAGACCCACCCCAGGGAATCAAAATAAAGTGGTTTCATTCTATTACCTTGGTGGGACTAGTTGAGTCCAGGACCACTCCTACTTAGCTTGAACTTAAGTGGTCTCATTTAGCTGGAAATCTAGATTTCTATAGACCTCTATTGAGCTGAAAACTGGCTCAGAACCACTCCCAATAAGCTGTCCCATTCTACTGGAAGTCTAGGCCTGGGGGCAGGATTCCCATTAATTGAAACTTCCATTCAATTCGAAGATCTCAGTCTGATTTCAACTCCAACTGCCCCCAGCTCCCAGCCAAGATAAAATAAGCATTTGCTTACTCAATTTTTTGCAGAGGGCCAAAGCAGGACAACGCCTTATCAAGGAACCCCACCCCCCTCCTTGGCATAGCCACCTTCAAGGACCCCCAGCCCGCTGAATAGATATATTCCTTTTTCAGTGTTAATCCCTCTTTATCTTTCTCACCTACTTCTCTGTCAGGACCTGGCAGAAGGTCCAAAGCAGCTTGCTCTGCTGCAAGGACCCTGTCCACTGAGAAGGCATTCTCTTCTTTCAGTGTCAGCCTCCATTTCCCTAATAGGACTTTGCAGAGGGCCAAAGCAGGAACATGCCAGGTCAAGGGACCTCTCCTTGGCATAGCCACCTGCAAGGACCCCCAGCCCGCTGAGAAGACACCCTTTTCTTCAGCATTAAACCATCAAACATTAAGAAGGAATGATTCTAGCCTAAAGATATAAGACCTTTATCTCATCAAACATTATGGGAATGGTTATAACCTGAGGCAGAGTAACTGAATAGGACAATTAGGGAAACTGGGTCAGGACATTAAAAGGGAACTGTGACACAACATAGCAAAGGCTGACTTCTCAGTGCCAATAAACTTCTTTTTGCCAGTCTAACTTCGGGTTCGTAAATTCTTTTACTAAGGATCTGTACCGAACAGAAGGGATTCCCACAACTCTCTGCCCTGTGCCAAATCTCATCATTTGGTTCCCTGACCTGGAATCGAGGGGATCCAAACCTCATCAGTATGATGAAGTAGGTATTTTATAAGTTTAATCTTGATAAAATTTGTACTTTGAACTCCCATAACACCTAGTGTGAACTTTCCTTATGACAACTTAAATTTACTCTATACTATAGCTTATTTTAAAAATTCTCCAATATATACACATGTGTCACCCCTACCAGTTTTCTGATCATAGGGGATTATGCCCTATTCATCTTTCCCTTCTCAGTGCCTTGTATACAAGAGGTATTTAATAAATATTTGCTTATTGAAATTATGATCTCTCATTTAAATGATACAAATTAAAACCAAGCAAATTCAGTCCAAGTTTATTAAGTTTCTACATAATTAACTCTACGGTCAGTTCTGGGGGCATAAAGTTTTGTTATGGTCCCTACCTTGATGAAGCTTACAGTCTGATGAGGAATGACAAATGTGTGTGAAAAGATACTATGTGAAGTTTGATGGTTGGGGGGGTGGGGAAGGGGGGAGATGTAATGCCAAAGAAACTGAGGAAGACAGAGATTAGAGACCAATTCAATAGTTTATTAAATGGAGAGAAATACTGGGACCAATGGATCCATATTTGATCCCAGGGCTATATGAGACTATCATCTCAAAGAGTCTAGCCCCGAGTATTGGGACAGCAAGCTTTTTATAGAATAACAAGAACAATGACATAATGGAGGTACCTAAGTGGGAACAACCTAATGGAGGGAGGTTACTGATATTCTAATGACATCTAAAATGGATAAACCTTTATCTTATCAAACATTAAGAAGGAAAGTCTATAACCTAAAGATATAAAACCTTTATCTCATCAAACATTAAGAGGGAAAGGTTATAACCTGAGGCAGAATAACTAAATAGGACAATAGGAGAAAGTAGGTCACAACATTAAAAAGGGAACTTTGGCACAACTGAGGGAGGGTCCCAATTAAGGATATCAGCAAAGGCTTCATGGAGAGAACATAGTAATTGAATTGACCTTAGGAGATTGGCAAAAATTTAAAATATAAATGATAGATAGGGTGGAGACATTACAGATATAATAAATAATGTGAATGAATGAATAAAGGCTCAGAAGTGAGTTAGATCAGCTAATATTCAGAGGGGGGGGTGGGGAAGAAGTCTAGATCAGCTATAATATAACAGAATACATGGAGGAAAGTCAGTCAATAAGCATTAATTAATCACTTATAATGCCAGGTCTGTGCTAAGCATTGAGAATAAATGATTCGGTACAGTATCAAGTTGAAAAGGAAGGATTGAGCCCAATAACTGTGAGCCATAAAAAAAATGAAGTTTAGGCAGTAACTACATTATTTTCTTCTTTAACAAAGGAATATGATGGGCTAGGACTATGAATAAGGAAGATGTGTCAAGCAGAAGAATGAAAAACTGACTTGGGGATAGGGGAAGGTAGAGAAAGGATAAAAGACCTGAAAGAAGACTGACAACACAGGAGAATGATAATGTGGTCAGACATCAGTTTTATACTGGGAAAAAATGAAAAGAATTAATATATTTAATAGGTCCCTTTTTTTTCCCTTCAGTATCCCAGGAGCTTCCCAAGCTAGGGGACAAGAGACAACTCACAAAGCTGTTTACTTGATGTGTTATTTATCTCTTAACTATCTCAAGGTCTTGTAGGGAAGAATTCCTCATCTCTTTTATTTTCTTTATGTGTCTACTGAGGGAAACATAGTTGGAACTGAAGGGTTTTTTGTTTGTTTGTTTTTGTTTTATATAGTGAGATCTGAGAGTTAACAAAAGCAAGAATCTCCCTTCTGATTTTTGTTGTTGTTTTCAGGGCTTCAGAATGTAAACTACTAGCCTTTAGGACATGAACTCATCTACTTAGCATTCAAAGTCCTCCATAGTCTAGTTCCTACCTATCTTTCTAGTCTTACTTCATTTATTCACTGTTCTTATCATATCAGTCTGGTATTTATTCCTCACATATTAAATTCCATCTCCCATCTTGCCTTTGCATCTGTGGTCTTTTCATCCTCTATATTCAGGATATACTCCCTATTCATGCCCCTATCTTAGGGGCACTTTCTTTTAAAGCAAATCTTGGGTGCTTCCTTCTGTGTGATTCTTACCTTGATAGAAAGTGGAATTAGAATTTGTGCTCTCACCTCTTGAGATTTCTTGTTCTTTAGTTGTATGTGCACATGTGTGTCCAACTCCATTTGGGGTTTCTTGGCAAAGATACTAAAGTGGTTTGCCATCTTCTTCTCTAGATCATTTTGATGAGGTGTGAGAATCGAGAGTAAAAGATCCCCTAATAGCAATGGGATCCCTTTGGCCGATTGTGCAGGTTTTGTGAAAGAATTTGCAAACCCCAGTGAATACAGGCACGAGGTTTGTGGCAAAGAATGAGTTTATTTATGCTAAGAAGACAGCTTTCTTAGTTGGTAAGGTCCTGTTAAAACTATTGTAAAGATGAGTTCACACAGAGAAGAAAATATCTTCATCAGTGGGTTAAGTCCACAATGGCATTCTAGCTAAGATGGGTTTACAATGAGAAGAACCAACTTCTCAGCAGGCCTTCCTGATTAGGAATTAGCAAAGATGGGTTAACAAACCCTTGATTATATTGAGTTTAGTTCTTGGTCTGGGGCTGGGGAATAGTTTGAGCCACTCTAGAGAAGATGTTGACTATATCCCAGGCCAAGATTTCCAATTGAATGAAATTACTTATCTTGGAATTGTCTGGGAAGGGTGCTAGTGATGAGGTTCGGTTTCCCTCAATTCCTGGTCAGGGAGCCAAAAATGATGAAGTTCAGTATAGGACAAGGAGTTGTGGGAACCCCCTTCTGGTTGGCTCAGGTCCTTCTTAAATGAGTTTACGAACCCAAAAAGTTAAAATGACAAAAGAAGTTTATTATTAGAGTTGAGAAGTCTGCTTTTGCAGGCAGCCTTCCTTAGTGGCAGGTTCTGACAGAGAAGTAAAGATCTAGCAGAGAAAGTTTGTTGCAGAAAAATGCTGACAGAGAGGTGAATAGGGTCCTGTTAGGAAAACAGATGAGAGAGATAAAGAGGGAATAACACTGAAAAGAGAATGTCTTTTCAGCAGGCAGAGGGTCGCAGCTATGCCAAGGGGAGAGAGAAATTCCTTGGCGTGATTAGGTCATCTGCAAGAAATGAGCCCCAAGTTGCCTCTTTTTACAATTAAAACTTTGGCTAAAGGCTGGGGAGCAGTTTGAGTTGAAATCAGACAGAGATTTTCATATTTGAATAGAAATTTTCCATTTGAATGAGTATCTCTGGACTAATCTCCAACTCAATAGATTTGGATAGAAATCTTGATCTCCAGCTTGAGCTAAGTAGGAGTAGTCCTAGACTCAACTAGTCCCACCCAGATAATAGAATAAAACCACTTTATCTTGATTCCCTGGGGAGAGCTTCTCTGAGGGAGTTTCCCACGCTTTCCCCCCAAGGTCTGAGAGAGAGTTAGAGTTTTGGGACTCCCCTCATCACTGGGAGAGTTCTGAGAGTCAGTAATACCCTTCCCCCAAAAGGAACACAGTTTACATTAGGGCACCCCCAAAGGTTAAATTTACATCAATTTTATAGGTGAGGAAACTGAAGCAAACAGAATTACACAGCTAATAAATTTCTAAGACTGATTTTCATGATGAATCTTAATTAGTCACAGACAATATTTTACTCTATGAAGGCTTATTGTTTCAGTGTTAAATTATTTGTAGGCTGGTAATTTTTAGGTTGAAAAGGCTGAGAACTATTTTTTCTATGTTCTTTCCACCCACTGACAGAAAGATCAAAAGAAGTAAATCAAAACCATTATTTTCTTTTCAACATAAAGAAAATGAGTAGTGGTTAGAATACTGAGCTTGGAATTAAGAGTGGATAGAGTCTTAATTAGGTATACTCTATGGGAATACCATTATCATGGACAATTCAACAAACATTTATTAATCAAAGTGCGAGATATTATTTTAGACCAAAAGCAAGAACACAAAAAGAGCTAATTTATATTTTATTGACAATTTATTTAACCTATCAGAATCTCAGTTTCCTCATCTATAGAATGGGATTCTAATATCTGCACTGTCTACCTCGAAAAGATTACTGTAAGGGAGTACCCTGCAAATATATAAATGTGTAGTAGTGGTAGTAGTAGTAGCAGTAGTAGTAGTGGCGGCGGCAGCAGTTGTTAGTAGTAGTTGTTGTAGTGGAGGTTGTAGTAGTACTAGTAAAGAATATTATAACATAGACATGAAACCAGAATTAAAGGCACAACTACTGAGTCTGTATCCCAAAGAGATCACAAAAAAAGGAAAAGAACCCACATATGCAGAAATATTTGTAGCAACTTTTGTGATGGCAAGGAATTGGAAAGTGAATGAATGCCCATGAAGGAATAAGACATGGTATTTGAATGGAATGGAATACTTCAGTTCTATAAGAAATGATGAGCAGCCCAATTTCAGAAAAACCTAGAAAGGCTTACATGAACTGATGCTGAATGAAGTGAGAAGAACCAGGAGAATATATAATAGCAAGATTGTGTGATGATCAACTATTATAGACTTAGCTCTTCCCAGCAACCACAGTGATCCAAGATAATTCCAATAGACTTGGGATGGAAAATATCATTTGCAAACAGAGGGAGAACTATGGAGATTGAATGTGGATTGAAGCATATTATTTCACCCATTTTCCCCCTTTCTTGTTTTTCCCTTTGGTTTTGATTTTTTTTTTTCACAACATGACTAATATAGAAATATGTTTTAAACTATTGTACTTATATGCACTATATTAGATTACTTGCTCTTTTGGAGAGAGAGAGGGAAGGGAGAAAAAAAATTGGAATTCAAAATCTTTTTAAAAAGTAAATGTTGAAAACTATCTTTATATGTCATTGGAGAAAATAAAATAATATTAAGCATTTTTTAAAAAGAAAATAAAACCTAAATAACTTAAATAAAATTTCAAAAACAGAACAAAGTTAAAGGCACAATAACACTAATATCTTAAATGGCTTTTCAGTGTCATTATTTAATATTATGGAGATTTTTCTGTGCTTTAAAATTTCACTGATTTAAATTTTCAAACTTTGTCCTAAATTGGAATCGGGTTTATATTGCATACACTTCAGAAATTTGCTGATAGCCTGAATGAAGTTTGAATCTTTCTTGTTTACTTTTTTATATATTCACATTGTATTTGCTCTATCTCAATTAACCAAAATATAGACAATTACAGAAAAACTAAAAAAGATATCACCACTCTACAGACAAAATTCATATACTTTCCATAGAAGTGAAGTCTTCAGGTCTTCATTCAGAGCCTATTTACTCTTAATTTGTATACAATCCTAACAACTCTTTTTAATAGGCTTCCAAATCAAATTCGAAATAGGAAGATGGCAAGCATAATGACAACTCACAGACAATAATATTTCCTAACATTTATAAAGTTTGCAAGATTCTTTACATATGTTACCTCATTTGAGTTTTAAAATAACATCGTACATTAGGTACCACGATTTCTCATGTTTTGGAAATGAAAAAGAAGAGACCGAAACAGTAAAATAATTTGTCTGTTGTCACACAATTAGTAAGTGTGAGTCAGTATTAAAAGTTATGTCAAAGAAGATAAAAAAATGAATAAAAATCAGACATAAAAAATCAAAAGCTATCGCTGACATTGCATATGCCCCTTCCTCTTTAAAAAATTGATAGCATGTATATTTCTTGGGCTCACCTCAATAAAAAATTGGTTAGCATGGTACTAAAATGCTTATAATGTGTTTTGTTAATTATCAAATCTAGTGGTTAAAATGATGATAAGTCATGATGATGATTAAAAGAGATAAGTCACCATGTTTACTGAAAATCATCTATGCAGAATGGCCCATGTTTGGAGAGTCAAAAATTTCCAAAAGTATTAACATTAACCTCCACTTTATTGCTTTTTAAAATTCCTTTTTAACTTGTAAGTATTCACTGTCTCCATCCTCCTCCTCCCTAACTTTCCCACACATACATTGAAAAGGACAATAAAGCTCACATATTCATATTCATAGTCAAGTAAAACAATTGTTTTCACTGGACAAGTGCCAAAATGTATGTTCCATTTTGAGCTCCTCATCTGTCAGGAGATAAGGAGCATGCTCCATCATTGATGCCTTTTAAATTTTCTCCTAATGCTTTTTCATGGAAGAAAGGGATTTCTGTCTTCCTGAAGACAATGCCAGCAGAAAAGAAGCTCCATCTCCTACCAAATTCAAAAAGGTTTGAGGATCAGTCTTATGATAGACTCTAAATCTGTTGTTGAAATAGAGCATAACTCATTTCAGTGAGTCTTATAATGATAATATTGACCACCAAGTCATTCTTTACCCCCAACTCTTTTTCTATCTGTTAAAGCTCAGAAAGGTCATGATCTGCATTACTGGGGAGAAACCACCTGTCCTGATGAAATCATTTGCCCTTGTACTACTGAAATAAATTGTCCATGAGCAGGTCTCTTTTAATTCCCCTTGTATTGTCTTTTCTTAATTAAAAAATAAAACCCAGAACAACACACACACACACACACACACACACACACACACACACACACAGACATACAAATTTTCCATATACAAAATAGAATAGAAGAAAGAGGCATTTAGGTGGCAAAGTGGGTAGACAGCTGGACTTGGAGTCAGTAAGACTAGAGTTCCAGCCCTGCCTCAGATAATTACTTACCAGATTGTGACCCTAAGCAAGGAACTTAACCTTTTTCTCCACCTCTTGATTTATAAAGTAGGGATAATAATTGTACTTATCTCCTAGAGTTTTGAGAGGATCAAATGAAATAATATTTGTAAAATTCTTTGTAAACCTTAAAGTGCTGTATAAATGCTAGCTGTTGCTGCTGCTGCTGCTGATTATGATGTTAAACTTCAAAATTCTATTGGATTCCCTCAATATTTCCTTTATTCATTCTTACTTTTCCATTTTCATCATAAATGCAGAAAACATATTTCAAAATTCCCTATGATGAATACAGTCAAATCTACCTTAAAAGTTAGAATCAGGTTATCATTGGCTAATGGGTTTAGGATAATAAGATTTGGGAAAGAATCAGAAAAGACTTTTAGGTGGGTACTATGATCACAAATCATACTAAAATCAGAGATCAAACAGATTTATGTTATGATTTTTTACAGTGAAATCCAAAAGTAAGATAAGGAAAAATTAAAGATCAAGTGGATACAAAGTAAGGTAAGTAAGCTGCAGAGATAAGCATAGAGATAACACAGATGAAAGCAGGTCTTAACTATAAAGAATAGCAGAAAGAAAGAAAAAGTCATTGAAGAAATATTGGAGAATAAAGTAAAAAAATGTGAGGCCTGTGCAGAGTGAAGGGATAAGAAGATAAGGAATAGAGTTATCTAGGTGTGTAATTCTAGTTCTTCTGAAGTAGAGATTAAAAATTTAAGAAATCTATAAAAAATGAAGAGACAAGTATCTGATATAGAAAATGATTAACATATAAATAAAAATCTCAGTAAAAGCAAAATTAAGGTAACAATACTTTCTGTCAGTGCTCCTAGTGGATGGCAAATGTTTGAGGTGGCAAAGACATAGGAGGAAAAAGGAAGTTCAAGGTCAAGGAAAACCTAAATTTTTTTGGTCTAAAAAGAAAAAGAATGGTTGGTAGAAAAAAAATCAAGACCAAAAGACTTGCCAATGTACTTAGAAGCTAGACTTAATTCTTTGAAAAATGAAGAATAACTTGTTGCAAAAGTACAGGGTGATACTAGAAGTACAACAGGATAAAAAAATAGTATGAAAGACAAGACCTTGAATATGGAGATGAAAAGAGTAGGTTTAACGAATACTGTCATTAAATTCTCTTTATCAAATCAAAATCCAAATTTTAATTGTTTAGAGAATATAAATTGCTATTTAAATTTTGTTTTGTTTTGTCTTTGTTTTTACCATGGTGATTCACAAAACTCAGGTGTGGAGAGGTTGTTTATATAGTTCATCCAATTTTATTTTTTACCTTTATATAATCAGTGCCTGACATACTACCTACAGATTGTAGGTGCTTAATTAATGCTTATTTCCTTGGGGAAAACATTTTTAAAAATTGAAATGGATAAATTGTTCAAGTACATCAGTGCTAAATATTTCTCTCAAAGAAATATGTTCTTTCTTTTTTATTATAGCTTTTTATTTACAAAACATTGACGCTTGCAAAACCTTCCGTTCCAAATTGTCCCCTTCTTCCTCAGACTCCCTCTTCTAGATGGCAAGTAGTTCAATTCATTTTAAATGTGTTAAAATATATTAAAATCCAATATCTGTATGCATATTTGAAGAAATATTTTCAAGTTAGAATCAAATGAAATAAGGAAGGGTTGACATGATTCAATTCAGTTCAAATGAACTAACATTTAAGCACTTACCACATGCCAGACAGTGTTGGACTCTGGGAACACAAAAATTAATATGAACGAATACCTACCCTTAAGGAGTTTATATTCTACTGGAGGAAACAACATGCTCATGTAAAATATATGCAGAGTTAATTTAAAGGAGAGAGAAGTTCTAATTAATGGAGGCTTCAGGAAGAAGTTTAAAAAGTGACTATTAATAGAGTGAGCTTTCCAGGTATGGGAGACAAACTGCTGGAAGACACCAGAGAGAACTATATCCTACTCAGATGTATGTGGGTTGTTGTACGAAGGGGTTCATCTAAGACTATATACCAACAAGTTCACTTTTCAGAATCTTCTCTCTCTCTCTGTCTCTCTCCGTCTCTCTGTCTGTCTGTCTCTGTCTTTCACAGACATAGACACACAGATACATGCCTGCTAATTAATTCATAAAAAAGAGGAAGCTGCCAAACTTTGGTGCATATATTTCAGGGATGTGCACACAATCATTTCTACCATGTGTGCACAGATAAAACGGGACAGTATCCTTTGCTTTCATCTATTCAACTTATTAATTTTGATATTTTCATTAATTACGCAGAAGTGATTGTGCATGTTACTTTACAATAAATATTCAAGCATCAGAAGCAGTAAAATATAGCCATGCAATTTAAGTGACCTATTAATGCAGCATTATTCCTTAGACGTTCCTTGAAACCAACAAAGTTAATTATTTGGAACAGAATTTTTAAGGCAATAAAAAAGATATTTTTGGATTCCTTGAAACCAAAGAGAACTTGTAATTACAAAGTCTGGACTGCAAAATATATAACTTCCTTTGGAACAAAACTAGAAAACAATCTTTTAGCATATTCTCTTACGTGAAAGTATTTTGAATGCTATACATTTAACATCTGAGAAATAAGAAGAGAACCATATTGGAAACCAATAGTTTATTGGACCATTTCCAGGGACTTAAAGGAATATAAATTTGGTCTTTTCCCCATTACTGAGTCAGTTGTTATAATAGGAGTATGCACATTTGCTATGCATGAGAAAGTCTTTTAAGAATAAAAACAAAGGTAGCAAGAGTACTCACAATTTCAAGATGAAAATTTTAGAACATAACTTTTATGCCATGATTAAATGACTAGGCAAACTCCTATCTGTTCAACATTTTACTAACAGACCACAATTCAGTTAATTCTTATTAACGCTAATGGGAAAAGATCTTGGCATGGATAATCCAAAACATATCCAGAAATTTTTCCCATTTGAATACAGATGTGGTTCATGTTCTAAGACTTCACACTTTCAAGAAAATAATGGAGGTACACTCTGAAGACTCAATTTAGGAATAGCTGGAAAATTTCCCTGAGGGGCTCCCAGCTCAATTCTTCCTTTCACTACACTCATGATCCAGTTACTCAGCCAGCTTTGAATCCACATAACTATATTATGAATCCAACTGGGATTTCTATATTTTGTCCACAAAGGCTATCTTGAGAGACAGTGGGATGTAAGGGAAATAACCAACTTTCAAGTTAGAGAACTTGGGTTTAAATCTCACCTCTGATGCTTCACATCTATGAGACTTTAGGCAAATAACCTCCCTGGGCTTTCCTTACTTCTTCTATAAAATATAAGAAGCTTAGATTAGATACCCTCTAAGATATCTTTCAGCTACATAGCCATCATCTTAGTCTATGACTTAATTAAGTATTACTGAATTCAGATTCATTCCTTTGTAGACAGTTTTTGCAATGCAAATATCCCCTTGCCCTGGATAGGCTGAGACTGATCAAAGTGCTTGCGCTGGGCAAAGCTGTCCATTCCAGGTTGGGAGGAAGGAAATCAATGGGAGGTAATTAACTGAAGTTTGTTTATATAAAATGAATGAATGAATAAAGTTCTTATTAAATACTTCCTGTGTGCAAGCATTATGCTAAACTCTGGGAAAACAAATGAAAAAATAAAGTGGCCCCTGTTCTCAAGAAACTTTTATTACAATAGGGGAGAAGACAGACACATAGGAGAAGTTTCAGCTGCAAATCAGTCAGAAATGTCCCATGGTCCTTAGAGTGAAGAGGCAAAACAGATATTAATGCTTCTCCTTCAATGTCATCCCTACTGATAAAATCATATCACTTTCTATTTTATATATAAAGATTTCAAAGTGTCTTCTATTATTGATCAGTAGGATTAACTACAATTATTAGAAAATACCTAAGGAGAGTAGCATCTCTGAGGGTAATGATAATCAACAGTCATTCTAGACACTATCAGAAGATTAGTAATGTTATTGCTGATGACCTTCAGTTATAGTCATGCTTCCTTTAATGACTACTTAGGTGATGAGAATCAATCAGTGCTTCCTGCTGGCTTAGCCTGCTTGCTGATGTAGAATTTGCTGATGAAGAACATGTTCAGGGTTATTTTTATTGAATAAGAGACACAAGGTTTTGATTTTAAAAAAAAGAGAGAGAAAAAGAGTAATGATAACTACATCTTTATTCTCATTTCACTCACACTACATGGGACACATTTTCCAATATCTTTCCTAAGTGCTCACTGAAAATGATACCAAATATGAGATTCCATGTGATTAGGTCCATAGCAAGACCCCTAAGACAGTAATTTTTTTTCTTTTTTTCTTGATGTCTTTTATATGTGCTTTATAGCACAGTCATTTTGCAATGACCTTGCCCAAATTCATATACACACACTTGTGTAACCGGGACACATCTGGGCATGCCCAGTTTGACTAACATGGGGCTCTATGTCCCCCTAACTTATGGGTTGGGATGGCTGCCGTTGATCGGCTACCTACATCTTTTAAAGCTGTCAGATGAGAGATCCCAAGCCAGTTCTCTTCTTTCTACTATGCTCTTTTCAGCAACTTTTGTCTGCTGAATCCTAAAAATATCACTGTTTATCCTCAGCAAGGGTATCTTTAACTGACCCTTTGAAAGGGGAAGAACTTTCCTTCCCTTGAATTCTCTCTTATCCTGGCCTCAAAAAGTGAACTTGGGAGTGTTTGTTTCTGGTCAGTGTTGTTTTTCCTCCTCATTTTCAGGTGCTGGATGTGATTCTTATGGGAAGAAAGTTAACCTTGGTCCATGTTGACTCAGGAGCTAGAATTGCAGCCAGGATAGTGTAGCCTTGAGAAGCTGGGATGGTTGAGGCTCAAACCCATGGGGGATTTTGGATTTGGAACCAAAACTGAATTCTATGGGAAGTGAGCTATGCTATAAACCAAATCCCCTTCCCCTCCATATTGAGTGATGGAGGGGACAACCATTAAACATCCCATGATTTGGGGAAAAGAGTTTTGGTATTTTTGGTAATACCTTCTGAAGTAAATATTTCTTCAGTACAGAAGACAATTGAAGGAATATCAATTCCCTTACAGCTTCCAGAGAACTCTGGGGAAGAGTAAAATTTAAGCTGCTTGGCCTTCAGGCTATGAGGGACACAATGGTCTCTGTTTCATTTGTAGCAGAGAAAACCAAGCAATCACAGCTGACCATCAAGGCAACCACATCTCACAATGTATGCAACATGTCAGACAGCAAATGCAGTACTCTCTGCTTGTAGACTTCCAACTCTCCAAACACAATAGAGGCATGTGTTGCAAGTGTTTCTGAATGAAACTTAGTGGTGAAGAAAGTAACCAAGACTGTTCATTGCAATTAATGTGAGTTGTTTCCTTTTACAGTTATCTACATTAACATTATTTCAGTCACATATATGATTTTGAGTTACTTTGCTCACATTGTATATTCATGATATGTTTCCTTTAATTTTTCTAGGTCATAGCTTCTTTTTTTTTTCAAAGTATTTTTTTTAATTGTAACTTTTTATTGACAGAACCCATGCATGGGTAATTTTTTTACAACATTATCCCTTATACTTACTTCTGTTCCAACTTTTCCCTTCCCTCCTTCCATCCCCTCCCTAGATGGCAAGCAGTCCTATACATGTTAAATATGTCACAGTATATCCTAGATACAATATATGTTTGCAGAAACGAACAGTTCTCTTGTTGAACAGGAAGAATTGGATTCACAAGGTAAAAATAATCCGGGAAGAAAAACAAAAATGCAAACAGTTTACATTCATTTCCCAGTTTCTTTCTTTGGGTGTAGCTGCTTCTGTCCATCATTGATCAATTGAAACTGAGTTAGATCTTCTCTTTGTGGAAGAAATCCACTTCCATCAGAATACATCCTCATACAGTGTATGAGTTAAAGTGTATAATTGTTGAGGTCTAGATTTGGGGTACCTAAATGAAATTAGGGTTTAGTTGAGTTCTAGTGGCAGGTTTGGGGTACAGGGAGTCAAACAGAGTTCCCCTGCAATCCCCCTCGATTCAGCGCAAGGATAAGGCGGTAAATGAGGTCTAATAGCAGCGCGAGTCACCAACAAAGGCATTTATTGGCCCAAAAGCTAGATTGATAAAAGAAGTTTATTATTGGGTTTGGAAGTAAGGAGATAGGTGAAGGTAGAGATAAAGAGGGCACCAGACAGAGTGTCCAATGGACAGAAGATCCTCACATGGCTAGTATGTTTGGAACCTCTGCAAAGAGGGGGTTCCCAGCATGGCCCTTTTATAACAGGAGATTTAGCTAGAGGGACTTTTTGGGTGTAGTCCCAAAGTTGGCTCAGATCCGGGTGGGGCTGAGACAGGTTCGGATCTTCTATTGGGATTCAAAGGGACCAGGATTTGTGAGTCAAAGGGTAATTACATTAACTAGGAGGGGTTGGGAAATCGCCAAAAAAGGACTCTTTCCCACATCTTAATGATCTCCTAGTTCTGCTCATTTCACTTAGCATCAGTTCATATAAGTCTCTCCAAGCCTCTCTGTATTCATCCTGCTGGTCATTTCTTACAGAACAATAATATTCCATAACATTCATATACCCCAATTTACCCAACCATTCTCCAATTGATGGGATTCATTCATTTTCCAGTTTCTAGCCACTACAAACAGGGCTGCCACAAACATTTTGGTACATACAGGTCCCTTTCCCTTCTTTAGTATCTCTTTGGGATATAAGCCCAGTACTAACACTGCTGGATCAAAGGGTATGCACAGTTTGATAACTTTTTGGGCATAGTTCCAAATTGTTCTCCAGAATGGTTGAATTCGTTCACAACTCCATCAACAATGCATCAGTGTCCCAGTTTTCCTGCATTCTCTCCAACATTCATCATTATTTTTTCCTGTCATCTTAGCCAATCTCTTTCCTGTTATCTTAGCCAATCTGTAGATCATAGCTTGTTAAGGGAAAATAATATTCCATTAAATTTAATGGAATATTTATATATTCCATTAAATATATATAAAATAATATTCCATTACATTTTATAATATAAATTAAATTTATATTATAAAATAATATTCCATTAAATATTCCAATAAAATTTAATTCCATTAAATTTATATAGTATATAAATTATTCAGTTGTTAGCCAATCAATAGGTACTCACTTGCTTTCTAGATTTTTATAGTGGAAATGAAGACAGCTGTGGAAACTGATGTTTTTGTCCACCTCATCTAATTCCACTTCTGCCATTTAAATACCCAGAATTAATCTCTATTTCTTCTTTCAGTGCTACAGATCTGTACAACTACAGGATCACAGATTTAGAGCATAAAGGAACCTTACAGGCCATCTAGTCTAACCCCTTTCATTATAAACATGAAGAAGCTGAAACTCTGGGAGCTTTCGACTTACCCAAATCAACACAAATAGTAAATGAGAGAGGCAGAATTTGAACTCAAGCTCTTTGTAAAGACTTTTTTTTTTTTTTTTTTTTTTTTGCTCTTTACATTGCTATGATGCAGAAATTCCCAATAGAATCTCATTCACTAACATTAAACTAATTTCAAAAATGGGATAATTCGCTCTCTGGGCTTCAGTTTCTCTTTGCATTGTTTATGAAAATATAAAATAAATGAATAGTGCAAATGATATTGTAAGTAAAATGTTTACCTACAGAAGAGGACTATTATCAAGTTCTTTTGAAGCGTTTACTTCCATGTAAGCAGCATAATTGCAATGTAAACAGAGGCTAGCTCTGCTTAGCTGCCCACTTTGGTATGCTAATTACCAATCATTTTTATCTTCTCATTAAAGCAGGGCTACCTCTACCCAGCAATACCATATTAGCTCTGCTCTCATTACTGTAGGCATTTGAAAGTAATGAAACTGAATTTCTTTAAAAAATAATTTCTATGATTTTGACTTTTTATCTGTTCATACTGGCCTTTCTCCCAATTAGTTTTCGTTAATGAGGTTTCCCTTAGTTTCTGTTTCTCCTTTCTAAGACAGTATACTTTGCCGCAAGATGATATTCTGCAAAATAAGAATTCTGTTTTAATTTGACAGAGGACAATTGCCGGTGATCAAATTTAGCTTTGTCCAAGGGTGAGCATGAGGGCAACTGCCTCCCCAGAAGAAAGAGGCTAAGATTCCTTCCACATCCATTTCATAGTTCTCAGCAACGAAGGGATGCCTCATAGTTATCATCTCTTTCCTGGGAAGAAAAAAAGTGGGTACTCTGTAGAGTCAACTAACCTTGTTTTCTCATTATCTTGACAATGATCAAGAAGGATTTATTCTGAATAAATAGAGGAGGAAAATCATTATATTGTTTATACACTTTTGTCATCTCCCATAAATGTAGGCTTGTCCCATAGCCCATTTTCCTCATCTATAAAATGAGGGGGTGGAACTGCTTAGTTTCTAAGGTCTCTTCTAGCTCAAAATTCTATGATAGTACAATCCTGGTTATAAGTGAAAAGATAGAGATTAGGTTACAATAGAATATTGACATCCTCCAGCATTTCACTACTCTTTATTTCCCCAATTTCCCACCTTCAGCAAATTATTAAGATATTCTCTTAAATATATACCTTCTTGTGCTCTGATAAAGTTTTTGTTTGTTTGCTTTTTTTTTTTTAACCAGGTAGGTGATATGAATGGTTTAGGGAACTCTAGAAGAGGTGTCAATGCAAATTGGTATAAACTCTGCAATTTATAGTTTTATAGGGTAGCCTGGGGGCACTTAGAAGTTAAAAGACTTGACCAGGGTGACAGAGCCAGTATGTGCCCAGAAGTGGGACTTGAATACAGATCTTCCTGTCTCCAAGGGCAATTCTGTACACATTACTCTGTATTATATTTCTTTTAAGCTTTCTTCCTTCCAAAAAATCACTTCAGTGTATCTCTGTGTAGCAGGGCTAATCTGAAGTCCATTCCCTTAAACAAGGCCAGATCAAGCTTCAGGTCATCCAATCCATGTCTTGTGGGATGTTTCCCAAAGTCTGCCATTTAGTTTCCATTTCCTAGGAAATGAGGTGTGTATACTTTCCCTGTCACTGTTGCACATGGCAGCCTGCACACATTTGATCACATCAGTGAATGGTCACTGTGTCTGACTCCGATGGGCAGCAGAGCAGCTAGAAGTAAAGTTACAGATGGGTAGTTTGGGGACAGAAATGATAGTTCAGAGACAAAAGCGACAGCACAATAGGGAACTTTTATATTATGCCTGGAGATGGTGAAGACTGCTGCTGAATATAGAAGTGTTTAGTTAAGGAAAGAAGGATTTTTTTTCATATTATGCTTCCTCCTTACAGGATCATTTATTTTCAGAAGTAGTCTGTGATAACTTACTTTGGTATTCTCTCCATGAGAACAAACCTCCAGGAGCAATACCAAGCTGGTTGCTTATTGCTCTACTGTGAAATAGTATACCCTGACCAATCTATTTCAAAAGACAATACTCCAGGCATGACATGGGATGCAAATGCAATGGAACTGTTTGATTTTCAAGTAGCACAGTATGGTCAAGCCAGAGCTGCAGATAACGGTCACCACACAAGAATAATGGCTCCCAACAAAATTTTAACATTACACAGGAAGCAACATGTTTATCTTCCCTAAAATAACCATTGAACCTACTTTTTGGGGTGGGATAAGCTTGGAAAATTCAGATCAGTCACTCTCTTTAAGTCACTCCTCCCCCCAAAATGGCCATAGAATGTACATACTAAAATGCAAGATGTGAAAAAGATTCTTTTTGATTAAGAGCTGCTAAAGAAAAGAAAATATAGATTAATATTTAATTTTTTCCATCAAAACTCTTTTATACTACTCCCAACACTATGAAGCATGTCTCTTTCAAATCACTTGTTCCAATACAGATATCTCAGGATCAATTTTGCCTCTTTACTTATCATACTACATGCAAATAATTACAAAATTCTGCCTCCTTTTTTTTCTCTGACAGTTTTAATATCTATACCTTCTTCTCTATGGTCAAATACTTGGCCCAAGTCTTTGCCATCTCATGCCAGGTCTCCTGTAATTTTCTATTCCACTTAGTTCAAACTGCCACTGTGAAAATCCGTCTTTCTGGGCTGTCAGTTCATATTGGCCATGTCACTTAGCTCCTCCATCTCTCTGTGGATCCCCTTTAGCCCAACGTATCAAATTCAATTTCATTTCTCTGGGTTTCAATCTGCCATTCTGTCCACAGCTTCATCCATTCATTCATCTTACTGTATTTTCTCACCTGCCCTGCATGATCATAGAACTGGCTTTCAAGTCATTGATTAGCTGGGTAATCCTAGGCAAGTCCCTTTGTCTTTCAGAAGTAAAAAAAAAAAAAAAAAAAAAAAAAAAAAGTATTTCTTTAACTGTTGAATGGGCTCAATAATAGCTGAATTCTATAAGTTACAAGAATATTGTGAACAAAGTGCTTTCTAAACCTCAAAGTCTATATACATACCAAACTGGCTTTCTTGATGATCCTCACACACTAATGTTCTGTCTCTTCTCCCCATCCCTTTGCATGAGAACTGTCCCTCTCTCATTTCTGCAATGTATTCCCTCCTCAATTTTGTCACTCAGAAAACCTTAAAATCTCTTGATTTTTTTTAAAGCACAGCTCATTGACCTTGCCCTACACGAGCCCTTTCTCTTCTCCCAGGTACTAGTCTCCAAAAATGTTTTAATAGACAGTATTTAAATAATCCTATATTTATAAATAATACTTAATATTTACTTTGCATATATTTTATAGATACTGATATGCATACATATTTGATATTATGTAATACACATCAGTAAATAGAATGTAAACTACTTGAGGGCAAAGTAATTTTTGTCTTTCTATCCTTAATACCTAGCAAAGTACCCAGAACATCAAAGATATTTTAATAAATTATTGTTGACTAAGTGACAGAATTGTAAAGCTATTGCCTAGTTCCTAGGATTCTTGTAAGTAAAGTATTTTGTAAAATTTAAGAGAGTTATTATTATTACTTGGTCTAGTCAATCAGATTTTGTGTTCTTTCTATTATTCTCCCACTTTGTATTCAGTACTTCACCCCTGCCATCTAATATGCTTAGAATAGCCTCTCATTTACCAGGCCACTGACCCCAATTCATCCAAATCCCAATCTCTTCATAAACTCTTTCTCAGCTTTCAGAACTGAGGAAAGTTACAATAATTCTGATTAACTATGAACCAAATGGCTGGAGCTGCAGTTTAATTTTAGGAGAAACAGGCAAATAACAGCAGAAAACAAAATTCTTATCAAAAATTTAAACCCTCCAAAAAGCCCATAAAAATTTCTTGAGTTCAGAACCATTTTCCTTTGCAGTCTCCTATAACTCTATAGTAGACTGACCTTTCAGAGAAATTATCTGCAACCTCTAAAGATCCTGAGTAATAATAATTATGATAATACCAGTTTACACTTACAAAGGACTTGGAGATTTTTAAATACTTCAAATTTTCAGTAAATACATTACAATATTAAATTACTAAGGAATTATGGACATAAAACAAAAAAAAAAATCAGTCCCTGCTTATGCGGAGTTTGCAATCTAGCAAGGAATGAGACATAGTATTTTCTGTAGAAATATATATATATTATATATAAATATAATGAATTATATATATGTACATTATATATATATATATATATATATATATTTAATAGTGATAATGCTATAAGATAGGCAGTGCAGATACAATTATCTGTATTTTACAAAAAAGAAAACAGACTGAAAGAAGTAAATTGACTTCTCCAAGATCAAAAGCCTTCCAGGACATTGAGACTTTTTGAAATCATATGAGTACTGTCAATTCTGGACAGGCTCTCAGTGAGATACTTGTTTGGGTAAGATCAGGAGAAAACAACCAAAATAAACAGAAGTTGCTATGTATTCATAGCCATACAGAGATCAAGTAAATAAATAGGGCAACCACTAAGCTTATGTACATTCATATGTATATACAACTCTCAAGGACTATCTTGAAATATTGCCCGCCCTTCATAGTTGGAAAGTAGTAGAGCCCAGTGATTTTCCTTTTTAGAACTTTTGTGTCACCAGCTCTTAGCTCAGCAAATAATTAGGATACTCTGTGTTAACATACATAGCATAAGCCGCTCAGTCATGCATAGCAGAAGTAGGATCTTCCTAAATTTCCACATGGTGAACCAGAATCAGCCCAGTTGGAATATCCATGTAGGTTTCAGGAAATGATCAGTTCATCCATCATACACATACGCATATACACACATATATGCATATACACACATATATTTATATAGCATAGCGCCTTCTATATGTATCCAGGTACATATATATGCATATTCATGCATAAAACCCCACACAAGTACATACAGTGGAACACTGATTTGTATAAATAAGTCCATTCATTCATGTTCTGTGTTTATATGTGCATATCATAGGCTCTCATTTGCATAAGATTTAGCCTTATAAGCAAGTTCATTTATTTTAAAATTTGCATAAATATACATAGAGGAGTCTAGAAAAGGGGAGCACTTGGGAAAGGTTGATGTAATGCAATCTTTACTGAATATCACAGCCCATCTATTCCTATTCATCCTATATAAATCAGTCTTGCCTAACACAAAAGTAAAAGAGAGGAAAGGTGATTCCTTTCCCATGGTTACCCATGGTATTGGCCCAGCAGCCACTACTATGAGTTAGACTATATAGAAGTTTGTAACTGTTATAGAAGTCTATGCTTTACTCAAAAGAGGGAAGAAGTGAGGATACTTGGGGGAATGAGTGTCTTAGTCTATTGCAACCCATCTCCCTACCCTTTAGTTGTTTAATCATATCCTGTAGCTCCCACTTGAGAGACTATTGGCATAGTGAAATGAATATTGGACAGGAAGATTTGAATCTCATCTCTGATATTTAATCGTTGTGTGATTATGGAGCGTTGTGAGGTTCAATTGAAATGACATCTACAAAGTGCTTCGCAAAATTTAAAGTCCCCGGTGTATCATCTTACTATTATCTATGATCCCTTGCAGTACTTCTAATTTCAGAAAATGTTTTTGTCACCACTATCCTAAATTAAATCATGCAAGTATTTTTTTATTATTTCCATTTTATAGATAAGAAAACTGAGGATCAGGATTAGTTAATTTGCCCTGGATTACCTAGCTGTCTAATGTCAGTGCTAGAACTCTAATCCAGTCTTCCAATGCGAAAGATAGTTTGCTTCCCTTCACATCAAAGAAGAGCAAAAGAGGAGGGAAACTTTGCTAGAAGTAGCCAAATGACCTCTCCGAATTGGTTGGATGTTTTGTCATCATATAGACACAACTGTGATAGGAATACAATCTACCAGTGTTTTGCCACAATCTGGACTCACGCCACCTTTTTTTTCATACATGATTTAGTTCCATTTTTACCCTTTCCAAGAAGACTTATTTTTCCCCTCAAAGGTGACAAAGCTGTCTCTGGGACTAGATTGACCCCTGTTTCCTTTCACGTAACTTACCTAAGATCATCAAAAAATCCTACATGTACAATTCATATTTCTTAGACTTGGGGGGTGCCTGAGACTATTAGAATGAGCATATTTTGTCCACAAGGGAGGATCTACCAAAGCTAAGTGCCACTATTGATATAATTTTTTTTTTATATTTTGCTAAGTAAACAGCTTTTGTTAATTGAAATCAGAAATGTCTTATTTCATCCTAACACTGATCCTGGAACTAACAGGTGCAATTAGACAGACCCACTTAACCATCAAATTTAAACTTTGTAGACACACCAATAAAAGGCAATAATAGTACCTTGCATAAGCATAATACTTTACAAAGTTCTTTCACAAATATTTGATGTATACAACTTTATATGTAAAGAAAAGGAGGCTTAGAGACACTGAATGTGTTCCCTATAGTTACAAGGGCAAACAAGTGACTGAGGTAGGATTTGCACCCAAATTATCTGATGAGTCATGCTTATTCTATAAACAGCAGAAGTGTGAGAACAAATGGTAAGGAATGAATTTATAACAGATACCCAAAGTAATTACAGCAATAATTATTTTTTAACACATATGACAACTTCCTTCTGAAAAATTTAAACCAATTTAAAAAGATTATCTAATTCATTTTCATGGTGTTCCTCCTAGTTTAGTGGCAAGCTTTATTGTTTTCTATTTAAGAATAAACTTGGGTTGATAGATTACTAGGTTGATAGATTAAGGCATCCACAAGAAGAATTGGATGGAAAACCCAGGGTTATATCTCCTAGGTCATTACTGACCTCCCTACAAGAATTCATAGGTGTCAATGATTCACCTATTAAGAAAATGTTATCTGGAAAAATGAATTGACCCATGGAACTTAAAGTAGAAATGATAAAAATATCCATTTTCTCACTCTCTCAAATGTATATGTGTTTGTAGTTCTGAGTTACTATGAAGTGGTTCTTCCAAGAGAAAACCAAAGAGTGGATAGTGCACATGACTTGATAGTAAAGAAGGGAGTTCCTTGAAATGATAAGAGAGTAATGATTTATCAAGATGGAAGCAAGAGATTGATGGTATGAAAAAGAGTTTCAGGCAGACAATGGAAATGACTAGAAATAAAAGTCTCAAGCTTTATTGGGACTTCTAAAGCTATGTTTTGGAGCTGCTAGAGGGAACAAATTCATAACCTCATTGATCATATAGCTGATAAAAGCTCTATGAAGATCTTCTGAAGTGTCTCTGGTGCATGCTTTTGGCCAAATAGTAAAAGGTCATGGCTGTTGTTTCCTAAGTGTCCTTCTGAATTCTCTTCATATAATGACTTTCTAATATGTATTTTATTCCACTATATTTTATCAGTATATCAAAATTTTAATATGAATAAAATGGGGTTATCTTAAGAGGACTTTCTCTTAATTCCATTCTCTGAACCCTACTATAAATAGTTTTTTAAGTTTAAGGCCAATTTTAGATTTTATGCTTTCTTAGGGGCTTTGACTAGACACCTTTGGGAGCCAAGGTTCTGACCTCTTTATAGCCATGCAGTCATTTATATGAGCAAGAGCTGAAAAAGGTAAATTCAGGGGTCTCTCAGAAAAAGGTTTTTTTCTCTGCAGAAATTCAGATAATTGTTACATTTTTACCTTTGTAAATAGATAAAGACTCATTTTAGTTGTCAGGTGATTTGATGGCTTTCTGCTTCAGTTATTTCTCTTAATTTTATTTTCCATCTATTTTCTTGTTTGCTGAATGACTTTAATTCCTCAGTTAAGATGGCTGTACTTTATATTAAAATTCTCTTGTTTGTAGTCTTCTGTGCTTAGAGTCAGCTGGCTGCTGCAGTGTGTGGAGTCTTAGATTTGGAACGTGTTAACTACTGACTTAAGTTCTGGTGTTATACCTTTTTAGTTAATGCATTTTATTTTATATTTTTGACCACTGTAATTCCCAAAGACACTATTAAGATATGGAATGTTGCCAGTTTGCAGTCTTTTGGATAATTGAAATATTGAAGAAACAAAGGCTTTTATTGGAAAAGAAAAAGGTTCTGGACATCCTATCCAAGAGCAAATAAATTGCTATATCTATCAGAGCAAGAGTCTAGATTGCCTAGTAGTTCATTTCTGACATTTGTATCAAGAGATATTTACTCGGAGAGCATGATAGTCCTTGGTCTCTTTCCATTCTATGAAGACACTTCATCGCTTGACTCTGGGCATTTTCTCTGGCTGTGTTCCATTCCTGGAATGTTCTACCTCTTCATTTCCTTTCCCTGGCCAATCAGGCTTCCTTCAAATCTCAATCAAAATCTCATTTTCTACAGAAAGTATTTCCAAACCCCTCTGGATTCTAATCCCCTCTTTTAATTATTTTCTTTTTATACTGCATGTGGTTTGTTTGTGCATATTTGTCTGCTTGTTGTCTCCCCATCTACCTTTTTGCCCCAATACATAGCACAGCCTCTATAATAATAACTACTTGTTTACTGATTATCACAAAAGGACAAAGATGTACTTCAAATTCTCTTTCCCTAAACAATAAATTAGCAATGATTTTTGTTAGAATACATGGGAGCTGCTGGAAATACACAGAAGCCACCTGACAGTGGCTGCTGGAGATCCAACCCAGAATGGATCTCCTCTTGTGAGAGGATGATACAAGGAGACTGAGAGGCAGTTGCTGTTCTCTGAAGTCTGTGAGAGGCCATTGCATTGTCTGACCTCCCTTCTCCTCCCTCTGTCTCCCAATTTATCTCATTCCCAGTCCACAACACCTGTGTCCACAAAGACTGCTTTGCAAGTCCTTCAGATGTTATGATCCACAGCTGTGGAGGCTCTCAGAGAATTGACCTGTCCCTTAACAGATTTTTTTTTTTTAATTTCCTCTCATAAAAATAAACATAGTAAAGCAAAACAAATCTCAATACTGGCTGAGTCTAAAATAAATATCTCATTCTACATATTGAGCCTATCATCCATCTATCAAGAAGAGGGTAGCTTACTTCATCATCAATCATGGTTGGTCATTGCATTGATCAGAAATCTTAAATCTTTCAAAGTTATTTCTCATGACAAAGTTGTTTCTATTTAAACTGTTCTTGTTCTGCTCTTTCCTTCTGAATCAGTTCACGTAAGTCTTTCCAGGTTTTTTTTTTTTTAATATCTATTTCATCATTTGTTATGGAATGGTAGTATTCTACATTTAGACATATTCTATAATTAATAGGAACCTCCTCTTAGCTTCTAATTCCTTGCTACCACATAGAGAACTGTTATACTTTTTTTTTTTTTATACTTAAGCATTCTTTGCCTGTTTTTTTGATCTTCTTAATATCTGGGCCTAATAGTAGTATTTATGAATCAAATCAAATCAAATCAAAAAGTAGAATAAGCTGAGTTTTTGATTGGTTACAAATTTCTTTCCAGAGTGGCTAAAACAATTCATTTATCTATTTTCCAGCATCATGAATTTCCCTAATCTTCTTGGTTATGTTAAAGCATATCACTTCTCTGAGTAATGGGTTCCCACAAATTTAACTCATGATGAAATTGTCTCCCATTCAAGTTTCAGAATATATCTTTTAGCAGTATTCTGGAATTTGATGAAGAAGTTTGTCCACTAAATTCAATTCAATTCAATAAAAATGTATCATGTATCTATTGTGATCAGAACACTTGTGACAATCACTTGTGAGTAGCAGCAAAGTTTAAATCAAATAAAATTTTTGCTCTCCTACAGGGTACAGCTACCAGGAGAATATCATCAATATGCAAATTATTTCAATATAAAATTATATATAAGTTCATTATAGAATTGCACTTACAACAACCTAGAAGGCTGGAATTTCCCATTCCCATACAGAGATTTAGATTCAATTCTAGGGGAGGTTGGCCTTTAAAGAAAATTATTAGAAAACTTGAAAAATGAAAATTTAATAATTCCCATCTAAAAAACAAAAGGTAAATTCTGAAAATTAAAGAAAAATTAATAAAATTGAAATATTAAATAAAATATTATCAAATCGGCTAAAATAAAATAGTAGAAAAGATATACTATGACTAAGTTAGGTTTATAGTATGAATGCAGGATTAGTTTATTGTAAGCAAGATTCTCTTTGTAATACGCCATATTAATGACATAAATAATATCAAAGGACCATATTGAAAGTATCAGATTGAATCTAATTGATCAATCATATAATTGTCCAAATCATGCTTCTTTGTTTTTGAACTCAGTTCAGAAATTCAATTGACCTATTAAGTTTAGAAACCCCATTTTCTTGTTAAGCACTGTTGTCTTTTTGTGTCAAAGAAATCTGTTACCCTTGAAGAATGCAGATAGATACCAGGGATTCTGGTCTGGTATCTTTTCACCACCAAGATATCCTTCAAGGATGTCTGGTTTGTAAGCAAAGGAGTCTAGTCCATTATCTCTGACCTTGCAGATGGACTCAAATAGTAAACATTTCTTAGTCACAGGGGGCATGGAGGGTTTGTTGCTATCCCTCATTCCCAATTTCCAGTCAATCATATTGGCCCTCATGCCTTAGCTCTACAATCAATAATATTGATTTTACCTCTTCTGAAACTATGCTCTTTTAACTAATCATAACTTGTGATCTGCCATGAAGTCTTGTTCTTTGTTCTGTACTTCCCTAGCAACTATAAAAAGGTGGCCATTTCCTGCCTTAGTCTTAACTGAGAAAGCTGAGATCCTATTTATTAATAAATTCATACTTTATGAATGAATTGACAGGGATTAGAATTTTATGACTCAATTTACCTTATTTTGATCATAACTATTAATTGTTACAGAAAAAGCTTTTGCCAAAACTATTATGTTTCTATCAAAAAATCTAAGAAATGATAGTAGCTCTCTTTCATATAGAATTTTGAGTTTGGAAAATCAGTCATCTCATTTTATCCTCACAATGGCCTTAAGAGATAAGTGTTATCAGAAAAAGGAGGAAGCAGGTAGGTGGTGCAGTACATAGAGCACCAGCCTTGAAGTCAGGAGGACCTGAGTTCAAATCTGATCTCAGACACGTAACACTTCCTGACTGTGTGACCCTGGGCAAGTCATTTAACCCCAATTGCCTCAGCAAAAAAAGAAAAAAAGAGAGAGAGATAAGTGTTATCATCCCCGTCTAATGGATGAAGAAATTGAAGCAGATAGAAGATAAATGACTTTACCCTGTGTCACACATTAATAAAATGTTATTCTGTATTGGACACTGCACTTGAATTCAGGTTTTCCTTATTCTATGCCCACTGCATCACTTAGTTTTATTGTAGATTAAAAAAAATTAGATTGGATGGTATTTATTGAAATCCAAAAGCAAACCTTATATGTAATGGAGATAAAGTAAAAATACCTACTATCATCATTACTGTGTAATATAATGCTCAAAATTATAACTATAGCAATAAAACAAGAAAGAGTAAAGAAATAAACATAAGCAAAAAGAAAACAAAATGATCATTTTTTCAAAAGATTTTGAACTTACAGAAGACAGTGAACTTAGATTCCTAGAGATTCAACTAGAAATTTAATTGAAACAACAACTTTGATAATACTACTGGATACAAAATAAATACCTAGAAACATGTTCATTTCTGTGTGTATAAAAACAAACAAATGAGGCTATTAGATGTCACAGTGGATAGAGCACAAGACCAAAAGTCAAGAGAACTTGAGTTCAAATTGGCCTCAGACTTAATACTTTATAGCTGTGTGACTCTGGGAAAGTCACTTAATCCCAAATGCCTCAGCAAAAACAAAAAAACAAACAAACAAAACTTTAGAAAGATTTGAAAAAAGAAATTTTAGTCAAAATAAGCACAGAAACTAAATATTTGGAATTTTATCTACCAAGATTCATCCAGGAACTCTATGAGTAAAGTCATAAAATACTCTTTGCAGAAATGATCTAATTAATTGGTGAAGCATTAATTGCTTGAGGTCTGGTTGTGCCATTATAATAAATGTGACAATAATATCTAAATGAAAGGCTTTATTCACTGTTTGATCAAACTACCAAAAATATTTTATAGAGCTATGAAATTATAAAATTCATAGGAAAAGGGGAGAACATACTCAATAATTTTAAGGATGATAATGGAAAAAAAGTGGGAGGTGAGGATGAATGGACAGAAAGGACATCTATCAGTAACAGATTTAAAATTCTACTACCCAGAAGTAATCATTAAAATAATTTGGTTCTGGCTTGAAAGAGAAAGACACACACACACACATACATACAAAGCTAGAGAGATAGAAATAGAGAGAGGTTCACCAGTGAAAAAAGATTAGATATATAACATACAGAAGCAAAAACATATTACAATACCACAGCGTTCAAAAAACACAAATACTCCAATTACTGGTTCATTTTTTGAAATAAAAACTCCTAGGAAAATTGGACAGCAAAATTTAAGTTTAGACCACATCATATACTATTTGCCAAAATATAAGCCTAAATGATCTAGATAAAAAAGGTTACATCACGAACAAGTTAGAGCAGCAAGCAAAACATTATCTTCTGGTTTTATGAAAAGGGAAAGGGCTAATAATTAAATAAAAAAATAGCACATTACAAGTTTAAATGGACAATTTTTATTTTATAGAAATTTTAAAGTCTGCACAAATTAAACTTAGTTAAAATTTAGAAGAAAAACATCACTGGGAAAAATCTTTGCAGCAAATTTCTTTAATAAATATCTCATGTCCAGGATACATAAGGACATAATTTAAATTTATAAGCCTGAGTAATTCTCCAATTGATAAATGGTCAAAGGAGAGATATGAAGAGGCATTCTACAAAATGCCCCAAATTACTAACAATCATATGAAAGAGGATCTAGATCAATAATAATTAGATAGATGTGAATTAAAGCACCTTTGAGGTTCCACCTTATACCCATCAGGTAAAGATGACAAAGAGGAGAATGACAAATATTGGAAAGGTTATAGGAGCTGTCAATTGCTGTGGAGTTCTGAGTTGGTCTGGAAAGTTATTTGAATTTTATACCAAAAGTTACTAAACTGTACATATCTTTGAAGATAGCTATATCACTTCTAGGCCTATATCCTCAAGTAATTTTTAAATAGGAAAATGGCCTATTAACTGAGGAGGTGTCTGCTAGAAAAATTGTGGTATTGGAATATATCGAAATATGATCATACCATAAGAATTGACGAAATGGATAGTCTGGGAAGACTTATATGAACTGATGCAGAATTAAATGTGCAGAACAAGGAGAACAATATATAGAATGATAATATTACAGAGGTCAAAAAAGTATGAAATACTCTGATGAATAAAATGACAAACCCAGAGGCCAAAGATGAAATATACCATTCATTTCCTGCCTTAGAAATCACAAACTTATGATAAAGAGACATATCTATCTATTCAGATATAGTCAATATAGAAATTTGCTTTGCCAGACTATTCTTGTATGTATAGAAGTCTTTCTTTTTCTTTTAAAATTTAATTGGGGTTTCAAGAAGGATGTAGAGGGATAGATTAATACAAAGAACAGATTAATAAAAGAAATATATAAAAGGGATGGTTCTATGAGAGGGGAAAAGAGCAACATAAGGAGGAAATTGAGGTGATTTCAGAACAAAATATATCAATAAAACTTTTATTAAATTTTTTTAAATGTAGTTTTTATTCATTTTTTCTTTTTTTACACTCTATTTATTTCCAAATACAGATGGCTTTCTTCCTATTGAATCATCCTTTGTAATAGGACTTAAAGGAAAAGAAAAAAAAAACAATTCACACTGAAACCCCCATAATTTTTAATGGGAGCAAAAAGGTACATTCTCTTCTGAGGCAGATTTGTCATTACGATTCTTCAGCATTCTGTTTTATTTTTTCATTCTTCCCATTTATATTGTTATAGATATTGGGCATATTAATTCCTTTCTATTTACTTCATTCTATCAGTTCATACAAGTTTTCCCATACTTCTTTGAATTCTTCATATTTATTTTTTCTTATGGCATGGTAGTAACACTGCATTACATTCACACCTCATATTTTGTTTTACCATTCTTTAAGCAATGGACACTTACTTTAATTTACTTTATTTCTAGTTCTTTGTCACAACAAAACTTGTTCCTAAAGCACTGTGTATGCATTATCTCTACTATCATCTACTTTCTAGAACTACTAAATCAGCTCACAGCTCCCCAATCAGTGTATGTTTTCCTGTAATCCTTCCAGCACTTGTCATTCTTTTGTTTTGTCATCGTAGCTAGTCTGATATGAGATAGAACTTTGAAGTTGCTTTAATTTGCATTTATCTCATCATTAGTGACTTAGAATATTTTTTCATATGATTGTTGGTAGCCTGAATTTCTTCTTTTGAAGATTGCCTTTTTATATTTCTCCTTTGACCATTTATCAATTGGAGAATGATTCAGTCATAAATTTAAATCTCTGTTTCTTAGATATGAGATATATATCAGCGAAATTTGCTGCAAAAATCTTCTCCAGCTGTTTTCCTTCTAATTTTAACTACTTAAATTTGTTTGTGCAAAATTTTAAATTCTAGCAGTTAATCTGGGCGATAGGTGTTATTATTACCTCATTTTATAGATGTAGAAATTAGGTAGACAGAGGTTAAGTTACTTATCCAAGGTCACACCGCTAATTTGAACTCAGGTCTCCTTTATTGAGAGGCCAAAGTTCTCTTCACTTTTCCATCTTTAAGTATTTTGGTGCCTTTAGTATACCATGCCTTTTGCCTTTTGTCTTTAATCTAATATTTCTGACAGTAGGATTTCTGGAATAAAGAATGTAGATTTAGTTGATTCTGGGCATAATTGTTTCCCAAAGTCATTAAATTAGTTAAGGACTCTGACAATATTTCTGTGTTTGTTTCTCTGCAGCAATTTCTAAATCAGTCATTTCCATCATCTCATCTTATTTAGTTTTCTGGGTATAGCATGACACCATGAAGTTTAAATATGTTTTCATGGTCTGTTATTGTCTAGATAGGAAGGTCTAGGAGAAAGAACCCTAGGTTAGTCTAGAGAGCTGAGTTCAAATCCTAAGTCTACCATTTAATAGTCACACAACCTTGAAAAAACCTCCAAAGCACAATATCCCTTTGTAAGCAAAGAATGAAATATTTACTTTTCTTACTTTACAGGATTTCTCTGAAAATGAAATAAGAAAATGTTTGAAGACTGTAAAATACTATAAAAGTATAATGCATTATTATAGATTGGGTACTTTTTCTTGCCCCTTAATCATATTAGCTCTCTAGTTCAAAATGTCACTTTCAAGTAGTTTACTCTGATTTAAGAAATGCTTGCTATGGGGGATGCAATGATACACATGTCTGATGTACTAAGGAGAAGATAATGTTATGACTCACAGTAAAGTACCAGAGGGTAGAAAAAGTGTTTTAAATCCAACGATATGCATTTTGTTCTTCCTTCTAATATGGTGGGGTGTGAATCTTCAGCTATGGAAAAAACTGAGAAAAGACATCTTTTTACAATCTCTAGTAGTGTTTATTCCATATTTTTTAGCTATATATGTAACAGACAAGGATTAATACTCCATGAATGACCAACAGGGACCACAAAGAGACAATTTAGCCTTTTTAGACTATTTTTTTGTGGTATTGGTTCCCACTTAAAAGGGCTTATTATAGTCTTGTAGCATGTTTAAAGGGTAAAGGTTCAATATGTAGTATGAACAGCTACTCCTTTGAGAGGTGGATCCATCCTGAACTTGGATTGTTTTATTTATCTCAATTCCCTTTGTCAATATAGTGAAGCCTATGAACTCCTTTACATAATGATGCTTCTAAATGCATAACATAAAATAAATAGAATTAAAAAAGAAAGCAAATATAGTGCAAAAATCATATACATACATACCTATCTGCCTATATATGCATGCATGTATATGTATGTTCCCATATACATTGCACATGTGCACGTGTGCATATATGGGGATGATTATATAACACATGAATGTATACATGAGCACATATATATGTAATTGTATTTAGACATAATCACAGACCATTTATGTTAAGAGCTTCTGATTTAAGCTTATGCATGCATGATACATACATGTATACACATATTGCTATCTCTTTCTGCTCACTATCCTGTTTGCAGAAACTTGCAATTTCCTAGAAATATGATATTAATACTCCTCCCTCATTTTATGGACTCTTTTCTCTTTTCCCTACTTCCTCATACTTCAGACAGGAAAAAAGGGATATTTCTTTTTCACTAAAGACCAAAATCCTTCCCAAATTTTTACCCACAGCTGTCATTAGTCACAGAGGTCAAAGATTTTAGAAGATACTAGATTTTCTTTTATATTGGGGAGAGGGCATCATTCATAAGTAATAATAGTAGTAAATAATTGAGAAGCAAATTATTTGTAAGAAAAGTTGCCAATCTGCTTTTGATAGAGATTAAAAATCCCCTTATCCCTTAGACTTTTTTTTCTCTCACAGTCAGTCAATAAATATTTATTAAGCATCTCCTATATGCCAGGTGTGGTGCTAAATACTGGATATACAATGAAAGGCAAAAGATAACCTCAGCTCTCAGAGCTCACAGTCTAAAGTGGGGAGGGAAAAGTCAACATGTAAGGGGGAGGGGGATGGCAAAGACTTAAGAGAAGGGACTTAAGGACAGGATCCTGGATGGTGGGATCCTCAACCAATTGGTTCTTCCCCACCCCTTTCTCCTCTCCTCTCCTCTCCTATCTTCCCCTCTCTTCTATTTTCTCCTCTCATCTTTCTGTTTTTCTTTCCTTCTCTTCTCCTCTCTTCTCTTCTTTCTGTTTTCTTTCCTTCCCTTCTTTTCTTTTTCTCTCTCTCCTACACTCTCCATCTCTCTTATGGCTGGTAAACTCTCAACATCTGTTCTATATATTCAAATGATTCAGTTATTGACAACAAAAGTGAAAACATTTTTCTCTTTGCTATATCACCCCAGGTACCTTAGTCCTATCCCTCTACAATATATGTTATAATCTGCCCTCTCTTTCCATTGTGCCCTCTAAAACCTGGGTTCTGTTTCTAACAAACTCTCCATTTTAACTCTTATCATTATAAACTGGTATCTTCTAGTATTTACAGAAATTTGCTTTCCCCTGTGTCTCTGGAATTCTCTATCACTAAGTATTCTTTCTCTTATGATCTCCAAAAATAGGGCCAGGAGAAGTGACAAAAATGTTTTTTGCCTTTAACACTCAGTTAGAAGTGACAAAAATGTTTTTTTGCCTTTAACACTCAGTAACACAGCCTCCTCAGAGGTTTTCTCCCTGTGTCCATTTTTCCAGATACAGACTGCTGTTTTTTTTTAAATGTCCAGCCAGATCATTCTCTCTCTTTCCTCTATACTTCAGTATTTAGCTCAAAATCTTGACCCTTGCGAACTTTGATATATCACATTGGTGTCCCCTCAATCACCCAGCTCTCTCAATTCATCAATTTTATGCCTATGAGTTACATGATTAATTCACATAGACATTTGTATTTTGTCACATTTTAAATCTTAACATCATCTATAACTGTGCTTGATCCATGATCTTAAGCTCTGAAACTCCTCCCATTAGTAATAATTTCCTTTATTTTACATTTTCCTCTCCTCTTCTTTTCTCTTCTTCTCTCACTTCCTCTATTTTCCTTCCCTCTCCTTTTCTCTCTCTGTCTCACCCCCCATAATCCTATTCTTTATCCTGTGATCTCCAATTCCAATCCAATTTTATCCTACTTATTATTATCTAAGTCTATCCTTACTCTGGCTCCACTGAAATGTTTGTCTGGTTCAGTCATGAAAATCTTCTACTCTCAAATCATTTGTCCTCTTGTCTTATTGTTGCTCATTCTTTATGAAACTCCAATCTTGAGTAACCCCCATCATTGACCTTTTCAGCTCCTATTTACATGCTGGCAAATTCTATTAGGCACCATGCTGACCATAAGCACTACAAATTTATGTTAACTTTTCTCAGCTGGACCCTCATTACTATATGCCAATATTTTTATTCTGTTCTGAATGAGTTTTTATCTATATTACTGGCAACTACTATTCTAAATCTTTCCTCTCCTCAAGTTTTCTACACTATCTCCTAGCCCCTCACTTTCATCAAAACTCACCTTCTATTTTGTTGAAACAATAGAAGACATCTGTTGTGAGCTCCCTTTTCTCTCCTACTCCATCCTCAAAATCTTACTACATCATTTCCCCATTTTTATTTTGCTCCAGTATCTTAGAAGGACTCAGCCCTTTTCCTTGCCAAGACCATATTATTTGATTGAAGAATACTTCACCTTCAAAAAAAAATTCTAAATTGAAGGCCAAAGTTCCTAAGAGAACATTCTTGTATAAGGTTTCATTTCCATTCTAATCTTTATTCTCTTGTTATTCAGCATGGCATATCATGGTTTTATGGGTGATTTGTATTCATCACAGAATTTTCCATCAGTATATTTGGAACCCACTGGGGGATGTATAGGGCTGGCAGAAAGTGGTTCATCACTCAAAATTTATGATGAAACTATGGTTAGGCAGCTTCCAGACACTCCGTCATATTAAGACTTCTGGAGGACATCATGGGAAAAGAACATTGGCCTTCTGTCGGTATTCTTGTCATCAAGAGCTATTAAATTGACCTCCAAGCCCTCTATGTTATGCTCTTATTGTAAATGTTATAGATACTGAAACTTTTTACGTCAATACCACAAATTCATCAAATGCCAAGAAATATAAAGAGTGACTTTTCTCCATTTGATTTCTAACTAAGTTTCTCTGTCACCATGGTAAAAAAGCTGTTTCTAGCAAGCACTGTCCTTGACATGTCACCTAATTGGTCTGGCATAGCAGGAGAGCCTTATTTAAATCATTGACATTTTCTCAAGTTCTTTCAAGAGACGAAGGCTACATTCCGCTGCCCGAGTTTCAATAATTATGTACATACATTGCTAAATGTTCCTCTTATGTTCATGGAAGAGTACTCTCAGCAAAGAAGATTTAGGCTGCCCTATTCATCTTGAATAATTCTCCTTTCTACCAATTTCTACCAATGATGAATTGAGAGGAGATTTTTTTTTCAGGCAGCTAGATTTTATTTGTTTGGTTACTTATAAAAGGGGAAAAGATGGGCTTATCTCTTGTGGGCACATCTTTTTTCATTTTCCAGGTCATTTTCCATCATACATACTCTGACCAAACAGAAGATGCCATATCCAGAATTTTTTGATTCAGTGACACCATCTTTCAGGAATGAGTCCTTTCTAGGCATCAGGATTTCAGAAGTGCAGTGACTCTACAATCTGCAAAAAGGAAAAGGAAAAACTGAATTAAGTTCTTTTCTCTGATTTTACTGAAGTTAAAACAAACTATTTATTAGGCCAAACCACTTATTACCTTTCTCTATATTTTTAACACTTAGCACAGTATCTGGCATAAGTACTTTTTTTTTTTTTTTTTTGTGGGTTATTTTTTGTGTGCAGTTTTTTTCCCCCCTAAGGCAATTGGGGTTAAGTGACTTACCCAGGGTCACATGGCTAGGAAGTATTAAGTGTCTGAGGCCAGATTTGAACTCAAGTCCTCCTGACTTCAGGACTGGTGTTCTATCCCCATACCACCTAGCTGAAACTACCTGGCATAAGTTCTTAATAAATGCTTGAAGAAAGTTTGTTGACATTTGTGACTTTTTATTAATATCATCTCTTACTCCTCAATACTCCCCTCAACAACTAAAAACTAAAAAAACCAAATTTTGACAATATTCTGGAGATCTCATGATTCAGTGTCCTCTATATTGTACCACAAGAATACTGGACTTAGAGTCAAGAAAAACCTGGGTTCAAATATCACCTTCAACATTTACTAATCATGTGACCAAAGGACAATCACTTAATCTCACTTAAGCCTTAGTTTCAGATACTCATTTCGAAAACATAGATAATAATTCCTATAGTACTTATCTAATAAGGTTGTTGTAAGGAGCAAATAAGAAAAAGTGATCTGTAAGCTTTAAGTTCCTATTTTAATTTTAGAATTCATTATTATTATCATTAACTACCCTCTAAAATAGCATCATACAAACAGTTGTCTATTGTGCTTACACATAGGAATGGATTGATTGAAGAATGGTCCCATGTTAAGAAAGATGCTATAATTCTTTCACTAAAATTCACTTCCCTAGATTCATAGCTATATTAATAATAATCAAATAAGGAATAAGTAATAATGTAAGTCCTTCAATTCAGTAGCATTCTCTCATCCCTGATACCATCATTATTTTATCACTCCTCATTCTTCCCCCTCCCAATTTCACAACTATCTCAGATGAGGAAGATTTCAATTGATTTTGAGACTTTCCCAAAGGCCAGTCTACAGATTGACTCTGGCCTACAACAGATTTTTAACAGTCTGTAACACTTTTTTGCCAATGGTCCTTATTAATTAAACCTTTTAAAGAATCTTCATCTTGTTCTTTGACTTTTCCCTTGGCACTACTCTCCCCATCATTGATTTGTGCATCATAGATTGTGAACTAAAAAGGATATTAGAAACTATTCCAACCCTTGATTTTTAAGCTAAGGAAATTGAGACTCAGAGATGTGAAGTGACTTATCCAAGATCATACAGCTAGTAAGTGGTAGAGCTGAGACAAGAACCCAAGTTCTCTAATTCCAAATTCAGAATATTTTCTACTGCTTTTCAATTGACTGTGAAAATAGGGCAGACTAGATCATAATATTGATTTTAGACAATTTGCTGGCTTGGCTTGTGAAACTTGGTGGTAGAGCATATCAAAAAGGACAGTGACAGTGAATTTTCCACCCAGTGGTTCTTAATAAACCTGACTGACAGGTAAAATAACCTAGAAAAAGAAGATTAATGAAGAGATACTGCTACCCAAATTCAAAATGCTTGAAGCAATTTAATAATCTAGACTGGCTTTCTCTGTGTTCTAGGAAAACTATTCTCTACTTAGTCATCTGTATGTATATATGTATACAAATATACATGTGTGTATTTGTATGCATGTATGTATATTGTATATGTGCATAAACATACACATGTACATGTAGATATAACATATGTGTGTCCTTGTATGTGTATGTGGAGTTATGTAGGGAGTTATGTGAAACATTTGGAGAATTCAACATTCGAGTCCCTCATCCCTACCCTGCCCTAATCTTAAGACAATGCACACTAGCAAGTTTACCAGTTTATAAAGAATTCCATACAAATTTAGCACTTTTGATTACTTCAAATGGATACTACTTTAAACCAGAAACTGTACTAAAATCTCCATGTTCTATTTCTTCAAGTACTCTCTGTTTTATAATTCCTGTTTCATTTGACTTGAGTAAGGAACCTTCTCTCCTGCTATCAACATTATTGGGTACTACATATGAATATTAGGGGAGTAAGAATTAAAATTAGCAAATAATTATGATCACACGATCATACATCATTGATCCATAATCAGATGAGATCTCAAAGGCCATCTAATCTAATATTTTCATTTGGCAAATAAGTACATGGAAATATAGCAAACTAAAGTGACTTGCCCAAGTTCACAGAGGCCCTAAGTGTTAGAAGGAAGATATTGATACTTTGATGCCTCTTTTTGATATGGAAATGAATAACTCACATTCTTGAAAGCTACACATACCAATGGAATACAAACCCTGGATGATATTATCAAGTAAGGAAGGCTACAAATACGAACAGCAAATTGTATATCTATCCTTTGAGGTCCATCACAGCTAAGTGTGGACAAGCTTATTCCCTAGATGACAAAGGGTAAGGAACTTTTGTTTTTGGTTGAAGTAACTCAAGACAACTACTAATGTGTAGAACAACTGCAATCTGTGTTGATGGAAGGAATACCCATATAAATCAAATAACAGATCTCAGAAGTTTTAAAATAGCAAAAATAAATGGCCATTCTCTAAAAACATTTTCTAGCTTAAAAAGGTATTTCCTCATCACAACTTTCTAAAGAAAGTATAAGTAATTCTGCTCTCATTTTACAGATGCTAAAATGGAGACTGAGATTAAATGCCTTGCCCATTGTCTCCTTATTTCAGGTTGGCTTGTTTCCTACTATACCCCACTGCCTCTCACTCAGACTAGCTTTGTTGTATGGGCCACGATCAAAAACATCAGCAAAATGGCCTAAATTCACAGGTGACTCACCAAGAATTACATTTAAAAGCAGGTAAGTCAATTGCAATAAGTTCAGTCTGAATAAGCCTATCTAGCCATTAACACTCTCCCCAAACACTCAAATGCCAAGGTGAATTTAAATAGCAGAACTGGCTATACCAGAAGTCCAAAAGGGATGATGGAAATTGGAGGAAAACACTGGGGTCTGATGGATCAGTGGGCAGATTTTATAAAAAATTCAAAGATTGCCCAGGGGATAGACTGTGTATGATGTTTAATGCAGTATTTATGTGTGGAGAGCTGCCAGCATGTTCAGAAATGCTATAGGATTAGTCATTTTGAAATAAGTTAGGTATAAAGGAGATAATGGGGATTATAGGCCAATGTTGCTGATTAATGATAATTGCAAAATATCAGAAAAGTGCTATTATCCTTTGAAATATGGAACAATTTGCTTTTCCTCATTTCAGGTAAACCTAACTAGTTTCTCAGGTTGATGGTCCTTTATAGACCTAATTTAGTCCCTTTTTTCCCCCCACATCTAGTTTGGTGAATTACACTTAATCACATGGAGAAGTTTAGAACTATTTTTCCCTCTCCCCTAGGCATGACCACTTCACCCTGATGTAGAGACAAGACACATATTTATGATAATAGCACATTTAACCATCGATGAGAGAATCCAAGTAATCGGAACACTTTCAGATCTAAATTCTATCACTCTACACTTCAGGGGCTGGAGGAAAAAAATCAAGTTATAAATCAAGCCTGAAGAAGAGAAAAATATTTCTTAGTGTTATAAAAGGGGACAGGCAGAGGTTTTTCTTGATTTCCTTTAGGAATGATAGTCATTTTATTTTTGTTTGGGGAATAAACATCCTCATTGTGGCTATTTAATAAATTTCAGTAAATTTTCTCTATGATGTAATTGAAGAAAACCCTAATAAAGACTATACTTTCCCAATTTGTGCTGAGTTTACTATATAATGTTTAGTTTAAAAAAACTTAACACTATTTGCTTTTCAAATCTGTTTTATTGGTGTAGTCACTAAATGCTTTATTTATTGCATGGTTGCATAATATTTCCCCCATCCTTTTCCTCCTTTGTCATTGACAAAGAAAGTTATATATTTCTTTTTCCTCATCATCCATCTCTTGCTTATTGCAAGTTATTTCCATGCTTCAGAAGCAGTAGTTTCTTAGAAGAGAAATCAAAGAGGCAAATGTTGTAAACATGGGGAGAGAACTTGAAAATATTCAGATATTGACAAACTAAAGACACAATTTTCCTGTGTGAAAACTATCTTTTCTCTTTAAGTCCCCAGGAATTGGAGTATTCATCTTTAATTTTTTAATTATTTTTTTTTAAATGAAGCTCTACCTTTTCTCTCTCCCTCCCTACCCACATTTGAGAAAGCAAGAAAAACAAATCCCTTTTCTAAAAACAAATATAATCAAACAAAATTCTAACTACATGCATTCTGTGTGTGTGTTTGTGTATGTGTATATGAATATAGGGGTGTGTGTTTCAATATGCACAGTGAATGCATCACCTTTCTGTCAGGAATTGGAGAATCTATTTCACTGAGTCCTCTGAAATTGTGGTTGGTATTTAAACTACTTTACAGTATTGTTGGTGGTTTTTCTGGTTCTGCTTATTTCACTCTGCATCAGTTTATACAGTTTCTCAGATTTCTCTGAAGCTATTTCTTTTATCACTTCTTATATCCATAATAGTAATCCATTATAATCATACACCATAACTTCTTCAGACATTCCAGAATGGATGGGCACTTTGAGGGACTTACCTTACTCCAATCCAAGGACTAACTAGTCTAGCAACTAGAATGGGGGCTTAGCAAGGTGAGTTTGAGCTTGGGTCTTTGGTAGTCTCTCTGCCTGTTTCTTTGCTTAATCACAGATGACTAAATAGTGATTCTGAATGATAGACTACCTTGGTCTCTCTGTAATTTCTGAATTCCTTCTATGCCAGATGTATTTGTAGGTACTATAGCACTTCTTTTGAAAAATAAAACAATCATAGGTTTGTTTTTTTTTAAAAATTATATGCAAAGACAGTTTGCAACATTCACTCTTGCAAAGCCTTGGTTCCAAATTTTTCCCCTTTCTCCCCACCTCCCTCCTCCCTCAGACAGCAAGTAACCCAATATAAGTTAAACATGTACAATTCTTCTAAACATATTTTCCCATTTATCATGCTACACAAAAAAAAAATCAGATCAAGAGGAGAAAAATGAGGAAGAAAAAACACAAGCAAGTAAACAATAGCAACAACAAAAAAAAGGTAAACATATTATATTGTGATCCACTTTCAGTCCTCATACTCCTTTTTTTGGATGGAGGTGGCTCTCTCCATCATAAGTCTATTGGAATTGGCCTGAAACACCTCATTGCTTTAGCACTTCTTGTAGCAGATTACTACTGGAAAGAGGATGAGTCTAAGTCCTGACCTGTTTTGATAGAAGACATGAACCATACAAAATTGAAGTGAAACATAACATGGTCAATTCAATAGTCCTGCAAACAGCTTCATGTTCTGATGTTTAAATCTCAACTTTTAACCATCCAGAATAATATAATAGCAGTTACACGGTTCAGTCTGTTTAGTTTTTTTTTTTTTGTGTGTGTGTTATCAACTTTCATCTATGAGTTTTTGTGTTACACATTTATTTTGTGCAAAGGGAATAAAATAACTGTCCTACACTTGATATTCTTTGGACAGCAATTATCTTTCCACTCCCTGCTTTTGAGGAGACAATGGAAATGAATCAAAATCAAGGGTTGAGTAATTTTTTCCCCTCAGGCTGCAGGGTAGGGGCAAAAAAAATCAGTAAATTCAGGGAAAACAAAACAAAACAAAAAAGATCTTGACCCTTCTCTCTTTGAGGAGTGGAATCCCTAAGAATTACAAAAAAAGTACACATATGCCTGAGTTCAGTGCTGAGAGGGGCACTTAAAGGAAAGGGAGAGCATATAAGCCAGTCCCTGTTGGCCCATAAGAAGGTTATTTATTGCTTTATAAGCAAGCTAGAAGACTCTATTAAAAGCAATCTAGTCCAAGGCTCTCATTTTACGGATAAGGAACTTCAAATCCAGGTGTTTTGATTCCAAAGCTAGTGTTATATCACCTCTAAGCCCTTGCTACCTTTCATCGTACTTTTTGTTGTTTTGCTTTATATGGTCTTGTCTAGTTCTTTTGTACCCCAAACCCCAAATAGTCCTTTGGATTTTCTGATTCTTTCCTCTCTTATATCTTCTAGCTTTTTTTTCTTCCTGTCAGTAAAACCCAGAGGGAAAGAAATCCCCACAGAGATGTCTATGTGGTGCTTAGTAATAGCCCTAGTAATGCTCATTAGCTAGGGAAAATTGGGTCGCAAATAGGAAGCCATGTTGAGAATGGCTGGGTGAAATTTCTTTCTCTGGCAATGCTTAAGCACTGAGCTGGAGAAAACTGCCTACTAGAGAAAGTGAACTAAACCAATTCATCGTAAGAGAAAATAAAAACTAAATGTACAGCATACAGAAGACAAGAAATGAAGAGAGCACTGGCAATGCGAATACATTTATTGAGATGCCCGCAGTAAGCTAAATGAGATGATACTCAGTTAAAATCAAAAGACATAGGGTTATCTTGACTTGCTGGAATTCATCTGTCAATGGAGGATCATATATATTTAATACAAGCCTGCAAGTTATTGAAGTGTTTTCCTAGTTGGCCAAAGTAGAAGTACAAATCAAATCATCTGCTGGTCTCCCTTGTAGCAGAAGGTCAAGGCCTATTCTTGTACCTCGGGAAAATTCTCATCCATTTTGCAAAGAGAATGAAGAGGTCGAGTATAGGTTTAAACCACCCAATACCATTGTATTCTTTTATGGCCCACAAACTATTCCCTGCCATCTCACAGACAGCATTCTTAAGTATAACACAAGGGCCTCGAATTTAACAACCCCACTATCATTTCTTGCTAACTTCCTAGAAATAATGATTGTTGTTTCCTCTTAATCTCACGTCTACAATTATTTCCTTCCTTTATTTTACCCAGGCAGTTTTCTGGGGATTTCTAGGCTTCAGAAATATGCATAATTTTTAAATATTTTAATATTCATACATATTATCACAATGGAAGGAAAAGTAATTGAGTTACTTTATCAGAAAGTAAATTAGAAGTGCTATAACTTTTTAGAGAAGAATTAAATGATCATGAAACTTTTTATTTATTTAAGACTATTTTAATTGTAGTAATTTTATTTATTTTTTTAATACACATTGCTTTATGAATCATGTTGGAAGAGAAAAACCAGGGCAAAAGAGAAAAACCATGGGAGAGATTAAAAAAAAAAAAACAGACAAAAGAAGTGAACATAGTATGTGTTGATTTACATTCAGTCTCCTTAGTTCTTTTTCTGGATGCAGATGGGATTTCTGTTCAAAGTCTATTGGGATTGTTTTGGCTTACTGAACCACTGAGAAGAACCAAGTCTTTCATAGTTGATCATCACACATACTTGCTGCTACTGCATACAATGTATTCCTGGTTTTGCTTGTTTTGTTCAGCATCAGGTCATGTAAATCTTTCCAGGCCTTTCTATAATCAGCTTGTTCATCATTTTTAAAAGAGTAATATTATTTCATTACCTTCATATACTGCAACTTGTTCAGCCATTCCCCAATTGATGGGCATGCACTTCTTTTCCAATTATTTGCTACCACAAAAAGAGTTGCTACAAATATTTTTGCACATGTGGGTCCTTTTCCCTTCTTTATGATTTCTTTGTGATACAGACCTAGTAGTAGTACTGCTGGGTCAAAGTTTCCAGATGAGGAACAGCTTCCAATCTAAAGTATCAAATGTAAAACAAAATCAAACAGAACACTGATCTGCCTGCCCCGATTCAAAACCTTTGTGAGGAACAAAAAAGTGACATTTGCATGGTCATATTTTAGCAAAATTGGCAGAAAAACTCTAATTCCAATGTTTGAAAAGAATTCTACCTGTCTTACTCAAAAGTATACTTGAAGACCCATCAGTGACAGGAAATGTCTCTCAAATCCTCCCTCAACAACTGTCACATTTACCAGGTGACATTTTCTTTTTCTTCACCTAATACCATCTGACACAGTAACATATCAGCAATATACTATAAGGAAGATAATTGAAATCAAGAAAGCTAAGTACTCCTTCTGCTTCAACTGTCAGGGAGAAAAACGAAGACGCAGCAAATACTTTTAAAAGCACAACACTAAAATGTCAATTTCCTGACTCAGCACTTCAAACAGAAAATGATAAAACTGGTCCCAAAGACACCCAAACCTGACACATCTGACACTTGGTGGGTCATATTCTTTGACAGCACATTTTAATGACAATTGAATGAAGGGGAGCAGGTGAAACATCCCCTCTCTAAATTCCCCTACTCCACAGCATCTTCTCCCCAACTTTCAGTAAGAGTAGGAATATCTTAACATAATTCAAAGTACACATTCCTATAATTCCAGCTAAGCTATGGCTCAAAACAGACACTTGAGACCCACAAGTTTTAGCAGTCATCTCATGAAAGTGACTCTAAGGAAGAGAAAGAAGTATGCATTTGGCTTTAGAACAATACATATGGTGACTCTTTTCACAAAGCCATCATGGCTGCACAAGAAAAAGAAAAGATTATAGATTTAGAAGGGACCTGAGAAACCATTCCACTTCCATTTTTATCTGATATGTAGGATATTAATATATATGTATGTATAATCTTATACATATGTATGTGTGTATATATGTATATATCATTTTACATGTTATATGTATACATATATAAGACCCAGAGAAGTTCAACATCTTGCCCAATGTTATATAAATAGAAAAAGAGGTGGAATTTGAACTCAAGTCTTCTGACTCTAAGCCAAGTAGTCTCTTTACTCTGTCCTAACACCTTTCAGGAGTCACATACAAATAGCCAAAGTGGCTTTAGTTCTCCACTCCCTCTTGAAAAACATCTCACTATAGAGTATCCTTAAATAAAGATCTACTATTTTTGGGCCTTTATCCATGACATTCACTATATCTGGAATATCCCTCATTTCTCTCTCTCTTCAGCCCCTACTCATCCTTCAAGATCTAACATATTTTACTTTCTCCACTAGCCCTTCCTGATTCCCCTTGACCAGAAGTTTCTATTGTCCATTTCTAATCCTCCTTCTTTAAAGTGAGTTCTATCCCTATCCCACTTTTTAAAAAATACTTATTCCTTTACCCAAACTATCTAATTCACTTCCCAGCTACAACCTGTCTACAAATGATTCATAGATCTATTCATCAGCCCTAGACTCTCTCCTGAACTCCAATTGCCTTTGGCCATAATAGTAGTAGTAAGAACAGTGGATTTGGGTCAAAAGACCCAAATACAAATCCCAAATATGACAAGTACTATTACTAATGGAGAGTCACAGTTTCTGTAAACCTTGGGGTTTTTGCTTTTGTGTTTTGTTCATAGAATGAGAATAAAAATCTGATTGGCCATGTCATTATGGCAAAACCACTTTATTACCCTTAGAGGGTAATGTAAATGTACAGTGGATAGAGTGCCAAGCCTGGATGCAGGAAGATTCATCTTTCAAATCTGGCCTCAGAAATTTATTAGCTGCTCAACTCTGGGCCAGTTTTTAAATACTGTTTGCTTTGGTTTCTTATTCTGTGAATGAACTGGAGAAGAATATGGCAAATCACTCCAGTATTTTTACCTAGAAAACCCCAAATGGACCATGAAAAGTTAGATATGACTAAAAATAAGCAATAAACCACAAAAAGTATCATTGTACAGGTGTGTCTGACCAACATCTTAAATATAATATGTTACAGTTTATTGGTTTTTCCCTAGACCTCTTCTGACTTCAACATTTCTGTGTAATCAACATATCATAGCACCAGAGTATCATGGATCTAGATCTAGAAAGAATCATGGAAGTCAGATAATCCAATTCCCCCATTTTACAGATGAGGAAATCAAGACTCAGAGAGGTGAAATTGTTTGTCTAAGTTCATATAAATAGTAAATGCCAAAGCCAGTATACAAACTGAGCTGAGTTTTCAGACTCTCAAGTCAGTACTCTTTCTACCATCAAATGTTACACTATTTATGTAGCTTTCCAGGATCAAAGTTTCATGTCTTGCCAACTTTACCTCCACACTATCTCTTTTCTGTTTTCTTAGTGTCATTTATATAGCTCCTTATTATCATCTACCTGGACTACTGCAATAGTTCACTAATAACTTTTTTTTAACATCCTGCTTCTTTGTTACCATCTCCCCACACACTTCCTCAATCCATCCTCTGCACCAGTATTAAATATTTCCTGCACTGATCTGTTCCTGTTACTACTAGAAATCTTGTGATGGCTCTTCATTACCTTTAATTGGCATTCAAAGCTATTTACAATTCAATATCTCATATTATTTCTCTCTATATACTCAATACTACAGGAAATTTAGATTATTTTTTATGATACTATATGTCCCCATGTTTTACGTCTACAGCTATGCTCAAAGTATTCCTTGTTAGGATAAGAGGAACACTTCTTAGATATATAGGAGGTGTTAGTATTCAGACAAGATAAAGATCTTAGGTCTCAGAAGGAATCAGACAAGGAGGACAGATTTCAAAGTTACATGTTCAGTGCTTTAAGTACTTAAAAAGGTGATTTCTACATAATTGTTTTATATAGAGTTTTTGTATATGATCTCCTCCTGTTGAACAATGTACTTGGAAATGCTCATTTCATTTGGTATTTTTTAGGTTCAGGATAAAAAAAAAATAAGGGGAAAAAAGCAGGCGCTGTCATACAAAGGCAATAAATGAGCATGATATACTTATTGCTTTAGTATTCACTATTTGCAGGAAGCTTTGCTTTGAAGGTTATTCTTCCAAAAGAGAAGCCTGTTTGTGAGAAGGTTTTTTTTTTTTTTTTTTTTTTTTTTTAGCAATACTTAAATGGAATATTAAACAGAACATTGGATTTGGAGTTTGAAGACCTGCATTTAAATCCCACCTTCCCTACCTATTAGCTGTGCGATCCTGAGTGATTCACTTAAATCTTGTGCCTCAGTTTTCTCATCTGAAAAATAAGGATAATGGACTTGTTTGCTTCCAAGATTCTTTCCAGCTATAAATCTATGATTTTATGAACTTTTCTGTAGGTAATACCAAGAAGAGTTGGTTTTAATGGATAGTGTAGAATGACTTGGAGAATGTTAATGCCATAAACAGAAATAAGAAAGATGGAAGAAGGTCAGGTCTTAGGACATGCTGATTTTTGAGGTGCTGAATAGAGAGGTCCATCAAACAGCTAAGGATGAGGAACTTGAGCTAAGTGGAGAGACTGGGACTAGATATTTAAATTTGGAAGTAATTTGTGATGGATAACAGAAATCATTAAAGTTGCATTCACCAAAGGAACAAATGTAGAGAAAAAAGACCAGGAATAGAGTCCCGGGTGATTTAGATTGGAAAATGAACAATGAATCTGAGTTCCAACAATGAATGATTTTCCTTAGCTAGAAAGGTTTCATGTAATTTCTTCATGACTCATTGTGCCTCCTTATCCCAAAAAGAGCCTACTTAAAGTACAGAGTAGCTCATCACCAGCAGGTTAGCCGGTAGGTGATGAATTTTTTGGCTACGGGATCCCACTGAAGAAATAAATATACAAAATGCATGCTCTTTCTGTTTATGCAGTGATGCTGACAAAGTGTTAAAAAAGAAAAATAAGGATAAAAAATTAAGGAGTTTTAAGCTTTGTAGAAGCATTAGACAAAACAATTCAAAGGGCTGTTTAGGTTGGAGGATTTGATGGGACACTATATGTGTCACCACAAGCTCTGATATGTACAGCTTATTTTTAAAATGTATATCTAATAATCAATTTGAACTAAGACTTCCATAGTTAGGAAGTTTACATGTCTCCCTTAAGGTTCTGCGATTCTTCCTGAGAGGATGAATCTATTTCTTAGAGAAAAGTTTGAGCTTCCATTTTGGAGTTAGCTGAAAGAAATTAACTCTCTCATTATATTTATCAATTAGCTTTTACAAAGGAATATTTAACACAAAGTGACTGCAGTAATGAAAGTATAAATGTTTCCTTCTAAAACCTAAGCATACTCCCTCTGACACACTTTATTCCCTTTGGAGAGTGGGTTCTAGCAATAAAGTTTCTCTATAATTTTGATTCTGCCAAGTTTATTTCCAAATGGGGCATAGACTACTATTCAGCTATTACTAGTTTGAGTCCTTAGTTGAACTGACAATTGAAGACAAGAAAGTGGATGAGATCTTCAAGGAAGAATGAAAAGAGAGAGGGCCAATGGTACAATCTTGTAGGGAAGATGTCCTTCAGAGTCTCTGATCATTCAACATTATCTAAAGAAGATATAGATAGACATTATAAGCAAATCAGGAGAGCAAGGAATAATTTACCTATCCGATCTTTGGAGACGGGAGGAATTTATGGCCAAAGAAGAAGTAGAGAACATTATGAAATGCACAATGGACTATTTTGATTACACTAAATTAAAAAGGTTTTATACAAATAAAACTGATGTAGCCAAGATTAGAAGGGAAGCAGAAAGCTGGGGGAAATTTTTTTACAGCCAATGTTTCTGATAATGGCCTCATTTCTAAAATATAGAAAGAAATGAATAAAATTTATAAGAATACAAGTCATTCAGCAATTAAGAAATGATATGAACAGAATTTTATTTTCAGATATTTTTCAGATCAATTAAAGCCATCCATAGTCATGTGAAAAATGCTCTAAATCACTATTAATGAGAGAAATTAAATTATTACAAATTAAACAACTCTGAGGTACCACCTTATACATTTCAGATTGGCTAAGATGACAGGAAAAGACAATGATAAATTGTGTGAAATGATCCAACCATTCTGGAAAGCAAATTGAAACTATAACTAAAAGGCTATAAAACTGTGAATATCCTTTGATCCAACAGTCTCACTACTGGGTCTTTATCCCAAAGATATAAAAGAGGGAAAAGGACCCACATATGCAAAAATGTTTATAACAGCTCTTTTCATGGTGGCAAGGATTTTGAAAATGAGCAGATGCTAATCAATTGGGGAATGGCTGAAAAAGCTATGGTATATAAAAGTAATATTATTGTTATATAAAAATGATAAACAGACTGATGGTAGAGAGATCTGGAAAATTTACAAAAACTAATGCAGAATAAAACAAGCAGAACCAGGAAAGCATTGTACACAGCAACAAGAAGATTGTATAATAATCAGCTATGAGAGATTTGTTTCTTCTCAGCGGTTCAGTGATCCAAGGTAATCCCAATAAACTTTGGCTGGAAAACTCCATTCAAGTACAGAGAGAGAACTATGGAAACTGAATGTAAATCAATACATGCTATGTTTACTTTTTTCTTTTTTTCCTCTTATGGTTTTTTCCTTTTGTTCTGATTTTTCTCTCCCAACATGATTCATAAGGAAATATGTAAAAATACAAATATACATGTATAGCAAAAAAAAAAAAATGTTTCTACATGTAAGTGGGCAAAATAAAAAATGTGATGTTAGTAATACAGATGAAATTTCAAGGTGGAAAAAGGAAGATATAATTTCCTAGACATAACTTGTGAGTAGAAGAGATGGGACAGCTTTTCTTTTTAAGAAAACATGTCTGAAAGTAGAATAGGAAAAAAAATAAAATTAAACCTACTAATTTCTGCTTCCACATCACCACACCCAGTTTTGGAAGTGAAAGTAAACCCTGAGATTCTCCATCTTTACCACTAGATGGCAGGCACAGGTTGATAAGAAAAGTCTGTCAGGTCTTCATTCTGCTGTTTTGGGAGACCATAATAAAGGAACAGATTTGAGTCGTGAGAAATGTGGGTGTCATTTAGGCTGCTTAGTAGATCAGGATAATGTAAAATGGAGAATAATAGATATTGTCTATAAAGAGAAAGCCAAAGGTAGTTAAATAATATGTGGACATCTTCAGAGTCCATTTGGGTATTGTATCATAGCAAGCATTCTGTGTAAACTTCGTAGGATTGGGATCATTGGCACTTTGTGTAAATTAAGAGAAAGTCCCATTTAAAGGGCAGAGCTCCGGACTTTTTTCCACTTTCAGCTTGCTTTCTTTTCATGGACTTACCAAAGTTCCCATGTAGGTACTATAGTCCTGTGCCTTTTAAAACACCTACCTATTGTATGTATCTGGAGAGGTAGTACAGGTAGTGTCTGAATCACCTTCTTTGAGGTCTGATCTCTTCCAAATGTTCTTTTTTCTTTTGATTTAATGACCATTCTGCAGGTCTTCTAGTTTGCCATCCACGATTCTTTCCTATTCGCATCTCATATTCAATTAGCTGATAGGTCTTACTGCCTTTACCTCTAGAACATTTCATATCTGTCCCCTTCACTCTAATTACACTACCATCACCCTAGCTCAGCCTTTCAATACTTCTTGTCTACAATCTTGTAATAAGCTCCTAATTGTCCTTTCTGCCTCTAGGCTATCCCTTTCCAATCCATTCTTCACAGAGCTGTCAAAATAATATTCTTAAAACACAGATACGAATATTGCTCCTTACTCAAAAGTCTTTAGTGGGTCCCTATTGACTGTAAAAATACAGACTCCTCAGCTTCGTTCTTAAGGCCTCTACAGAGTGACGCCAACCAATTTTCTAGCCTTATACCTCTTCCAAACAGTCTATATTCTAGCCCAACTGGATTAATGGGAGAATAGGAGAGACTGTTTCCTGCCTGGATGCATTCACACATTTCCCGTGCATAGAATTTACTCCTTTATCATTGCTGCTTAGAATCCTCATTTTCCTTCCTAGTTCAGCTCACGTGCTACTTCTTCTGTTTTTTGATTTCATTCTTCTCAAATTTAACACAGGTGATAAGGAGTGCTTTCTTCCGTCCCAAATTACTCCATCTTTTTTCTGTGTACCTTCTTCCTCTTCCACTCCAAGAATAACTTAAACTCTTTATAGCTAAGGACAATATTATTTTGTCCTTTTATGTCTAAAATGTAGGCACTATGCCCTATACATAGTAGGTGCTTAACAAATGTTTGAATTGAATCAGGTTTAGTAGAATTGAATTGAAATGTATTTAAATTGATATGGAGAGTTGGGGAGTTGTGCTCCACAGAAAATTGTCTCGTTTCTCCATTATCAAGTTGGATGGAAAAAAAGATTAATTTAAAGTGATATCCAAGATTTTCCCTACCTGCATGTCTCAAAGTGGTTGAAGAAAACAGATTAAAAACAATTAATTATTAAGGGTTTTTTAAAATCAACTTGCAATGTAATATTTCATGTGTTGCTTTAGTAATTGTGCCTACTGTCTTCTAATGGCATCCTATTCTCACACTTGTGCCTAACACCCTGAGCATGAATTACCACAAACTAATTCACAGTCTGTCACATCCTACTGCTTAATTGTCATATACAGATGTAAACAGAGAACAATTTATTGAGTCTGTAATAGAGCATGTTTATGTTATGGGTTCAATTCTCCACTTCAAATTCAGGATAGTGAATGGCAGTCATTCAGTAAAGTGTAGAAGGGAGATTGGGGCCTTATGGAGAGAAGCCAGATAGAGCTATTCTACATAGGCAAGGTAACCTAGACCGAGAGTCAGATGGCTGAGGTTCTGGTCCTTTCCTAAAACTTTTAGTTAGGTTACACTACCTATGTAATTTCTCTGAGTCTGTTTCTTCATTAGTAAAAAGGAAGGAAATGAACTAGATTCACTTTAAGGAGCCTTCTAGCTCTAACATTTTCTGATTTATATTAGATATTTATATAATACGGACTTTCTTAATGACAAGTGAATGAAATGAACAATACAAGTGAAATAATCTACATTTTACAAGTAAGCAAACTGAGACTCAGCAGAGCTAAGACCTATTAAGTGGCAAGACATTTTTTCTATTACCATTTATTGACCTGTCATCTTTCTGACTTTTCCTCTTTCCAACCTAGCTAATTTCAGAATAACCTGCTGTTCTGCATCTATATGTTCCTTTCTTCCTTCCCTGTCCCCAACCAGGATTTACATTTTCAATTCCTATTTAGTCTACATTTCTGACTTTGTCCAGGTAAGAGTTGATGGGAGTAAACCATGGAACTGCTTCTGGGCTCTCTAAGTCCTAGCAAAAGTCAAAAGCCTTGTCCGCCTCTTAACTCCAAAAGTCACATCCTTCACTTAGAGGGGAAAACAGCCAGGATAATTTGAACCTAGTTGTATGATGACATGTAATAAATTTAACTTGCTTTAACTCCATTCCTTTGTGTAGCCATTTATAGCAACTGTGCTTTTGTCTTTTTCTGCAGGAGCAAAGAGGGAGGAAAGGAGGGAAAAGGAAAGAAGAAAGTCTGTTTATGGGCAAGAAGGTAAGATTTGGAAAGGGATGAAGGAATGACAATTATTGAGTCCAGGAAGAAAAAAAGAGTAGAATAATAGAGAGCTGGATAGAAGGCTTATAGTCCCAGAAATACTCCTCTCCCCCCACAAAATTGTTACCTCGATTCTCAGAAGTCTTATTTTTTGTTGCTCTGGTACCAACTCTTCTCCTCAAGTCTCCCTCTCTCAGGCAATGGAGAGTTATTACCAATATTTTAGAGGTGAGATGGACAGCCAGGATGCATAAAGAACTCAAAATCAGAACAACTAAAGAAAAGTTGAGGGAACTGAGTATACTTAAATTGGAAAAGAGAAATAGGGGTAGGGATAAAGGGAGAGACATAATCAAATACTTGAGAAGTTGTCCTGTGAAAGAAAAATGACTTTTTCACAAAGATCAGAGCAAGAACTGAAGAATGAAAGTTACAGAGAGACCAAGTCTAAATAGGAAGGAAAAAGGAAAATAAAAGGGGAAAGGAAAATAAAAACTGTCTAACAGTTAGAACTGTCTGAAAGTGAAATAGTATAACAGTTCTCACAATGTGAGGTACCCCATTACTTACAGTGGGGTTTTCTGTCCTATTGCACATCACTCAGATGAACTGGAAGAATCATCAGCTAACACCATCCACTATATTGACACTCACTCCCCTGGAAAGTACACAAGTTATTTAATAAAAGGTGTATTAGAATGTTGGAGAAAAGAAAAGTCTGAAAAACACAACTAAAAGCCCCTTCAATAAATAATCATCTCTTAAAGATCTTTATGAATTCTCATTGGTAAAGTAGAAAGAGTACTGAATTTGAAGTTAGAGGATCTGGGTTAGAATGCCCATTTTAGCTCTGCCATTTTCTGTTTGTATAGTTTGGAGTAAATTTCAATATTTGTGGGGCCCAATTGGACTACGTGATTTCTAAGTTTTTTTGTAGCTTTACTATAATTTTAAGATTTCACGTTTGTAACTTTATCTGTTATATGTGCCAAAATTTTGTTAAAGTGAGGAGTTTGAATTAGATGGCTCCTGATATCCTCTCTAACCCTCCATACTAAGTATACCAGATTGATGAATTGTTCTTGAAACACCTAACTTCTAAATTGCATAACACTACCAATCTACATCAGTAGCCTAAAGTAAGATACTTTTTCATTCTATAAATAGGGCTGGAGTGAGGATGGAGGAAGCAATCTGCTAGGATTAATAAAACACTGTCTATGCAATGCTATATGGTATTTAGTTTCCTCATAAGAGAGTGGTTATGCTAATACAAACTATCAGACTTCGTATAATGATTCATTTTTAACTCTGATCATTTTTCTCCCCCTTCTTCCCCTCCATTGCTCATCTTCCTGACTTCCCCTTTTCAGTTCAGGACAATCTTTCTGAGTGAATGCTGAACTGCTAATCCTGCACTAACTCATTGGTTGGAGTGGTGCTTCCCAGAAGTGATGCTGTCAGATAAGCCTAATCACTTTCACAGACAGCAGGTGCCATGGTTAAAATATGCTCAACTAAGCGAACAAGAGCATACAATAAAGCCATCGCATAATACGGGATGGATTTATGTCAGGAGAAGGAAAGGAGCAAGTTACTCATCAAAACATGACACAGGCAGTGCTTCAATTCAGTGTGAAAGGTAGCAACTTTAGACAAATGGTCAGTGCAATTGAGTTTAGCGAGGTGCTAACCCAGCTATTTCTGCCTGGCACACCAAGTTTAAAGCTTCTTTAAGGGCTGGTGAAGGACTTTTCATGCAAAGAAAAGGGAGAAAAATTGCCCCACTTGCAAGGCTTCTCATCTGCTCCTGGCCATTCAAACTATCTGTTCAAAATAGCTCTGACACTTAGAAGCAGAAAAAAAGACTTAAAAGCAGAGCACCTGGGGGTAAGGTGAGCACTCTATGTCCCATTCTGATATTTGCAGATCATGTCTTACTGATAAAAGGCAAGTAATTGGAAGATTTGTTGACTGTCAGAGAATGAGATATGGACTTTGCTCAAATTGAGATAGGAAGCTCTGCCTAACATCAATATTCCAAATTTAAATAAGGGGGATGGCAGAAAGAAGGGCATTATCTTCTGACAAGTCACATATTAGATGAGTTCAGTTCTAGGATTCTTTTATAAGATTCACAAGTTACTCAGTGTTAACTTTTATTATTAATTCCAAAGGCATAATGATTTTATTGGTATTGGTATATGCTCCTTTATTGTTAATAGCAACTATTCTATATTTTCTCATCTTATGTGACTCTGGTCTATATCTTTCCATGAATCTTCCATAGAAGATTTGCTAATGTACTGAAGGCCTTTCTTTGGTTCTTTTAATACTTTATGGATGAGAATGCAGTACTTTGGTTGTCAATAAATTCCTGGTTACTATTTTTTATATCACTAGAACCCTTCCTTTTCCAGTCATACATGTGTATGTACATACATTTTTGACAGCTCACTTACCTGGGACATAGATCTGCTCAGAGTTCCAAAAGAAGTTGTTATACTGACTCAGGGTTCCAAGATTGCAGCAGTTGCTCATTTGAATGTGACAAATTGTAATATACTGGGAACAAATGAAGAGCATAGTACGCCTCAGTGCTGTGTTTCTGAAGAATTGTGAAACTTTTATGCTAATAATTGGGGAAATATGGCAGCAGCGCTATTCTATGATAATAAGACAAACTGTAAATAGTGTTATTATAGACAGAAGACGAGGATTTGGTAGCTAATTAAAAACATAACTATATTTCTAAGCATAAAGAACAACTTGGAAACATTTAAGAAAAGCTATCTAGCAGATCAGTTTGTCTAACATATAATATCCAGGGAAGTGTAAGTCAAGTCTAGTATGGGTCAATTCAGTTTAACAGTGAAGTATCTTTAAAACACAGAAGCTATATTCATGAAAGAACTGAATCAGAAAGAGAAGAATGAAGTTTACAGTTATCAGTTGTGTTTTATTCCAAGCTTGTAGGATTTTCTCACTTATCTTTTTCCTTGACAGGTTTCTGTGAGGGCCTACTTAAGAGATAATGAGTAAATTGGGAGGACAACGTGGCTCAGATTTATATGTGGATTATATTTAAATTTCCTGAATTTTCTTTACTATTTGTGACATTATTTGTTGCCTTATTGCTAAGGAAATAGCTATGTTTTAAGAGTTAAATGTGTCAGTATTTCAATTAATTATTTTTGTGTATATAGGAGTACATTAATGGGGACTTGAGAACTATAGTCTGGAAGACAGGGAGTATATTTTCTAACAACTAGGTTACTCCTAGGACAATGAGAAAGTATAAATGTAATTGTGGGTCGTTCTTTTGCCAGAAAGGAAAGGTTGGAATGAGTTAGCCAGCCTGGAGAAAGAAAACTATACACCTTCTGTGAGAAATACATGCTCCTACATAGATGAGAAATCCTAAATATGTATTATTTTTTCTTAAAATAATTTTTTCAGTAATATCCAGCTTTTCAATATCCTTTTGGGGTTTTTATTGGCAAAGATATTGGAGTGATTTGCTATTTCCTTATCCAGCTGATTTTACAGATGAGGAAAGGGAGTCAAACAGAATTTAATGACTTGTCCAGGGTTGCACAGCTAGTTAGTGTATAAGGCCAAATTTGAATTCAGGAAGAGGACTCTTCCTGACTTCAGGCCCAGTCAAGCTCAGTACTGTATTTGGTATGGAATCAGGAAGACTTCATGAGTTTTTGATGGGGGCCCACAAGGTCAAAACTATTTTCATAATAATACTAAGATGTTTTAATTCCTAATACTGTACATGATGATGATACTTACTGACACAGAGATAGGAAAAATATTGGACATGTGAGTCCATTGAGATAGGAAACTCCCATGTGAGGAACATCCCTCAACCAACACAGATCAGTGTCTTTTATGCAACTTAAAATATTAGTAGTTATCTAGAAGAATGGTATTAAAATTAAACAGAAAAAGATCCCAGAGGATTTTATATTGATTTAGAAAACCAAAAATTAAGGTAATTTATGTTGCACTGTATTTTTTTTATGTTAAACATTCTCTGATTATATTTTCACCTGGTTCTGACTGCTAACTGCTGACTGCTTATTGGCTTCTGGCAGTGTTTGATACCTCTGACCTAGAACACTATGAAGTTTTGCCCAAGATCACACAGCCAGTCTATATAAGAAGTGAGACTTGATACCAGATCAACTTGGCTTAGAAGCCAGCATTTAACCATTAGGATATCCTTCTTCTATCCTGATATCTTAGAACAAAGAACAAAAGTAACCCCACCTCCCCTAGAATTAGCTGAATTATGCTATAACCATTAATCACAATTAGGCTACCTCATTTGCACTCATGCTTCAATGTAAATCTGATGTTCTAATTTGGCATAAAACTCAGAGAGAAATGGGAGCCACTTAACCTTCCAAAAGTATCACCGTGACTTCATATTGATGTAGAAAACCATATGTTAACATTACCTGTATCCTACTGTATTTTTGTATGTGTGCTCTATTGGACTGGGAGGGCCTTCTAGTCAAGAAGCTACATCAAATTCTGCCTCTGACATAGAATAGTGCTATGACTATGAGCAAGTACATTACGTTAACTTCTCAGTGTCCGAGCAAGTGTGAGTTTTTAAGGTACAAACGAATTGGTCATCACCTTTGGTAAAGAGTTTTATTTACACTAAGTGTTGCCTACATAAGTGAATTCACTAATCTGGACCAAAATAAAGAAAAATAATATAATTTTATGTTACAAAGTGCTTCATATATATTATCTTATATCTCGAAGAAAGACCCTTGAACTTTAAATAGTGAAATTATTATTATCCCCATTTTACAGATAAATAGAGATTCATAGTTGAGTTGTGCATGTGAGGTCACAAAGTTTATACATAGCAGGTTTGGGAACTGAAGTCAGGCCTTTTGACCCTGTTTAGTCTTTTTTTCAATTAAAATATTTTTTTCTCTTAAAATGTACTCTCATATATTATTTCTGTTGTTTCACAGGCCCTGAAAATTCAATAGCATCAGATATAAGGATGTATAAGTATAAGGATGGCTGATACATTGTGCAAGTGCTCATAATATAATAAAAGTGTTAAATCCCTGCAAGATGGCACAATAAAACTCTTCAAAGGCTTTTGTTACCCTATAGACTGAAAGAATACCAACAGAAATATTTTATTAATGATTTTCTTAAATACAATTCCTTTTTTCAACACAGCATAATGCAAATAATTCAATTTAAAGAAACGAAGCAGTTAGAGAATATAGTTGTTAACAGAAGAGCTGAAATCTCTTCTTGGCTTGACAATCCAAGTTCAAAGTCTTTCTAGGCATGAGATCATGGTCTGTTTTCATCTACATTCAGACATCTTCTTCCAGGAAAAAGTTCTTTTGCCAGAATTTTTAAAGAAACAATGTTTGTAGTTTTGACAGTATTCTACTTTACAGATAATCTCCAACCAATTAAAGAAGATCTACCAGAGACCTTCTTCATAAAAGATTTAAAGAAGAGCCACAATGTGGTAGAACTCAAAATGTTGTATGCTTAGAATAAATGAATCGTTTTAAATAATATCTTCAGAAAACTACAAAAACATATAACCTCAAAACACAATAGGACAACATTAGAAATATTTCTTAGGAAATATAGTCTTGACAAAGTAAATACAGGCTCACTCTCACTGAGACTTTAAAATATCCCATGGTGATCTGGAAAGCAGCATCAACAGCTACCTGGTTGGGAAGAATACTTCAGGTATACAGACACTCCTGTCTTGTGTTTAGTATAAAACCAAGCCACCTATCAGGATTTGAGAAAAGCTGTTTTGGAGGAGAGATGCTGTAAAGTCATTGACCAAAACCCTCTTATTTCCCAAGTATAATAATGGATAAGCTCTATTAAACCTTTGATCAATTCTGCTTGGTTGACATCTAGTAGCTATTTGCCTTTGGAAGATAAATAAGCTGAGACTATCCAGGTTCCATGGTATTGTAGTTATCTCTCTCTCTCTCTCTCTCTCTCTCTCTCTCTCTGTGTGTGTGTGTGTGTGTGTGTGTGTGTGTGTGTTGAGGGGAAAGGAGAGGGCTAAGAATACTTCTGTGCATATTTTGGTATATTTTCATATTCTTTCCATTGGCATAAGTCAGAACAGAAGTTCATACTTCCTATCTTACGAGATTATCCCCCTTTCTCTGCTCCCCCTGAAATTCACTACATAAAATCCACTCCATTCATTCATGTCTTCCTCTGATTCTTTTTTTATGTCGAAGATCTTAGTGCAGGCTATCTATTTAACCCTCTTGTTGTGGAGTTCCTTTTTTGATCTTGCATATCTTTGATTGTATCTCATGAGATCACAGTTCCAATAGGGGAAGATCCTCAAAAAAACATCTAATTCTGCCCTCATTTTACAGATGAGGAAACTGAAGTACAGGAAAATTGCAAGTGACTTGACAAGGAACACAAAATGGTGACCATCAGAGCCAGGACTTGAATCCAGTACTTCTGACATCAGAATAGGTTCACTTTCTGTATAGATTCTCATTTCAATTTTGCTACTTCTTAAACACAGTAGGCCACTGTATCCTATTATCAAGCATAATGCTTGGTATCTAATAGGCATTTAAATGCTTGCTGATTGTCAATAAGCTGTATATTACTGGTATCAAACTCAAATAGATCCCTGAATGCTGCAGATTGAGTTAGGAAAACACAAATTCACATTATCTATGTTGTACTGTATTTTTGTTTTATTAAATATTTCCCAATTACATTTTAATTTGGATTCCAGGGCTCACTTGAGGAGTTCTGAAGCCTCATTTGGCCAATGGGCCAGGAATTTGACACTTTTGCCATAAACTTTTTAGTTTTTTGCTATAAATTGTTCCCACCCACCCACCTGCTTTTCATTTTACTCTATTTGAAGTAGAAAAATAAAACAGCCTATAATCCCTGTGTTTTCATCTGTAAAATAAAGGGGTTGTTTCAGACAGCCTCTAAAGTCCCTTTAAATGCAAAACTTAGGAGCCTTATGATCCTTCCACGTTTGCAGTGATGTTGGTAGAAAAGTAGAAAAGGGAGTAATGCATATTCACAGGTTGAATGTCTTTTCAAACACTAACTGTTGTGCAATGACCAATGAGTGGATGCACTCCTCCTGAAACTGAAATCAAATGATATTTTTGTTACTGTAAAAAAAAATAAGAAACTCTAGAATCTTAACAAAAGACCCAAAATGGCATCTTCATAGAAGATTATCTCACAGATCCTCATCAGAAAGACAAATAAAGAGCTGGTGAAACTTTTCATTTTGAATCCAAAAGTAAACTAAGACAAATAATTTCAGGGGATGTTTCACAATGAGCAAAAGTAAACAGAACATTATATAGATAAATGCAGGTTATATACAAAAACACTTGAAATTCTGGATTTATTAATTTGGGATTATCCCTAGGAGGTCTCATTTTCCTTCTCCAGGGGCAGGTTGAGTGTCTCTCTAAGCCCCAAATTCCTACAGATTATACCCATTGTAAAAACCCAATCTCCATTACATAATCTTTTTTTTTTTTTCTCATGGGAGCCTTTATTGGTACCATATATTATCACCCATGAAGCAAGATTTATCTATTTCTTTCTTTTTCAATCTTGCTCTTTTCCTTCTAACTCATTCTCCTCTGTTTTAAATTTCTCCAAGAAATAATGATCACATTTTTCTATTTTAGTTTCTATTTATTCTATTTTTTATTCTAAACCAAAAGCATCAAAGGCAACATCCTTTGATCCAAAAACATCCAACATTCTAGGAGAAACTAGATTAAAAATATAACTGGCAAATATTTAACAAAACAAATAAAAATACACTAAGATATAATTTTAATTTGTGGTATTGCAAGTCAAGGTGAAGCTCTCAGGGATTCTTATATAAAGTTTAGTGACCTCTAATTCTATTTGTTTGATACCACTATTTTAAACTAATGGTGACCTGGGATACTATTTCTTTTCAAGCTCACTTGTAAAAAACATTTACAGATGAGGATAATGGAAAATCATGAACTGTATTTTATCACAAAACAACAAAAAGGAGCCTGTACCAGTTCATGTCCAAATAATTTTTCACTTTGGGTGAACTTTCTGATGATGAACCCCTTTGGACTGAACTGCAGAGCCAGTCTTCCACAAACACCATTCTTGTACCCTCTCCAGCTGAGCAAAAACTGCCAGATCTTTTTTAGGGCATAATCTTCCTAGATTAAGGGTCTGTCACCTCTTCCCTCTCTCCACTACACACAATAAGGCCAAAGTAAACTATTTGTTGATATTGGGAAAAAAAAAGAACTTCTATTAGTCCACAAAATACTTTTTTGGGAACCTTGGGATAGTAGGGCAGGAAATGAACTTGAGATTGGTAAGATCTGCTATCTTTTTATTATAACCTTATCTTTGCTGCTTACTGGCTATGTGACTTTGGCCTCAGTTTTCCATTTTTTAAAAATCTAAGTATTCTCTAGAGTTTTATCTAACCCTAAAGTTTTGATTCACATGGTTAAGAATGATCTTCGATGGCTCCAGAGAATATCTGGCTCCTTTTAGAGGGCTAATGCTAATGGGTTTATGTCAGTCACAGTGGAGGTTCTATTTACTATAAAAACTCTTTCTTAGGAACAGGAATTAATCTAAAACATCAGTTATCAAAATGCAGTAAATGGTCCTATGGGAAACCCTGAGACTCTTTCAGGGAGTCCATAAACTAAAAACAATTTTCATAATAACAATTAAATAATTTTCCTATTAAAAAACTTTCCCCTTTTCCCAACCACATTATCTGAAGCTAGATTTCTTTCATATACTTCAATCAAAAAAAAATCACATCAGACTGAATACAGAAAACAAATATAAGAATCCAGTTATCATAAAGCAGATATTAAAGAGATCTGAAAAAATAGAATTATGCTATTGTTTTTATTTTTGAAGCTGTTTTCATAAAATGCTATTAAAATTAATAAATGCTTTATAAAATAATCAGTTTTAATTTCTAATATGTTATCAATAGAACCCACATAAACCAAAAATTTTTAGGGTTTCAATAAAAGGATAAAGGAATCTTGAGACCAAAAAGTTACAAGAAACCAGTGGAAGTAAAACACATACTTGGTTCTGCTCTGGTCCTGTTCCACCTTTTCAGTATATGTCAGAATTTTGATTTGAAGTTACCTTACTAACTTCTTTACCTGGGAGACACCAAAAGATTAGAGATTCTTGGGGGGAAAAAGTCACCAGATTGAGTCCCCTCCTATTATGTGCCACCACGATCTGGCTAAATGATACACCCAATTAACAGCACCTATTTGGAAGACTACAGCAGGATAAATTTGATCTGACTTAGGAAGTGGATGAAGTCAGATTTTTTGCATCTCGTTTCACCTGCTGGGAATATCAACTACTGAATCAAACTTCTTTTTTTTAAAGAGGTTTTTAGAAAGGCAGAACTGGGTTCATTATCTTCAAGGATTTCATTTTCTATGAGAATTATAGCTCTTGGGCAGTGGTTTTCTATTTGATGGCCACCCAACAACCCTGTGAATTTTTCCTAGGTGACTGAGGGCACCAGAATCATGAATGCAATTTATTCTTCAAAGAAAACGAAAAACTCCCTACTTTGAAGGAGTGCTGAGTACTGAATATGTAAAAGGTGGTTAAAGAACATAGACACCCAGGGTTAAGATGCCTGCCTAAGACCTAAGTTCTGTCACGGATAGAAGAGACTTTATGTGATTCTGATGTGATCTGAGTTAAAGCTTGAGAGCCTAAGGTTTTCTGAGTGCTATAGAGGAAGAAATGCAGTATGATATCCAGAGCTCTCAGGAATCATAACACATTTTGAGCTGAATAACTGACCCCTCCCCACCTGCAGCAAGCAAATTCACATCCCTCCTTTGAACTTTAGAGATGGAAAATAAGAGTATGTGAAAGATACAGACTTTGGAGGAGGAAGTGGAGAAAATGTAGTTGAGCAGATGATATTTAGATGCAAAGTAGTGGTTTTGCATGGTAGAGGGAGGCAGAGACAAAGAGACTTAGACAGATGGAGAGAAAGAGAAACAGCGACAGAGATAGAGAATGCAGAAATCATCCATACTACTATAGTTGGAGTGGAAGCAGATCTGATGAAGGATCTGTAGCCCCTGAATGGGGTAAACTGTGGAGAAGAAAAGCTTTTATATCATTACATTGAGTCTGAATTATTTAGTAACCTGCAGCAACTTTTGAAAGTCACTTAAGAACTTCAGAGATCTGCATGTCAAATAGTACAGATCCTTATTTTACAGAGGAAGAAACTGAGTCTGGTGGGTTGAGATTCATCACTTGCCCAATCTTACACAAGTAGTAAGCATCAAAGGTAGCAGTTGAATCCAGGTTCTCTTGACTCCAAAGTCAATGCTCATTTTACCACAATACCCCTCTTTTTGGTGTAATTTCTTTATTGTTAAGATAGCAAATGATTTCTAGAATTTTATACCTCTAAAAATCTAAGCAATAGCTAAGATACTTTAAATAGTATGATTAAAAGAGAGAACATTCAGATAACCTGATAATAGTCCAGGGTATTGTTGTATTGGTTTTGCTTTCTTATAAGAAATTTCAAAAGCTATGTCAGGGTAGGAATATATATCATGGTGCAAACACTAATTTATTGTATTATTGTAATTATCTTGCATTTTCTCCAACAATCATTATTCTGAATTTTCATTCTAGGTTTTATTTTGTTTTAATTAGAATATAACTAAATAAGAAAAACAGGTCAGTAATAGTCTTATTGGCTTTATTTAGAGATAGAAAGGGAGTATTTTGGCATTCATGGTGTTTAGGTATTTTATACAGGTTAAAAAGCAACAAAGGAGAAAATAATAATTTGAAGTAGATTTATTATTTCTGGATCCCACTAGTAAGATCTGATTTTCCTATCTATGCAGTCTCTGCCTGTTATTCATATCACAGAAAATGAATTTTAATTACCGAAATAAGCCAGGAACCACTGCTAATGCATAGAATAGAGGTCACAAGTTCAGACTATTTGACCATTTTTTTTTTTTTTTTGTGCAGCGTTCATGCATTAGAACTATAAACTACTTCCTTTCCCTTTAATACAGAAGCAAATAGTTGATCACAGCAGCTTTAACTTCCATTATACCCACTTTGAATGTGGCAATTATTTTCCCCTTCAAATGAGCATGCATTTTCTAAACACTGAATTATAGCATTCCTCTCCCTTGCTGACCCTGAGTTGTATACGGAAGCATTTATCAACTGGCACAGTAGAAAAATGGTTTTCTAAATCTGTCTAGACTCTGCTTGGTGGAAGAGAGCATATTAACTGCAAATCAACCAAGCACACTTTTTTTTGGTAGCCCTCATTAGCTCATGCTTTTTTAAAAATTTAACTGTCTATCATAAAGACAGAAAAGTATGCTCAACAGTACTAGAGCAGTAATAGCATAAGCAGGAGTAAAAAAAAAAAGAAAACCGTACTTTTCCTGTATAACTTAAAAAAAAGTTTCTAAGAAGCTTATTTTTTTGACACAGGTAAAGTAAGTAAACCATATGTAGGGTAAAAATATATATCTTAATCTACTTCACAATTAGTGTCTGATTAAGATATATTTATGTCACCCAATAGTTGCTTTACTCAAATAAACAGTTAATTAAAATATCAAAGTTATTAGATGAATCCAATTAAGTTCTCAGCTCTTAATCTAATTGATCAATATCAGACTCTAAGACACATTAAAAAGAAAATCAAAGATTAAAAGCATAGGACATATTTAGCATTTTCTGAAACCCAAAGAGAAATCACCATATTCGATGTTAATTTTTCAAAAACTGTTTCTTTAACAGATAAAATAAGTGCATTATTACTGTCTTTCTCCTACTCCCCTCTCCCCTTTTACACAAACAACCACAAGCGTGCCCAAGTACACACACACAGGCCAGTTCCAACTTTGCAACTTCTATGCATTATAAAAGAACTAAGCCAAGAGATTCTTAACCTGGAGCCCATAAAGACTTAATTTTTTTTTTTTTCAAAATAACTGGTTTGCTTTTTAATTCAATCTTATTTTAGGCATTTTAAAACCTTATTCTAAGAAGAGTCCCAAAGGCTTCATCAACTTGCTAAAGGGATCCCCAAAAGGTTAAGAAATCCTGTTCAAGACAAAAGGAAGATATTGACAGCTAAAGAGGATGATAGAATCAGCCTGTACACATCTCTTGCCCTATCTATCTCCAACAAACCTGAATTGTATTCCCAAAGCACTGGTCTGATCACATCTCTATTTAAGAAATACCAGTAACTAACCATTAGCCACAGGAAAGGAGTTTGAACTCCTTTGCTTGGTATTTAAGGCATAATCCAGTTCTAGGCAACCTTTCCAGGCCGATTACATTTTGTACTTCATCATGTGATTGACACCGCAGCCTAAATGACCTATTTGCTGATCGCCGTGTAGGACATTCCCTCTCTCACATATGCTTGGAATGCTTTTCTTCCTCATCACTCAGTCTTAGAACTCAAGGATCAGTTCATTAAGAGCTGCCTTCCTCAAGAAACTTTTTCTGACTCCCCCAGTTAGTAATGGCAAACTCCTTGCCTACCCCTTATTCTACTCCTTCACTTTGCATTTATTTTGCACATATTTATTTATCTGTAAATATACATTCCCATTCTTCCCTCTTTTGGTCTTTTTTATCCCATCTTCTTTCTTTTCAGTTTGAAATACTTTGGTTTTCATGTAATGTATGGCTTTAAAAGGGCAGATATTCTATGATTTTTATCAGTGCAGTCAGTTGTATTTCATTACCATTCCCTTCCTCAAATTTTTTTTTTTTACTTGTATGGCTTATTATTATTATCGGAATACAATATTCTTTAAATATTGACAATTTAAAACTAATTTTAAATGAATGTGGTCAATGATTTGGGAGTTGCCTCCAATGCTGCATTTCACAGTCCATTCATATGTCCCTCTTTTAGGCAGCTAAATGGTATTGATGGGATCTATGATCAAATGATGGCAGGTACTAAAAGTTGGGTTTCAGTCTTGTGAAGAATTCCAAATAGCCATTCTCTTTAGCAAAAGATAGATTTATTTAGGGAAGTGGTTACAAATAAAATGAAGGAATACAATAGACATCCAAAATAGTAAATATGAAATCGAATGGGAGAGCATATGAAAGTCAAATCCCTCAATGGACCCCACAATTACCTGTAAAAAGGGAGTCCTCCATGTGGTTGGGGCATGCCCTTGGCTGGAAGACTAAATCCTGAAAGGGATTTAGCACCCCAAAAAAGCTAGTTAGCTTGTAAGGAGAAGTGGGGAAGGATAGTGGAATTGGGGGAGATACCATGTGGCATGGGGAAGAAGTAAGGAGAAAGACAACACAAGACAAGAGTGCCCTGGCAGGCTGACCCAAAGGAAGGCAGCAGCCATGGGATGGCTCACAAGTAGATTTTATAAGGAAAACTGAACCTCAGGGACATGACTGGGATTTCTACAGAGTGAGTCTCAGGAGTTAGACTTAACTTGGATTTCAGACTAGGTACCTCCCCAAAAGGTAGGACGGTGGAGCTATACTGACCTCTATCAGAGCCTTCTGCCTGCTTGCCTCAGGGATCAATTCTTTAGTTTTTCTTAGTCTAAAACACCATTTGGGATCTCATTAGTATAGTGGACAGTGCTAGGCCGAAAGTAAGGAAAACCTGAATTCATCCTTATTTACTAGCCCTGGGAAGATCATTTCACTTCTGTGTGGCTCAGTTTTTTCATCTGTAAAATGGGGATAAAAAGGGCACCTATCTTCTAGGACTGCTAAGGATAAAATGACCATTGAAAATGCTTGGCAATATTGAAGTACACATACTAGCTATTATTATTACGGTGAATCACCTGCATCTTTCCCCAAATTTTATCACAAGGAGTCTAGTCAAGGTGTTGGAATGCTTCCTTTAATAGTATTATCATGGGGGAAAAAAATACTATTATCAAGGGGAAAAAAGACCATTCTCCATATCTTTTGTTAGCTCACTTTTTAATAAAGTTTTAATTTTCAATTAAATTCTGAAAACAATTACATCGGGTAATTCTTGAAGCAAAGAAATGAAGGGCATGCAAGAATGGTAATACAGAACTGAGATTATTTAGCCTAGCAAGAGTGTCACAGTTTATTGATTGCCTTCTGTAATTTAAAAAAATATAACACAAGAAAACTAATTCATGTGACTAAGTCTTAGCTATCAATGAGAACTAGGCTGCTAATACTGAGAACAGAAACCACTCCCTGTCTACCTAGGGCCTGTAACCATTAAACTGATTTAGGATAAGCAAGAATCTAGCATACTCCCTGCATTTTGAATTCTAATGAATTTGCAAATAAGTGTTAAGGTTTTACAAAGTCAGAAAGAATGTAGCCTTCTGGTTAGACTAGATTAAGAATCACAAACATCTAATTTGTGGTCTAAACATTGTCAAGAGTCCCTCTGGGAATCTTCAGATGCTTTGCATCCTATCTTCAGAAGGATATTTTAACTGTGAAGTGTTTTTCAGTAGCCCAGGTGGAAGGTGTAATTAATCCTATATGGCTAGCAATGCTAAGAATTATTTTAACAGGAAATGAGCCACTAGTGTGTCCCTATGATCTACTCATCAAATTTATAGCCTGCTGAGCTTCTTCTATGCTATATTATGTTAGCAGTAAAAACAGACAGAAGGGGGGAAACCACATACCCTGCACATAACCACACACATCTCTGGGCACTTAATAAAAATAGTTAGTATTTGTACAAATCTTTTAAGGTTTGCAAGAACTTTACATGCATTATTTCATTTGACTGGCAAATCTGACTAAAGTCTCTTTGACTGGAAATATTATCAGAACTCCATCCAAATCCCTCAGCCTTATAAGTGGGTTAGGGTTATGTAGTCTAGACACTGAAATTATCCACTTGAGATGGGGATCTATGGCTTCCTTAGTATAGGGAACTCCCTTCTCCCACACAGACTTGCACATGTTCCACAACTTAGTTTTAGAGAACTGCCCAGAACATAGAGAGATTGTGGGACTTGCTCAAGCTCACCAAATATTAATGTATCACAGATAGGAAGGACTAAGACCCAAGCCTTCCTAGTTTCAAGGTTAACACTCTATCCACTAGACTCTGCTGCCTCCCTGATATGAGGAAAGAATTTTGTAAACTATAAAGTAGCATATAAATATGAATTATTATTATTTTTATAGCAAAGGGGAAATTTAACATTGCTTTGAAAGACACCTTTTAAGGCACCCTCTGCACAAACTCAAGTGTGCTGCACATCATAGGAGCCATTAAGGGCCGATTACAATATATGACAGCATTTAATGTGAAATTGTGGCATTTTCCTATGGCTGGCCTCCAAACCCAAATTTGTAGCTACAAAACATAAAAGTTAATATGCTAAGAAAACTGAATGCCAGCTAATAACAAGTAATTTGTATTAATAACTTCTAAATTACCACTGAGTGTGAACTTGAAGGATTCGAGAATACTTGTCAGGAGAAAGTACACACACCCCAAGCAAAGCAAAGGATTTCTATATGCCAAATGGTGGTGGTGCTAGGAATAGGGGGTGGAGGTGGGGTAGAAGAAGAGAACCTCCAAGGGATGGGGAGACTCAATCAAAGATGATGTTTCCCAAATTAAAACACTTTCCACATGGACTACTGCTATTAGAAATGCAGCAAGTTGGTAAAAGATAATAATGGAAACATGGTTTGAGAACCCTGCCTATCCACCACAAGGGCTCCTTCAGATGGACACAGAGCAAGTTAATCAATAAAACTGCTCATCAGCACACTGCCCACATTTTCCATTACACACACAAAAGCATCTAGAGTATTAAGGAAAGAGCAGAAATGGAAGGGAAATGAGATGCTATACTGAAATCTTCTCTTTCCAAGTTGCCAGAAGGCAGATGCTAAAGCTAGATATAAGAGGAACAATAATCAGTGATAAGGGATAAATCACTGTAACATACAGAAATTCAATCATGACTAATCATGCCTTGCCTCATTTTAGCTCCTCAACTAAAATACTTGGACATTTCAAAAAGAATGCCACTTATGGAGACATTTGTGGGTTTGTTTTATTTTTAAGGGGGTGGCAAGAAGATTCCTAAAAAAACGATTCGATGGTAATAGTATGAACACTCATAGAATTAAAGATTTAGAGCTGAAGGGATGTTAGAGCAGGGGTTCTCAATGCTGTTTTCAACTAAATGCTCTCAGCAATCTGGTCAAGCTTATGGCACCCTTCTCAGAATAAAACTTTTAAATGCATAAGATAAAAAAAAAAATTAGGATAACAGCGTAAACCAATTAAAACAGTAGTCATCTAGCTATCTTTTTCTCTTTCTCTGTTCATGAATTCTAGGTTTTAAGAGGCCATCTAGTCCTTATTTTACAGAAGAGGGAAAGTGAAGCTCAGATAAGTTAAGTGATTTATCCAAATAGGAATCATCAGAGCTAAGATCTGAAACCAAATTTTCTGACTCTATAGACAGTGATCATTTCTCAGCTGTACCACAATATGATATCTCAATATATTAACTTCATTAAACTCAGGAAGAAAAGAATTCTAAGATCATCTAATCCATATATATATATATATATATATTTTTTTTTTTTTTTTCCTCACATTCTGACAAAGTAAGAGAGTTTAAATAGCATTTTGACAGGGTAAACAAAATTCAAGTGGAGAATGTAGAGTGCCATGTCAGCACAAATTTACTCTGATGCTCATACTGACACAAGGGAATATAGTATAGAGCAGGAACATGTTCAAAAATGGCAGCTAGTGAACCTTTACAGCCTTTGTTTCTTCCTTCTTTTTTAAAAATATAGATGTTGACAGAAAAGAAGAATTAAATGCAGTCTACTTTTTCTTCAATTGGCTGACTTTGCAGAGGATGATAAATCATGAAACGAAACTGAGAAAATCCCGGAAGTTTGTTGCAGGCGGCACCTGGAACAGAAGGGAGAGAGAGGAAGAGAAAGGAAGAGAGATGAAGAGAGATGGAGAGAGAGAGACTTGTCAGCAATATTAATTATTTTTATTTTACAATTATGAATACAGAAGCATTATAGACCTTAGATTTTATCTGATTTAATTGTCTCATCCTACAGATGAGTAAACTGAGGCCCAAGGAGATTGTACCTCCCAGAGGTAGTAACACAGGAATCAACATTTGAGACCAGGTCCTGTACAATGCTCTTTCTCTAGAACTATAGTTCATTAACAGATAAGCTATTTATTTATCCGGGGGCTTTACTCCTCAAGATTCAATTTTTTAAAAAACCTTGATTCTACCCAAGACTTATCAAAACATCTAGACTGAGGACCAAAATGACAAGCAGACCCTGGCTATCAGCCTTAAGACCTGGATATTTATTCTATCTATCTGCTGCTTTCATTATTTTTACCTAATATCTTTAACCAAAAAAAAAAAAAAAATGTATGGGAACAGAAGTCCTTTAATGCTGGTGAAGGAGGTAATATTATTCGTACAGGTCAGTGGCCAGCCAGAATAACTTTTCTTCCTCCATCATTTCCTCAACGTATGGGCAGTCTGATTCTTTGCTAAGTGATTGCTCTCATCTCACTACCTCAGCTCCCCCTTGGATATCTTTCCTTCTGTTCACACCTCCTGCTTCTATTCTATTACCTGGATTCTGAAACCCTGTCATTATCACTGCTTGAATAAAAGCCCTTAAAATGAGAGAAACTATTTCTAGCTTTTATTCAAATCAATTTTAAATTAATCTATAATTACTTAATTATCATTGTTAAATCCTGTTAAATTCATCTTTGGGACTTCTGAGTAGCTTTTTTACTTGTTGAAGAAATTTGATGACACTGATATCTTCTACTCAAGTCCATCTTTTTTGATTTAAATTGAATATGTATCTTAATACTTGGAAAGGAAAAACAAATTCCTCAAATTCAAGTTTTTCAAATAAAAGAACTGTGGGAAGGAAAACATCAAAGAACTACAATAAGCAGTCTAAGCTAATATGACACATTGATTAGTAAGTTGTATTTTTTAATGATCTAAAAAATCACTAATGAGCACCAGCACAGTAGCTGATCTCAAAGTGCTATGAAGCTATGATAAGTTTATAACGAAGGCAGATGAAGTAAAAGACATATACACAGTAAAATGCAAAAATAATTCTCTTACATATTCTTATATTTACACATAAGAAATACTTAATAAAAAGCTAGACTCATGTACCTTCAAGGCCTAAGTAAAACCCCTGAGGGAGCAGTGACATTTAGAGGGATGGTGAAAAATAAAGCAAGAAAACTCTATATAAATCATTCCACTCTGTTAAATGAACAAATAGTTGTAAGAAGTAAAAATCTGGGACATAAGTGAGAGGGGGCACTTGTAGTGAAAACCAAGGAAGAACCATGGTATAGTCTGCTAAGGGCTGGCTTACTAGTATACTTCTAAGGTTGATGTATACATATCCTTTGTATACGTAAGGCAATCTATACCATCACTAACAAATGTCTGCTGAATATAAAATGTTATGTATATTTTTATGTCCTGTAAAAAACTAACAAAAATGGTTCAATTTAATTTTAAGTATATCATCACAAAAGTCTGTAAACACACTTATCAAGTATACTCACCATAATTTCCAGTTGTATTGGCACATATAACTGCCCCAAAAAACTCAGGATAATATTTCTGGATTCTGGAAATAACTTTCTGACAAGCTAGAGTTGGATCTTCTCCTTTTCTCATGTATTCTACTGCTTGGTAACTGATTAAAAAAAGAAAGAAGAAACTTAATAACAAGATCTGGGACAGGAATTCTTAACTTTTTTCATATCAGGAATTCCTTTGGCAGGCTGATAAAACAGATTTCCCTTCTCAAGATAATGTGTTTAAATGCACAAATTTACAAAGGAGACTAAAGGTTAGTGGAAAGAGAAGTAATTTTTTGCTCATTCTAGTTCATAGATCCTCCTGATATTATTAGTTCATGGACACTATAAACAAAAATCCCTGGCTTAAAATATAAATAAATTTTAATATATTAGGACCACAGATATATGAATAGGGACCAGCATGAGCTAGGATCATTTAGGACTTGAATGAACCAAAGAAGAGATCTATTTAAACTGTCTTATAGCTGAGAAAACTGATCCAGGGAAACTAAATGATTTGCCCAATGTCACACAGTTAATGTTAGGATTAGAATTCAAACCTAAGTCCTTTGATTCCAACCAACATTTTTTTCCACTATACCACTCTGTTTCAATAAATAATGCATTAAAATTAGTATACCTGAAATTATACAGTTCAAGCTGCTTCAAAAGTTATCATATTCAGTAGAATGAATGCAATCATATAAGTAAATAAGTTGGCTCAGTTAAAAAATCAGCTTTGATGCAATAGCTGTCTTTCCAACTAATCCACCAATTAATTTTAAATAAAAGAAGAATGAATTCTTTTTGTTATAGCTGAATAACTGTGTCAGCTAGGTCACTACAGCAAGAAGTCATAAAGCGTGGAGGTCCCATTTAAAAGAAAAATGCTGTTATAGTCTAAGTGCAAAATGTCGTTAGTGTGCACAATGTCCAGTCATAATGACCACCTTTCAGCAATTACTTGTATACAATGACTACATTTCCCCTTTCTGCCATCAATAATCACAGTCTTTTCACTGAGTGGCTGAGTGACCTTGGGCAAATTACTTAAACAGTACTTAAGTTTCTTCATCTGTAAATTAGGGAAAATGCTACCCTACCCTAGGAGGACAAGTCATAAATACTTTTGATGACAATAATGGTCATTAATGAGAATACAAGCTAGTAAGTCTATAGAGCCAGAGGCAAAACAACCCTGCACAGACAGTTCAAAGGCAAGTTCACAAACCTTGTGCAGGCATATTTAGTTCCGAAAACATCCCAATATTATGCAAGGAAAAAAAGTCAATCACAATAACAATGTTAACTTATGATAACTCTAAATATGGTGCCAAGAAGCATACCTGGGTAAAAAGCGCATCATGATGTCACCATCTCCAGTAGCAGCAGCCCCTCCAGCAGTGCTATCAGCATAAGAGCCAGCTCCTGCTATTGGAGAATCCCCGACTCGACTTTTAAAAAAGAAATAATTATTATAAAAGAAAAAGTTAGATTGTTTATTTTTATCAGTTCAAGACTGCCAAAAAAAAAAAAAAAGGGAAGACACTGAGCAAAATAAGACAGCCTACTGAGTCTATACAAACCCCACGATTATTATTTTAAGTAGAACATTACTTTTAAACTGCTCTTTAGGCCAGAATTTTACAGACTAGTCAAAATTGGATTTGATACTAGATAGTAAAAAGTACCAGCTGTGAAGTTGTCATCTAGACCAGTGGTGTCAAATTCCTGCATGGCATACCAACTTCAGAAAACCACACTATTATGTTGTACTGTATTTTTATTTATTTTGTTATGTTGTTATATAGAAATTACATTTTAATCTGGTACCAAAACCTGGAGCTTAACATCTCTAGTTGCCAAGATCCTAACTTAAGCCTTCAACATCTTACAGTGAAGGATTTTAATTGCATCCTACACTCCACTCTCTGCCTCTAGTCTCTTTCAACTTCAATCATCCTGCTAGATTCATCTATCACACCACTCTGAACAAAAAACTTCAATGGGGACCCTCTGCCTAAGATAAAATTCCAAATTTCTGAGAAGTGTTTTCCAGGCCTTCATAACCTCACTCCAACTATTGTGCTCTGAAGCACAATAGATTCTTACAATAGATCCCCTCTACTCTACCAATGGGTCCTAAGAATGTACCTTATAAATTTCAGCCTGACTCTGCACATGCTGTTCTTGTAAAAATCCTTCCTCGTCCTTGCCACTCAATCTCAATCATGATTCAAAGTCTATATCAAGGGTAACATTTTGTCACTACCTCTGCCTACAAGTGAGGTCTGCCTGCTCTGAACTCCATCAGCAATTTAATGTCAATAATGCTTATGTGGCATTTATTACATGCTGTCAAACACTATTAGATTCCAACTCCTCCACTTGTACAAAGTTCACTGACAAGATGGAAGCTGGCATTTAGAGTCTGTTCAGTAGGAAGACGAAGGATGTAAGAAGTAGTACAAGGCATATTGCTAATAACGGAAGGCTTCTGGAAAAGGTGTTACAGACAGCAGTTGTGGGAAGCATTTGTTTGTGCCCTCGCTCGCCATGTGAGCATCACCAATGTCCCCAAAGGCAGCAGGGCTAGCTAGTGTAACACCACAAAAAGGCAGAAAAGGCCTGCTATAAATAAAGTTTCATTCTAGTATCCCCAGGACAGCAAATAGGCATTTTGCCATAGCATCAAAGCTACTAACAAGAATTATAAGGACTGAGTAATTTTACTTCCAAGAATAAAGAGATTTTTAGGGATCTATAAAGTTCATTTTTTGTACTTGGAAAATACAATACATACTTAGAAAAAATAGAGTTCTTGGAAAGGGATGGAATGCATTTAAAGAGGATTGGTTTAAAAAAAAAAAGTCCCTTTATCTGAAATCTTACCAAATAGCCTAAAAATAGAGGAAAGAGGGTGAGTGAGGATGGATAAATAAATGACAATATAGATATTCCAAGATAGATGGCACAGAGGATTGTAACTAGGAAAAAAATCTGGATTCATGAGAAACAATACCTGATTACTGATTCTTATACACAAATGTAAGAAATGGAATAATAAACAAGATGAACTACAGTTCCTATTGTAAAGGGGTAAATTCTTGTATCATTGTAGAGGTATCATTGAGACATAGTGGAGGTGGGTCTCAGGAGCAGAATATGGATATGGAGGAATATATCCCCCCTTCCAAAGGCACAGAAATGGTGAAATAACATTGCATATTAAGAAAAACTCTTATGAAGGAAATCAGACACTAGAAGGGAAAATGTAAAGTAGAGAGCTTTGGGATTAGATTCAATAGACAAAGAAACAAGCAAAATTATGAATATACTACAATGGCCTGGAGAAAATCGGTCTGTAATCTAAGAAACAGATCACATATCTGGGACACAAGTAGGCATGAGACAGTACTGGAGGAAGTAAATTCCCTGAACATCTATCTGCTGAAATCTTCTCTCCACTACAGGTAGACTTTCCCCAAAGTCTTGCAATTTTGCCAGGATAGGTAACCTCCTTCCCTACTCTGATCTCCAACAGAGTAATGAAGCCTGAGGAACAAGACAATTAAGTGATTTGCCCAGGACCACTCAACTGATATGGATCAGATCCATCATGTCATGTTGCCTTTTTATGAAAAGTTGAGCAAATAATACAACCTTACAGTAAGTCACTTAACCACTTGCAACCATTTCCTTCCTGTAAAATAAGGGAACTGGATCAGACAGCCCTTGAGGTCTCTTCTGATTCTAAATTTGTTGCTGCTTAAAGATAAGGATCATGGCTCAAGCTTCTTTTTATACCTTACCCCTCCTTCCCAGAACCTCCACATAGTAGTCACTCAACACATATTTTCCAATGATCAAACACTGACCCAGGTATTTTGAACTTCGCACCATTCGTGGATGTGCCAGAAGCAATATGTCCTGTCTTACTGATTACAACCATGCCTAGGAGTTAAAAAAAAAAAAAAACACACACATACACACATACACACACAACACAATTAGTAGGTACCAAATCAAATAGATTTCTGAAATATAATTAAGAGGGTAAAACAATTAATTAAACTTCTAGAACACCATTATTTTTAGATGTTTTCAGGCTAGGTGAAGGGACAGAAGCAGCAATTGGGGAACTGTGAAAATATTATTCCTGACATTTAATGTAAAGTCAATGAACCAGAGTATCTTGACCTTTTGGCTTTTAATGGGCTATTTTCATAATTTACTCTTTTGGCCAGAATGATGCCACAACAATGGTTTATTTCCTCCTAAAAATGGGTTATCACCCTTTAAAATCTGCCTACAAAATGACATTAAGGAAAATCACTGAGGCAGACTGATAGTAATTTTCTAATTACAACCTTAAGAAAAAACAATGAACACAAATTTGACTTTTCAATGCAAAGAAACCAAGAATAAACTGAAAATAAAAAATGGATTTTTAAGCTTGCATTTGAATATTCATTAGCTGTGAAGCATGCTGGATGTCACTTAGTGTCCTGGAAGAGATAATTCACCAAATGGCAAGCAGATGCCATGGGAAAGAGGTCCACTCTTTCCTGGGAGTTAATAAGAGAAGTTTATTCCTAGATTGTATCATTTTTAAAAATTGTTATAAAAGTTTCAGGCTCTTAGAACGTAATCATGCATAAGTTAAAAGATGAGCAAAAGCAATTTTAAAAATTCTAACTTCTTAAGATTGAAAAATTCATAAAAGAAAAATTACCAATAGTATCATGACTGTGAATATTTATTTTCTCAGACGTGTGAAGGTGCTGTTTTAGGACTCTAGATGGTTTATATGGTCCACAGGACTTTGATGCATCTGGTATAACATTCTGTAAATAATATTTCAAATATAATTTTTCTGTAAGCATGCTTTATCCAAAAACATCTACTAAAAAACCCCCAACCTAACAATAATCATAGTCAACCATAAGAAAAGAACAAGAAGAATCTGGTACAGTGCAAAGTGCTATTTGAGGCAAGGTATAAGATGCTAGATATACAGACATGAAGACCTGAGTTCAAATCCAGCCTCATATATATACTAGCTGTATGATCCTTAATAAGTCATTTAAACTATTTGCTTCTGTTTCCTCATCTGTAAAATGGGTATAATAGTACCTAAATCACTTAACTATAAGAAGTGATAAAAGCATTTTGAAAAACCTTAAATCACAATATAAATGTTGATTATATTTAAGATATCTATTCTGATATCTGTATTTTAAAATGTCATTTGGTTACACATATATTTTAATTTATTATATCTGGAGTATATTGTATAGAATAGGTAGCAATCTCTCTCACCTAAACTATCAGATTTTCAGTAACCAAACAGCAGGTCTCAGTAAGAATCAGGAACATAGCTAATGATTCAATTTAAAGAATATCATTCTTTACTATGGTCAATATAAAGTTCCTGGATTTTTGAGGCAGCTAGGTGGTGCAATGGGTAGAGCACCAGCCCTCAAGTCAGGAGCACCTGAATTCAAATCTGGCCTCAGACACTTCACACTTCTTACCTATGTGACCCTGGGCAAGTCATTTAACCCCAATTGCCTCAGCAAAAAAAAAAAAAAAAAAAAAGTTCCTGGATTAAAAAAAAGAAAAAAAAAAAGAAAACAAATTTATTTAAATTTACAGAAATTTATTTTCAAAGATAATTCTAAAACTTATTCTCCCTCCCCCTCCACTATCCTACCATTTCCTAAATCTAGACCTTTTATTTATCAAGGCAGCAAATTTCATATGAGAAAACTCTCCTAGTTAATATAAAGTAAGCCCATAAACTGCCAAATAATTGTCACAGGCACTAAGAAGTTAAGAGCCCAGAGTTTGCCAGAGTGGAATTTGAACCCAAGTTTTCCTGACTGATAATGTTCTTCTATTCATATCAATTCTTCAATATTATAGGAGCCCCATCATATATGTATACACAGGTATGTATGAGTATATACATTTATGTAATAATATAAGTATATACACATTTGTATATATGTAGACATATACACATAAAGATATACATGTATATATATGTAAATACATATAATGTGTATAGTATAATATGTGATGTATAATGTGTATTGTATACATGTATACAGTATAGTGTGTATGTACAGATAGTATGTTACAGATAATGTATATATAGTATATTGTGTGTGTGTGTGTGTGTGTGTGTGTGTGTATTTGTATATATGGAGGTGGGAGAGAGAAAAACAATAAGTATATGTGTGTGTATATTTTATAAAAAGTCTAGAAAATGCAAAAAACCTAGGAATGAGAGTTACATCCATAGAATTTTCTCTCAAGGAAAATTCCATTTTAAAGCCAATGTGAGAGTTCATATTTCATCATTCAAGGCAGCAGAGAACTGGATGCTTACCTATATCTATGTCAAACATATAAACTAACAGACACTTTTAAAGTCTTACATATAGCCTATGAACCGATTTTCAGGCACTAAGTTGACAATTCCAGTCTAACTATTCTAATGGTGTTGATAGTGTGAAGGTGATACAAAGGGCCAGATGGAGAACTAAGCATTTTCTGGAATGGAAAGAAACCAATTCTCAATGACAAAACTAGACCAATATAATAGTAAAGAATCTGCTAATATAACAAATGTAAGATTAGCAATCAAATCACTAGCATCTGACAGAAGCAAAACCTAGCAAAATGCAGTTACACTTCAAAACACATAAAACCAGGCACAGAAAATACCCTGATTGCAAAGTATCAAATGAGTTTCAGATGTTGCTATAGGAAAAAGTATTTAAATTGTTCAAATAATCATACCTTAAAACCCAAGTTTTCTAACAATGTCAGGCATACATACCTTCCAGAAATTTGGCTGACATTTGTTGCTCAGCCAGTTGAAATAGAGAGAACGAGAAGCATTAGTAGATAATTCCTCATTTGCAAATCCCATACTTTCAGCAAACTGGGTAGCTAAAGAGATGAAGATAAAAGCAAAGTAACAGTATTCATGGAATTGATAAGATGCTATCATCTTAAAATTTGCAAAATATTTTACCAAATTGTATCTGTAATATGTAAAATTGCTGTAACAATAAAAAAAATTATTTGACATTCAATAAAAGACAGCACAAAAATCGTATTTCCCCTAACAATCAAAAGTTTAATTTTTAAAACTCCATATTAAAACTGGAATAATAAAGGAAAACTTTATTTTAAGGAAATTATAGTGTATTATGAATGTATGTAGGAAAAAAATTCTCTTTGAACATCAAGATGGGAAGAAGGTTCATAAACATTCCTGACTACACCCTCCTCCCATTCTCCCCTATGTACCACCTACTACCACTAAACAAAAAGTATTTCTTTATTCATCAAAGTTATCTTTTATCTTAAGTTATTAAAGTTATCAGCTAGTTAACAAAATTCTTCTTCTACTTCGTGGTATACAAGATACATGCATCAGTTCTTGGGATACAAAGATGGAAAAATGATAGTCATGCCATTGCCATGGAAAATGGCAAACCACTTCAATTTCTTTGTCAAGAAAACCCCAAATAGAGTTTAAAAAATCGAACACAATTTTTAAAAAAATGACTGAAAAATACCTTTTCTGACTCTTAAATCAGTATATGTAAAGTTATACTTCCTCACTGTGTGACAAAAACAGAAAAGTCAGCAGCTGAAAAATTACCACATAGGAATAGGGACCCAGAAAAGATGAGTAAAATAGGATAAATAGATGATGGGTAAAAGCAACGTACAAGGCCCAGTAACTGTCAGCTGCCTAAGGACAGGAACAGATCAATTGGGTTGTAAGGGTTTACTGAGATTTGAGGATTAGATTGTATTCTATTACCTTCTAAATTTGTGGCTAGTAAAATCACTCTTCAACCACATTTCAACTCCATTGCAAAGGTAGGGAATCCACAAGTGTGAAATGTTACATATATTGTTTTAATAAGTTTTGTTTTTGGTGGGGATATATTGATTGGTTTTGCTGAATTTTTTTTGTCTTTACTATATTAGTTTGTTGTTGGAGCTTAAAGGAGGTAGTTTTAGATTCAAGGAAGTTTTAGGTAGTTTGAAGTAGAATAATTTTAGGCTTACGGTAAAGGAGTACTTTATACAGAAGGGAGTCAACTATGGATTTGTGATCTAATTATGATGTTTAAAATACTGTCTACATTTTTCACTTAATATTCTTGGTCATAATGAATGCTACCTTTGGGAATTAAAAGAAACAAAGAAACAAAATGATATGAGAAAGAATAAATTTTAACTACATAGTAAACTATGGTTTCCAAGCCAAGGAAATGCACAAATATGCCCACAAGTATTCAAAGGTGTCTACATTTTAAAAACCAGACAGTTTTGTAACATTTATTAACTTTAAAAAAGTATATTATCTTAATTGCTTAAAAATATGTGATAAAGGTAATGATTTTTATTTGAATGTCACCGCTTTTTAAAAAAAGACTAAATTATAAATCAACTCACATAGATTTTTAAAAGACTAAGTTCTGATTCCTAAGCAGCACATTTTTTCTTCCAGAATATTTTAGTAGAATTAGAAACAGTACCTGATTCTCCCACTAAAAGTGTGTGTTTTGTATGTTCCATTATTTTTCTTGCTACACCAATAGCATTTTTAATTCGTCTGAGATCGGCTACTGCTCCTACTTCCATGGTGGTGCTAAAGAAAAATTTGCAAGGTCAGTCTTAAAATTCACAAATACATGTAGTGAATTTGTGAGTAAGCAACTGATAAGGTTTTATAAAACCTTATTTATTCTGAGATTTTCTTTTTTTTTGTGAGATCATTTAAAATTTTGAGAAAAACTGCATCTTTCCTCACCCTCCAATCAAATCAACTATTTAGAAAAACAACTAAAAGTCCCAAACTTTAAAATAATTTCTTTCCTTTAACAATCAATGAGAATAATTCTTATTCCCTAATTCTAACCTACTCCCTTCCTTTTAGTATATGCCCCATCTCAAACCTAAAAGCCTTATTGATAAATTATCTATTAAGGACTTACTATATATAAATCATTGTGTTAGGCATAAGAGATACAAAAAGAAATAGAACAATCCTTGTTCTTAAAAGCTCACACTATAATAATTAATAATGATAAATTCTTTTCCTTCGTCTTCCTGGCAATGAAAGACTAGAATTCTGAATCAGAGAGCTAAATGATGACTTGAGAGGATTCCATTCTGGGGTGGACAGACATGCAGAAGGAGGCCAATATTTTTCAGATCTAGATGCATACATCCCAACTGGAGGTGGAAGGGACTTCAGAGGTGATCTAAACCAACCTCTTTTCACATATAAGAAAAGTAAAACTCAGGCAGGTAAAGGCACTTATTGAGGCCATATAGGTGGGACCCTTTATGACTACTGGAATCCAAGACCTTTGACTTCAGAGCCAATGGTCAGTATGTTGACTTGACTTGTTTGACCACATTTATTTGTTAGAAGGAAGGGTTGTATGGGGGAGGAGGAAAAAAGTATAGGAGATAGAGAGTCATCAGGAAGCAAAAAAAGTGAAAAAAAAAGAAAAAGTTTTTTTTTTTTTTTTAAGTAGTAAGTTATAAGAATTTGCTACGGTCAGAAAGTTGAAAGATTTTTAAGGAAGGCAGGTGGAGACAATTAGGAGGGCAAAGCCACTTTTCAGTAGTTTTAGATCTTTCCCCTTCCAGATTCAAATAAAATGACTTGTTTCTATAGGATAATCATCATCAACAAGGCATGGTGATTGACTGATAGCTGCAAAAGCTAAGGGTGGTTAACAACAGGTTACCAGGTTACAGATTTCTAGAGCTGGAAGAGACCTCAGTGATCACTGTTTATCAGAACTATGTGAATTCTAGATTTATATTTTTTCCTAAAAAGTCCATACTTTTTTCTTTCTGCCTGTGGTTTTCAAAGTAGAAGAGTAGAACAGACCTCAATGTGATCTGATGTCAACCTTTCCCACAAAGGACCACTTTAACTCACGTACTTACCCATCCATAATCATAGAATCCAATGTTGTTTCTCCGTATTCATCAGGACTTCCACCAAATCCCACACTGCCATCACACTGATTTCTCTCACACCAAGCACATCCCTGTTCAACTGCATCTAATGGAGAACCTCCAGCTTGTAGTTTTTGCCATGCTGTAAAACAAAACACAATGGTTTAAGTGTTGCTATGTGAATGAATCAAATGTCTGAAACTTCTGAGAAATTCATCAAAATGCCATTATTGAGTTTTTCAACAAACTTGCCACCCTACATTCTCACTCTTTATGGGCTGGCACCAAATCTTATCATTTCTATATATATACACTTTCTTTTACATTTCTTATTTTTACTCAGAGAACTATCACTATAGTTTACTGGGACAATTGAGAAAGCCCTCTTAATTTTTTGTTAATTTGCCTTTAATTTATCCATCCAGCTGCCAAAATGATTTTCCTAAATTGATTACCTCTGGGATAAAATATTTGGCTTTTACATTTGGTAATAAAAGTTCATTACAACCTGGTCTGTCCATATCTTTCCAATGATCTTGAACATTATTCTGCACTCCCCCTTCCATCTCTGGACCTTTATACTAACTGAAGCTTCATTCATAGAATGTTCTCTGATCTCACCTCTGTCACTTAGGATCCCTGCTTTTCAGGACTCATATAAAATGCTATATTCTGCAGGAGATCTTTTCCCTCTAGCACAGTTCCTTGCACACTGCAAACTCATTTAAAAAAGTTTCATTAAGGAAAGCAGGAGGCTCTCTTGCCATATAAAGCTCAATTAAATATGGATACTGATTCAAAGACTAGCTATTAATCCAAAAATCTATCTAATTGTCTAGTTTCTCTTTGGGGTTCCTCCTTATGATTTATATTGTCCTGAGACCAAGGGACAATAAGTAAGGAAAATTGAGATACTCTCTCTTTAAAAAAAAAAAAAAAAAAGGCAAGCAAGAAAGAAAACAGAGATAAGTTACATAGGTAGTTTAGGTGGAGAACCATTAAAATTATGGCCCAGTGGATTTCTATTATAATAGAAGTATAAAACAAAGCATATAGAAAGAGAATTTACAATTGTGTATTTCCTAACTTAGGATGAAATGCATCTTTGAAAAGAATATATTACCTTTATTAAAGGAAAACCTACAGAAAGTCCCCTAAGGTTAAACAAAAAGGGCTGCCCATAGCCAAATATATACATGTATTAAATTCCAAGTTCAGAAATAAAACTTGGAACAGAATACTAACGGAATAGCTTGAAATGTCAAAGCCCATGAGTTGTATGATTCCAACCTTCCTCCCACTCCCTGTAACCTTTTCTTAAATCACAAATCTTAAGCTGACTTCATGCCTTTACTAGTAAAAGTGAAATATTTGAGAGGCTAGATAATTCTTGGTGAATATTGGATTTCAAACACCACCACTGCATACACCAAATTACAAGCACTACCCATTTCAATAATCTGTAATTTCATGTGTGCAGGAACTTGCATGGATCATAACCTGGGTCCCACATTTTGCAGAATTTTTTAAAAGGAACTGCAGCAACAAACAAAACCAAATGAAACAAAAGCACCCATCAGCTACAAACCAGTGAATATGGAATTTTAGGTGGGTTGGCACTTGAAGAATAAGAGTTTGTTTGGTCTTGCTTCCCAGGTTAGGAGGACTTTGCACAACTGGGGAGCAGTCATCATAGCCCTACCACTGTTAAGGATCAAGGAGGACTTTACTGAAGAGATGTTTGCTAAAAGGATCTTTGCCCAAAGCCCAGAGTGCTTCAGGCAAACTTCAAAACACATTAATATTTTTATTTTATAAAGCTGATGCTAAATTCAACCCAGAGAACTTATTTCTACATTGAGTCCAAAGGTTCTTTCTCCTCTCTTGCCAAACCAATTTTACTTTTGTCTTGATTTATTTCTATGCCCTTCAAGTTACTTTGACTTCTCATGAGATAACGAATTTGAGATACAACCTAAGTAGGGCAAAGTCAAAGCAGGAGAAACAAGCCTACAATACAAAGCTGGCCTCTAGAATTAATTGTTCAGGGATTAGCCAAAGCTGGACAGCCCTATCCAGAAAAGAGATGAATTTGGACTCCAAGGATTTGCAGCCCTTGCTACCTACTGCTTCAACAGGTCTCTGTGTTTAGACCTCTGATTCTCATCTGGAAAATGATGGGGGTTGGGCAGCCTGGCTCTCAGGTCAAGGTCGATAGTATGTCATTGTTTCTATTTGCACCAGTAACCCCCATACAAGGGAAAGATTACTGAATGAGAATGGGGGAATGGAGATAGGAGAGCAACCGGATTTGTTTGGGTTGCTTCTTACCTCAGCACCTTTAAGCATGTCATTTCAGAGTTCTCAAAATGTCAGTTTCTTATCTGCAAAACGAGGGGGTTGAGTTGAAGGATATCTGGGGGTTATTCCTAAGTAGGTTAAGGTTCATATGCTCTTTCTCCAAATTGCAGCAGCAGCTCCCATCCCCGCTCTGGTTTCCTTACTTTATTCCCAATCTCTTGAGGCTTGGAGTTATAAGAATTGCAAAGAATGACACTTACTTAACACGGTGATCTTCCCCATGTCACTTAACCCTCTTTGGGCCTACCTCGGCTTCCCAATATAAAATGAGGCTGCAGACCTCTCGGGACTATGTGGAGAAAGTGTATTTTCTTCCCCGTTAGTAGTAATCTCCATCCCGGACTTCCTTTTCCTATTTCTAAGTCCCTAGAAGGCAAAGAGTAGATGCTTCCAAAAAGTACCTCAAGTTAGGTCAGTGTGTACCCCGACCTCCCTCACGATGCAGTACGTCCCTTCAGCTAAAGGACAAAAAGGAACGAGATCTCAGGGGAGGCAAGTTCAATGCCGCCCCTGCCCATCCCACCAGCCGGCCCGCACCTGCTATGGTTGCACCCCTAAAAGGCCAAGTGTTGACGACGAGGGGCAGCAGGCCAGAGCTGCCCAAGCTGTGCCCTGCAAGTAGCAGCAGCAGCGGCAGCGGGGGCCAGCACACTGGCCTCAACTCCATCGTGCTGCTTCGGCCGAAATACTGACGCGCGCGCGCTTACAGGCAAAAGCTCGAACCCAGATCCGAACCGGCCCAAGGAAAGGGGGCGGGGAATCTGGGAATTTACGCACACCCCTCTCCCCTGAAGAGAAGAGGCGTGGCCTACCCTTTTTTCCTCTTTGCCCCTCCCTCTGCTCTTCTTGGGTAGGCCGGATCCTTCTCCAGTCCCCTCTCTTCCCCGTGGGGACACTTGACTCCGCCCACCCACGTTCTCTTCGACCAATTGGCTTTCGGAGTATAGTGAAATCCCGCGAGAAGTAAAACATCCTCACTCGTCCAGGATTTTGGCAGGGGCGGAATAGGAAGTTGGGTCATGCTCTGGCCGCTAGTTTTTTTGTTTTTTTCCGAAGTGTAGACTTTGGGTGAAGTGAGTGTGGTAGAGACGCTATTCTTGGCATTCGAACACAGAAAGTTGTACAGAGTGGTTGATAAAGGACCGTGTTCTAATGTACAGTAATTAACCCCAAAGGCTGCCACTTTCTTTCACTTAACCTGGAAGCGAGGAACCGCCCTCTTTTCCCGGAGCGCTTTGCCGCGCTGCTCTACCTCCCTAGGAGGTTTTTCACTTCCTCGAGAGAAGTTCAACGGTTCCTTACTGTCCCTCAGCTTAGTGGCGGTTGTGAGCCCCCAGTTTCTGCGTTAGGCGCTGGGGTACAAAGAAGGGGAAAAAACAAAAATATCTCCTGGGGCTGATATTCCAATTCTATCATAGGATAAAGTAAATGGATAAGTAAATGCAACATAGTACAATAGATTTAGTGTTAGGGACTTTAGAAATAATATGATAATAAATAATAAAACTTCATTTTATAACTGAGAAATAGAGGCCCTGAGGCAAGTTAAACGATTTTCCTAGAAAACTTAGCTATTGTTTCATGAAAGATTAGAAAGCAAGTCTTCTTGACTCTTTTTAATGTTGTCTTCAGGGACTAAATGTCTTTTTGCTAATATTTGTATTCCCAGAACAAGACTCAGCATTTAGTAAACTTAAAATACTGTTGATTCAAAGTCCAAAACTGCAGGAGTTCTTAAATCATTTTCGTGTCATGAACCCCTCTGAAAATCTGATGAAGCCTAAGGACCCCTTTTCAAAATTCTCAATAATGTTTTTAATGTATAAAGTAAAATGCATGAAATTACGAAAAAAAAAAAAACAATTACAAACATACCTCATTTTATTGTGCTTTGCTTTATTACACTTCACAGACATTTCATTTTTTACAAACTGCCGGTTTATGGCAACCCTGCAAGTCTATTGGAGTCATTTTTCCAACAACATGTGCTCACATCATGTATCACATTCTGATACTTCTTGCTATATTTCAATCTTTTTCATTATTTTTGTATCTGTTATCTGATATAAGTGACCTTTCAGGTTGTAATTATTTTGGGGGACCAGGAATCATGCCCATTTATGTAAGACAGAAAATTTAATAAATGTGTGCATTCTTACTGCTCCACCAACCCTATTCCCTTCATTCCTTCCCTTTGGGTCTTCCCATTCCTTGAGACACAATCATTGAAATTAGGCCAGTTAATAACCTCTTAAGAATTCAAATGAAAGGGTTAGTGGATGGAGCAAACTTCATTGTTGTCTTATTTTAAGAAATTGCCCCAGCCAACCCAACTTTCAACAACCACCATCCTGATCAATCAGCAGCCATCATCAACATGGAAGTATTGATAGCATTAGGGAATCAAATGATGTGGTTAATGGCAGTGCAGAGAATTGGGATGTGAGAATCCCCTTCAGGTTGGTGCAGGTTCAATGTAAAAGAAATCATGGACCAGAAAAGTTTTCTTGGCAAAAGGGAAGTTTTATTGGCACTGAGAAGTCAGTCCTGGCTGAGAGATAAAGGTCCTTGTTATAGGCCAGAACTATGAACTTGAAACAAGGATGCTTACAAGGTACTAAGTGGAATTGAGGAGACAATGGTGATCTAGTTTAGCAAAGTTCAATATGATTGATTTAATCCTACAACAAACAATGGTTTCCTAGTGATATAATGATTGGTTTATATTCAGTGGAGAGCATATAAGCTAGGAGTCTCAGCCAGGATTCATTCAGAGAGATTCAGAGGGCAGAGAAGACAGGCAGGAGCTCAAGCTCTCAGAACCAAGGAGATAGGCCTTTAAGGAAGCTAATCAGGCCCCAGGAAAGGTAACAAGTCTTTGAAAGAGATAATAAAGGATTTGGACTTTAACCCCTGGCTACTCCTGTGGTGATTACTGAACTGAAACAAAGGCTGCTCCCAGAGACCCCAAGAAAACAGTCCTAGCAGAGAGATAAACAGAGGTGTTAACACTGAGAAGAAAATGTCTTCACAGTGGGCAGGGGTTCTGACAGGCAGCTATGCCAAGGAGAGAGAGAGGTTCCTTGACAAGGCATGCTCCTCCTTTGGGCCTCTGCAAATTAAGACTTTGAAATTGCCCTTTGTTATAAGAGATAAATTGAATGAAATTCCTTCAATGTTGTCACTGCCCCCAGGCCTAAATTTCCTGTTGAATAAGATCACTTAAATTTGAGTTAAGTAGGAGTGGTCTTGGACTAATTTTCAACTCAACAGAGGGTGCACACAGTCAATAGAGAGTATAGTTAGTCCCACCAAGGTAACAGAATGAAGTCATAGTACAGGGTTTCCCCCATCAGTATTAACAATAAAATATTTTAAATAAAGATATGTATGTATTTTTTTAGACATGATACTATTGAACACTAAAGAGACTAATATAATATAAAAATGTTTTTATGTGGTGGTCTAGAACTGAACCTGCAATATTTCCAACATATTTATTGAAATATGGTTGTCTATCATCTATCTCTATCTATATCCATCTCTATAGATAGATCTATATTCATCTATCTAGTATTAATAGGTTATCTACCCATTTGTCCCTTTATCATCTACCTATCAATCTATCTACGATCCGTCTATATATCTATCCATCATCTACCTATTTATCTACCTAATTCACCAGCCCAACTTAAGAATCCTTGCTTTTGAGCACTAGGAGGAAAGAGGAAGAATAAAGGAATGGCAAGTGATACTTGAAACAACTTCAAATTCTATTAGATAGAAGTGAGGAAGGAGTAAATTCAAGAAACAGAAAACAGGTATTGTGAAATCTCTAATGGGGAGATGCAACGTTTTATAAGAAAAAAGGAGGCATTTGCCTATAACTGAGAGTTCATGGTGACAAGTATTATGCATAAAAGGAGACTGAAAAAGCTGTTGGGAGACAGAATGTGAATGACTTTAGATATCAGGCTGAGGATTTTGTATTCTGTCCTACCTACAAAAAGTAGTTACTGAAGATTTTTGAACAGGTGAGTGTCCTGGTCAGATCTATGCTTTAGTTTGTTTTCTTAGTGAGAAATATCCCTAGCACCTTTCCACACAAGGTGTCTAGGCATAATGCCTTCCATATAGTAGGTACTTAATATTTGATCTTGAGATAACTCACACCAATGGAATCTTGGATCCATCAAAGTATTATTATCTCAAGATATATTGCAACTCATGACGGTTGCCATCAGTCAAAGTATTATTGTAGCCTTAGGTAAAATGGTAATTGTGCTTTACCCCTGTGGTTACTGGAATCAGAAACCTTCTATGGTTACTGAGCTCAGGTGAAATGTGGTTTCTTACAACTAGATTCACTTTGAATGAGGTTTCCAGGGTGTCTCAGTAGTTCATCTCAGTTATTGTTTCTGTGATGAATTTGAGAGCTTGGATGTTTAAGAAATGTACAACTTTATGTGGAAAGTCATATTCTGTCAGAACAGCAAACTTGTGAGTTAGAAAGGTGAATACACAAGGAGCAAAGTGAGAAAAGAAGACTGTCTAGCTGGCTAAATCAGTTTAATCAACCCTAGTGATCAATAGAGTGATAGATATCACAGCCAAATCTCTTTCACATCCATTCTCTGCTTTGTGAAGAAAGTAAAGGCTTGAATGAATTGTTTAAAGTTATCTGTCTAAAATAATCCCTTGCAAGCCTCTCTCTCTCTCTTTTTTTTTTCTAGGCACATGAAGAAAATAACTTGACAATGGAAGATATTGCATGGACATAAGAAACTTCTGTATATATTTTGTCCTGAAGAAGGATCTAAGCTATAGAAATATGGTTCTAGTCCCACTGGTAATTTTCTGTTTCATCCTTACTTGCTTAAGAAGCCTTTCTATACTCCCCAAGACATTGTGTCATGGGTGCAACTTTACTATTGTGGTTTGATTTTTCATGGGGTATGTTTGAACTTGGACAATAATTCACTTTTGCAATCCCTGAAATGAACACAATGCTGAAAGGAAGATTAATTGCAAATTAGAACAGAAAAATACATCAAATTTTATTAAACATCCACTAATTATTTATAACACCTCATATTTATATAGAACTGAATTCTCTGAGACTTGGTTTCATTATTTCTATGTAGTGATTATAATAGTCATATTATCTAGCTCAGAAAGCAATTTTGGGAATGCAATTAGTAAATCCTTAAATCAACAAGAAACTGGTGAATTTTGGAGTCAAGAAAACCTGAATTCAAATTTGGTTTCAGATACTGTGTAATCCTGGACAAGTCACTTAAAATCTTTCTGCCTCAGTATCCTATTCTGCAGATGGGGGATAATTATAGCACATATCTTATAGGATTGTTGTAAAGATCAAATGGGAGTATATTTTTAAAAAGCATCTAACAATCCCCCTTTCCACATATATTATCAGAGCTGTTACAGATATCCAGATTTCCTAATTCAAATCTTTAACTGTATAGTTATTTGATAGTTAATTGCATTCCCAATAACAGATGGGATTTTGGCAAGGTGGGGAAGCAGCCCAGAAACTTAGTAGAAAGAGGAAATCATTTTGGAATTTTAAATTTTTATGGAAAACAAGAAATGACAATATTATACTCTCAATATAATCACTTAGAATGTCCTTGAATGTACAAAATAGAAAAATGGCAGTACCTTAATAATGCCTATCTTAAAATATTTGATGGATCTAGGATTTTATCAATGTGGGTATTCCCTATGCTGATCTGAACTTTTCCACAGTTTATGCCATGTAGTTTTTGTAATAATTTTTACAGATTCTATGCCAGAGGCCTTCTTTCCTCCCATTTTTTCACTATATTGAGCTAACACTGTACAGTATTTTAGGCTGTCCAGCTGTTGTTTCTCTTTTTCATTATATCATAGTGGAATGATAGATCATCAATCTGGAGCACTGGCAGAAGCCTCAAAGGCCATCTCATCTGACCCTCTCCTTTTTATAGTTTAATAAAATTAGGTCCAGTACTCTTCTTGTGCTAGTCAAAAATATCTTCAAAAAGCCAATTTTTTAACCACTTTAGTGACTGCCTAAAATTTAGTTCCTAAAACTTTTGACTGGCCAAAATACATGAAAAGGATGGCCTATCACTGGTTTTTCATGCTTCTTAAAAGTTGCATCTTTAAGTCTGACCAACTAGGACATATCATCTAAAAAGACTGCTAGTATGAGGTCCAAATTCAGTCCTCCTGTTTAGACTCTAGCCATGCAACTTCCCCCCCCCCCCTTTGCTTTAAACTTCATGCCTTTCAATTTATCAGCCTCAAAAGATGAAGAGTTGAGTCGATCCTGATAGGATTGGAAACTGTGGTCCCACAGAGGATTTGAAGCTGTGGTTCCAGGGAGTCTAGGTATTTCAAATCTGAGGCTTAAAAAACAAAGCCATCCCCTCCGGCTTTTGCACTGATGCTGTGAAATCCATTTGAGAAACATGTCGGTGTTTTGCTCCTTGTTCAAAGCTGGAAGCGTGACTTGGCATTGAAATAATAATTTGCTTTAAAAAAATGTACCAAGAAACTATTTCCTGGGTTATCTAAATGCAACTCATTATTTATTTGATTGACATTTGATGCTGCAGGATTCATAAACTGTGAATGATGGTTTTTGCTGATTTTAGAGAACTGTGGTATACTAATGGTTTCATATTTGAATTAGAATTTATATTAATTGAGAAACATTTGATTTTATTACCTTATTGTACTTTTTGGAATATAATTAGTCATTTTACAGAAGTTGATGTCATTTTATTTGCCACTAATGAAACTTAAATAAGAAAAAGAGAATATTCCCTTCCTTCCTGTAATAATTATTCAGGTTCATACTCAGGGAAAAAAATGGTCATAGCAGATGGCAGATGATGAAAGCCCGCTTTCTTGATTTCCTAACTCTTAAAAGTAATTATTGTGTCCTATAAAGAATAGAATCATACAGTAATATGCTGGCCTATTGGGCTATTTTGTCTCAAAACAAGTTATGTGTAATATATTTCCCATTTGTAATAGTAATACTGCCCCACTGCAGTAATAAAGTTGTCATACCAAGCATGCAATAAACCACTTTACATTGTTGGTTCTGCTTTTTTTTTATTACAACTGTTTGTAACTTTCAGATGTCTTCATAGACGTGATCCATTGCAATAATAAAGTTGTAGTGGAACAGAAGGAATCTGCTGTTTTCTCTGAATGTTACCTTTAGTTTTGTCCCTAGTCTTACATATCATAAAGAGGGAATGATGGAAAGAGTTTGGTTTGAAGCTAGAAGACTTATATAATTAATGTTGAAGAGTAGCATTTGAAATGTTTCTTAATTATCATATGTGCTACAAAGCCTACAAAGTATTCCTTTTGAATAAGATCAAGATGGGCTAAGACTGTCAATATGTCAAAAACTTGTGATTTTGACACTGGAAACACTTACACCAGTGCCCCTCTTCCATCCTAATCCCTGTTGGTACCTTATCAAGTTAATTCTCTGAGACTAAGCAAGGCTAAATTAATTTATGATGCTTACACAATAGTGTTAGTGATTCGAACCCAGATCCCAGTAATTGAAAGTGCTATCTACTACTAAGTTTCTTGCTAAAAGTTGGATATGATGATTTAAAATGCAAAAACATTTTCATTATGAACAAATATGCTTGATACATAATTGTCCACTTATAGTAAACCAATGATTCATCAGTTTAGAGTTGAAAAGACCCTAAAGGTCATCTAGTTCTATAACCTTTTGTAGATGAGAAAATTGAGGTCTATAGAAAATAATTTTACTAAGATCATCATGGGGAATATTTTTGCAAAATTAAGAACTGATCTTAGGTCCTGGACTCCAAGTTCATTACTCTTTTTCATTGCTGCATGAATATTTCATTTAAAAATGCAATAGAAGGGTTTGCCCTGTTTGGTCCATGTGATGCTTATTGTATCTTAAATATGAAATTTACTTTTCTTCCCAAAAGATTATTATATGTTATATACATTTTATGCCCCCCTTCTGCTAACATTAAATACATTTTTTCTGTTTAGGAAAAAGCTAATTCATATGCTCAGAAATATTACATTTTAATTCTTTTTACCAGGTATTGTAGTTAAAGCAAGTGGTAGAAATAGAATTTGGATTATTCATCTTGTCAGGACCAAAGTTTCTATTGACATTCATTACTCCTTTAGAAATAAAACTTTTCCAATGTCAATTTAAGATGGCTTCTGATTGATAACTGTTTGAAACCTTATTATGATAACCACTTGGAACCATTTGGAAAACCCAATGGAGAATTATTTTTCTAAGTTGATACTATTTATCCTTATATTATAAATTATATAAAGCAACTATGTTTAAGGGTTCTGTTTCCTTTTTTAAAAAAAATTAAAAGAAAATCAATTATTTTGGATAACAAAGGTAACTATAGCTTGTAATTTTTGATATAACATGCTAAGACATGGGTGTTGGGAGAAGGCCAAAACTAGGATTTCTGGGCTTTTGGAAAGGATAAAAGGACTAGGAAATGGATAAGGGATTGAGAAAGTCAATAATTTGCAGTGGTATCAGTGAAAAATATACTGAAAATAACTTGGATCCCATTATAAAGAACTTTTTTTTTTTTTTTTTTTTTTTTGATAATTCCTGCTTGGGCTTGAATTATCCTGGACCAGCAAATTTGTAATTAAACTTAGAGGGAAAGTCAGGAGCTTTACAAATGCATCTTGGTTAAGGACAAAGATAGTCATGTTTTGGCCTAGTAAAGCCCCATATAACCAGACTAGAAGCTTATTAATTTCATCACCTTAAAGAAACCCCTTTATTTTTGTAGGCTTCAGTTTGCTTATCTGTAAAATAACTTGTATGACTAGATAAGCCTTAAGATTTTTGGTTCCAAATCCTATGATCCACAAGCAGGCATAGAATACAGAATTTGGAGTCAGAAGACTTGAATTCAAATCCTGATTTAGATACTTACTAGCTGGGAAACTCATTTTATCCTGTTTCCTCAGCTATAAAATGAGGAGGTTGGATAGGGTTCCTTCTAGATCTAAACCTATGATTCCCTATTCCAAATTTAAGCAGGGGAAATAAGACATGAAAACATGAAAAGTTAATGAAACATATAGCTTGCACACAAAAATTCAATATAATGAAGAAAATGTTTCAAAGAAACATCTCGTGGATAAAAGCATTTATATATGTCTGTATATATGTATATATATGTATGTATATATATATGTATATATATATATATATACACACACATGTATATCTATAGACACATATACACATACACTTGTTCAGTAGTGTCTGACACTTTGTGATCCCATTTGAGGTTTTCTTGGCAAAGATACTCAAGGGATTTGCCATTTCCTTCTCCAGCTCATTTTACATATGGGGAAACTCAGGCAAACAGGTTTAAGTGACTCATCCAGAGTTTCACAACTGGTAATGTCTGAGACCATATTTGAACTCAGGAAGAAGAGTCTTCCTGATTCTAAGCCAAGTGCTCTATCTAGTGTGTGTTGGGGGCAAGGGAGAAAGGAAGGGAGGTTGGAAGAAAGAAAGGAGAAAAAGAAAAAAAGAAGGAAAGAAAGAGAAGAAGGAAAGAAGGAAGGAAGGAAGGAAGGAAGGAAGGAAGGAAGGAAGGGAGGGAGGGAGGGAGAGAGGAAGAAAGGAAGGAAGGAAAAATTGCTACTGAATCTAATTTCCTCATTCATATTAGAGATGAGGGGATAGGGGAGGGGCTACTATGGAAGATTTGAAAAGAGTTAAAGGTTTGGAAGAAGCAGAATGGGTTGTTGGTGGGATGGTGAGTTGACAAGGGAAATGTAGAAGGATTGCTTAGTAGCAGTAAAAAGCCCAGTTTAGGTTGTGTAAATAAATTTATAGCGGCCCCAATAAAAAAGGTTGCTTGTTCAGGTGCTTGTGTGTACTACCAAAAGTGGTGGATTATGAGAGTCATCCAAATTTGAGACTTGGAAGAGTGCAATTAAAAATATGTTTAAAGGGGACATGAACTCAAGAGAAGTCCAGCTGGTACCCAAACATGAATCCCTTATAATGAGATTTTTCACTAGATAAAATAGAGCAACAAAGTCAAGATGTGTTGCTGCTGATAAATATGCATATTTTAGGCCATATGGGGAGAAGAAAGTGACCCTTATTCCTTCACTTGATTTCTGTTTTGCTTTAAAATCAATTTTATGTCAGACCAGAGGAAAGACTGGGAATATGGAACCCCAAACAAAACAGTTGTTTGGATCAAGAAATTATGTAGAGATTGATAAATTTCAAGCTCTCCAGATTTCCCCTACAAATAGAACATAGGGTGAACATAGACTGGTGAAAAATCAAAAAGATTTGGGACAGAACTGGAATCCTACTGAATCAACCTAAGAAGATCTGAAGTCCCAAAGCGGAGGATTATCTTGAGTGTAATGCAAACACCTCTGGGTTAACTGCATAAAAACACCAAGTGGGGAGCCCTGGAGCAAACTGGGTTTGCCGGAACCACAGAAACTTCCACCTCCTGGACACCTTGTGGAGTCCTTGACTAATTAGGAACACCAGGCCCAGCTGTTCTGAGATGCAGCCTTGGGCAAGAAGGAACCAATATCAGGGGAGAGGATAGAGGTAGGGAGCAGGGACACTTGCTGGTGAATGGAGATTTTGGTTTGGGGTTTCTGGTCAGAGGAGACAGCTGAGGAGAAGCATGAGAGGCATTATCTCTCCCATTTCAGGATGAGAGGTGTTTGTACTAATACTTCTTATTTTTTTTTAATAATTTTAAAATTTAAATTAAATTAAATTAAATTAATTTTAATTTTTAATTGAATTACTTTTTTAAAAAAATGAATTGGCAAGAAAGAAGGAATCCCATTATAAAACATACTATAGGAACAGGGAAGATTGGGGGTTCTACCGCAAAGAGTAATATGAAAAAATTCCTTGCCCAGAAAGAATTTATAGAAAAACTCAAAAAATAATTTTAAAATCAAATGAGAGACATTGAGGAAAAACTAAAAAAAACTAAAAATCATCCAAGAGATTTTTCATAATTATATGAAAAAAAAAAGTTAACCAACTAGGAAAAAAACAACTTAGAGAGAGGACTGTCGGGATAGAATATGGATCACAAACATAATATTTTCACCTTTTTTGTTGTTTGCTTTTTATTTTCTTTCTGATTTTTTTCTTTTTGATCTGATTTTTCTTGTGCAACATGATAAATGTGTAAATGTGTATAGTAGAATTGCATGCGTTTAACATATATTGGATTATTTGCTATCTAAGGGAGGGGTGGGAGAAAGGGAAGGAGAAAAATTTGGAACATTAGGTTTTGCAAGGGTGAATGTTGAAAACTATTTTTGAATATATTTTGAAAATAAAAAGCTATCATTAAAAAAATAAATACACTTTTTTAAAAAAAGATAAGACTCAGTTTTATCTTGGGTGGCTAGGTGGTTCGGTGGTTAGAGTGCTAGGCCTGGAGTCAGAAAGAGCTGAGAGTTCAAATTTGACCTCAGACCTTAACTGTGTGACCATAGACAAATCATTTAGCCCTGTTTGCTTCAGTTCCTCTTCTATGAAATAAGCTGGAGAAGGAAATGGCAAATCCCTCCAGGACCGTTGCCAAAAAAAAACCCCCAGATGGGATCAAGAAGAGTAGAATATAACTGAAAATGACAGAACAACCACAACGGATGTCCTAGCATGGGGGCCCTTCTGGCTGATGATTCTGTATTTCTTTACTTGGGTGTGGAGGCTCATAGCCCATAGCTATGACTTTAAAAAACTCGTAATACATCCTCAGAGAGATGTTTTCTAGTCACTCTCAACTGGGGGGTTGAGAAAAGGATTTCTGGGGGAATATAAACTGAATTTTGAAAGAATTTAGGGATTATAAAATGCAGAGTTGAAAAGAAAACACTTTTCAGTGAATTTTAGGAATGAGGATTAGCTTTTGCAAAGTAGTGGAGTTAGAGGATGGAATAAAGGGATGAAGGAGAAGCAAGGTAGTCTATGAGAAATATTATGAATTAGACTGGAACTATATTTTAAAGAGCTTTAAATGAAAAATTGATGAAAGTTTATAAACTTTATTTTATCCTAGGAGCAATAGAGAGAGAATAAAAATTCTTGAACAGGGGAAAGAATTGGGCAGACCTATGATTTAGGAAGATTATATTAGCAATTGTGTAATGGATGGATTAAGGAGGGGAGAAACTAGAAGCTAGGAGTTTGATTGTTGTAATAGTTTAATTAGAGGTGATTGAATTTATCTTTGGTAGTAGGGTGAAAGTAAAAAAAAAAAAGCCATACAGATTTGAGATATTTTGAGAAGGTAGAATTAATAAGACTTGGCAACTGATAAGTTTTGGGAGGTAGAGAATAGGGAAGGAAGCAAAGATGACTCAGGCATTTACCTTAATAATTGGGAAGATGGTGCCTTTGAAAAGGGATATTTGTAAAACAAGCAGATTTAGGAAGCAGACTTATATTCTGGGCATGTTGAGATTGTGTTGGTCTTGATGGACAAGAACTAAGAAAAAAGATTGGGAAATGTACTAAAATACTCTCCCCTACTCTCTTCTTCTTCAAAAAACGCATTAAACAAATTCATTAGTTTTGCTTCCAACATTAGTATCAATAGTTTCAAATCTCATTCTAGATCTTGTTTCTGACTGTTTTACTCAGGTACTGCTTGGGATCACTTTTTTCAAGGCTCAACTCAGATGCCACATCCCCTTGGAAGCTTTTTCTTGATCCCTTCTCAATCTCTTCTTTTTTTCTGTCTCTCTCTGTCTCTTTCTCTATATCCTCTTCTCTCTCTGTCTCTGCCTCTCCCTTCAACTCCAGCTGACAGAATTTTTCTCTTCAGATTTTCCCTAAAGCCTTTTGTTTGGCTCCTTCTTTTAAGCTTGTCACATTTTACCTGTCATTTCTCCCTTGAAGAATTTTGAAGTCAGGATCTATCCTGCTTTGTTTCAGTTTTCTGTAGTCCTAACACTTAATACTGTATGTAGTTGATGTTTAATACTTAATTGTTCAATTTAATAAAGAGTTGTAAACAGTATCGATGAGTTATTTAAAAAGTTTGAATGTGAAGTGGACAGAAATAAATAGGCATAAAAGGAAAATTAGGGCAAAGAACGATTTTAACCAGAAGAAAGTTTTCCATCTTTTAAGGCAGAGAATAAGAAATTGATGAAATTTTTTACTAGCCCTTGGACCATGGAAAAAAGAGTTTATCTCTCTGTGCCTCAATTTCTATTTCTATAAACAAAATATATTTGTTTAGATTTCTTAGATCTCTAACATTTTGATTCTGTGGCTATTATAAGGAATAATCAAAGTATTTACATCTTTATTATTCCATAAGATGGCATTAGAACTGGAAGGAATCAGTGATCATTTAGTCTCTACTTTTTATTTTGCAAATGAGGAAACTAGATAAGTTAAATGACTTGTCAAAGTTCATATATGTATGAAACAACAGAACTGGGATTCAAATCCACAACTCTCTGATCTTTCTATAGAATTATTTATTTAGCTGTCATCCTCAACCTGTAAGTTCTGTAAGGGTAGAAATCTCTTCTTATCTTCTTTGTATCACTATAACATGTGTTGTTTTAACAATAACATGTAATACAGTGTCTTATTCATAATAAGGATTCAATTAACATTTGTGGAATAAAGAACACTGCATTTGGAGTCTGGAGATCTTTTCTAGTCCTAGCTCTGACACTTTCCAAATCTGGGACTATGGCCAACTTACATCGTTGTTTGACTTACTCATGTAAAAAATGATAAGATCCAAGCTTCCTTCCAGTTGACATTCTGTGATTTAACCCTTCCCACAATATGACACTGCCTCAAAAGAAGAGGTTTTCTGTGACACATTGCGATATCATGTGGCTTGTTCAATGTTTGATGAGCAGCTTTGAAAGCATTCATCAAATGTGCAGTTAGAAAGTCACTATTATTTATTTTAGTTATTAAAATATTGCACACCAGAAAAAAAACAATCTGTCATTAGAATATAGAAAATGTTTCATGTTAGAAGAAGCATTTAGGAACATTTTCTTTGAGAAATTGTCTTATATGTTGTTTTGAAATCCTGATCTTTGGGGTACAGATTTGTTTTGTTTTTTGTTGATTGCAATGACAGATTGTTTGGTAGCTCAGCAGAAAAATGATCAACAACATCCTAAAACTATTGAAGAACTTCTCTATCCATCTTTTACCAAAAATCTTTTAATTTTTTGCTGATAGCTTGCAAAATCCATTAATTGTCCCATTTAAGAAAATACCCCAACTTCAAAATAGAAATGATGTTGTGCTTATTTTCATATAAAGGAAAACCTATCACTATGATTACCCTTGAAGAACCATTATGGACTGATAGACATACAATATGAATGACACTGGAATGCTTCCATGCAGTAGTAAGCTGCTATTTCCAGCCAAGAATGATCAGCATAAATAGACAGAATCTGAATCCATAGTTGAAGCTGTGCATTTAACAACAAGAGGAACTCAGCCATCTAGTTTTCAGAATCTGTGCTAACTGAGCACATTTTTCTATATTACATAATTTTATCATTTAAATATTGTCATTCAAATATGAAGACCAGCTGTGCATTTCAGGACACAGCTGTTGGACTGAGGTGCTGATAAGCCATCTGGTGCTTGGTTCTTGGTGGTTAAAATCCAGCTAGGGATTTAACTCCATATCCAGCTGTGATAACATCAATTGAGGGGTGCATATTATTTTTCTAAAACAACTCCTTTGGGGAATATTTTTCTGAAATAAATTTTAACAAGAGGAGACAGTGATTGGTTTAACATTTTCAATTATAGAATATGCCAAAACAAAAGAAAATTTCTCTGGTCATTTCATTTCCCTTATATGAAATGAAGATTTAAAAAAACCAGTAAAGCTTTTTCAGGCTTTTTCAAACTCCAGGGACAATTTGCATAGGGTTTTCCAAACCACCCCTCCAAATAAAAACAAAAAGATACACATAGGCTATCAATAGAGCACATTTAGTAATTAATGAGAATATCAGAGGTATAACACATGTATAAATAGGAGATGGCAGCAAAATATTTCATTATAATTAATGAAATTAGTATTTCCTGTAAAAATTCCAAATACTTTTTTTAAGATGATGGGTGCTTATGATACTCACAAGACCTTGTGAGGTAGCTTGTCTGTGACTTTATTCTTCCTGCTTTTATAATCTTGCAATCACAGTAGTCAAAGGTATTTTAAGAGGTCATTCCTCTGATTTCTTGTCACCTTCTATATGGATATAAACCCATCCAATGGTCAAAGAACTGAAAAGAAGTAGATTTCTTCATTTACTGATTTCAGTATTTAACAATCCTTACTGTCCAGAAATCTTTCCTCATAAGGAATCCATCAAATACTAGTCATGTACCTACTATTTGCAAGTGTTGATTGTGGGCTCTGGCAAGAATATGTTGTAATATTTAACAATTAGATTTCTGAAAAACAAAAGTTAACTATGCAATTTAAGTTTTATTTGCATTATTAACAATTTATCTATAACTTTCTTAAGTCTAGACAATTAACAAAACAATCACTCAATCCCGATTTATAATTGTTAATTTCTGAGATGTAAAAAAAATGAAAATTTGAGAGTGTGTTGATAGTCCAGCTCACTCTACCTGGGATTTAGAAAGCTCTAGAAAACAGCTCAGCCTTTGTTCTCAAAGATTTTATAGTCTAGTAGTCAGATACATACACACCCAAGTTCTATGTAAAATATGTGTCTTCCAGGAGCGGTCTGGGCTGTTGCTACCAAAGGAACCAAGACAGTATGGAGCATAAAAGAAAAGGCCAGCTGGGATAGAAATAAAGCTGGAAGTAAAGGAAAATAGCCCTGGAGTATGGAGCTCATCTTTTGGGAATCTAGATATTATGTGTGCTCAGGTCAAAAACAATGGATTATTTAAAATCTACAAAGAACTCAAATTCACACAATATATTTTTGTGTCTGTGTCTCTATTTTCTTTATACTATTCTATTGATTCATATTTACTGTTTTTCCCTATTCTGAATAATTCCCTTCATAAATTTCTAAGGAAAAGCAAAGAACTTTTTTTTTTTTTCCAATTTAAGAAAATTGTTAGAAAACATCTGGAATAGGGACTGATGCCATCATTTTGTTGATATAATGAAGTTCTAGAAGAGAGGACCCCCATTACTTGTATCATTGAATAAGTTCTAGTTTTAGAGAATTACTAAGAACACCAAGAGTTCACAAAGCCAGTGTGTGTCATGAGTAAAACTGGAAGCCAACAGTCTATGCTGCCTGCATATAGTTTAAAAAATTCTAGAAAACTTAATTTTTTATATCTATCTTCCAATAGTTCTTGATTTTCTTCTTTTTGATGTCACCATAAGTGGCTAGTCCATTTTGTCTTTTGTTTATAAATTATATTTATAAGCCATTTGCAAATTTAAATAACAAACATTTTCAATCAAATTAAAACACTTTTAAACAAAAAAAATTAGTCTTTGGCAAGACTAATTGGTATTGGAATGATAGTCATATAAATGATTTTCTTCATTTGACATATAGATTTAATGCATAAATCTCGACCTCCTTGAACTTCTGTTTTCTCATCTGTAAAATTAGAGGGTTAGACTGTAAGACTTCTAAAGTAGTTTCCTGAGTCTATAGATGATAGTAACTTATAGAATGATGGCAAACATCATACCATTTTTTACCCTAAGAGTAGAAAATTGAATAGTTTTTATCACTGAAAGGAAAAATTCTTGAGATATTTGGATTCTAACTAATTTAATCATTGATTCCTCCCACTTTGAGATACTGTTCTTTACTGAAGAGAGATACGAATCTCAAGGTTTAATAATATTCTCTAATTCCTAAAATGGATATAGATAAATTTCTGTTATCAGAAAGGGAAAATATCAGGCAAAAAAGAGATGTAGAAATTATGTGGTGTGTGTGCTTAGGCCTTAAAATAATTTAAGAAACAGCATAGAAATTCTGTAAGACTGCTTCTCTTCTAAAATGTGAAGAGGAATCCCATCTCCCCCTTGCTACATTCTAGACATAAGATTTGGTTTTCACTTATACAATGTTGTGGGAAGCTTATCACACAAAGTATGTGTGCTGTGTCAATATCTGCTCCTGCCTCCAGCTTATATTTCAAAAACAATGTAGACAAACTGGAAAGGTTCCAGTGAATGAAAATAAAATGATGTACCTGGAAAACTAAATAAATACATGAAGGAATCAATGAAAGAAGAAAGAAAAAGTTTGAAGTAAGTTTTAAATAGACGTGAAGTAACCAGAAGTAATAAGTTAAAATAAGTGAAATTAGCTTGAATGAATGACTTAGTAGTCCAAAATACTGAACAAAATACTGAAATACACTGAACTGGTGGTATAGTCCTGATTTCTAGTCCTCAATTATTGATTTGCTATATCACTCTCTATCTGTGTTAATGAGGTTTAGAATTTCAAGGAATTCCTTTAAAAGAGACACACCCATCTTAAACTACCCATAGGGTTTGTTGGATATTTTGCAAACCCACATGTATATATACTTAGTGTACAATTTATGCTCATAAGTATATGTGGTATGTATGAGGATACAAGAAGATATAATGCAATGTTGGATCTATGTCATTGCTACCTGATGAGTTCCCAACCTGATCTGTCCTTTCCCCAGGGGAAGTAGCTTCTGTTATTTATTTATCTATTTATTAGTACTTCCTAAAGGATCTCTCTATCCAGATAATTTATGATAGCTAGACCATGAAATATCCCAGAGATATTAGGGTTCATGTGATTTTGTACAGCAAAAAGGAGCTGATTATGCTATTTATGAATGCACTGGCCTAGGGCAAGCAGATAAGGCTAAATACACAAGTTGATAGAATTTCTTTGAAGTCTAGGGCAGTACTCATTAATTATTCCAGAGGCTAATCTAATCAATCTGTATCATTGCACCCAGCGATAGACACAGTACTAGTAAACAGTTAACAGCCAGCAATCTGTATGAGTGCAGGAGGTAGGGGAGGGAAGTACACATGATGCACCTTCAAATTTAATCTCCATTTGTTAACATTTTCTCTATCACTTTCTTAAGTCAAGACAATCAACAAACAATCAATCAAATCCTAATTGCTCATGCTGAAAATGGTCTCTTTCCAGCAAGTTGCTATTACAGATGCAGCTTATGGAGGTTACACCCAAGTACATAATGGTTTCTTACATGAAATATTCTTACAAAAAATAACAAAACAAACCAAAACATAAAACCAAAGTAACATGGGACATCTAATTATCTCTATCTGCATTGCCTTCTTATATCTTGTTCTGGATTAAATAGCTAATTTAAACTTTTAAAATGTTTTAAAATTCAATTTCGTAACAAGCATCTTGAACCATTACTAAGATGATTTTTAAGATCTTCAAAGTCAAGTCTGATGTCTTTAAACATTTAAATTCTTATATTATGCTGGAGATGGCTATCTCCACATTTCAAAACCATAAGAGAAAGAAATGAATTTGCCTCATAGAATAAAAGACATAATTTAGACATAAACAATTAATTCTTCATATTTAGGACTTTAGGATATTAAGGAACCCTGAAATATATCTAGTCAACCTTTTTTATTATTGTCATTTTTTTTTAAACAGATGATGACATTTAGGCCCAGAGTTAGGAAATGGTTTGACCAAAAAAAACTCAGGTCACTTTTTAGTGCTGATGATCAAAATCCAGTTCTTCTGCCAAAATACTCTGATATAACAGGGAATGTGATTCAAGCAGGCCAAAATGGCTCAAGACAGCTGATTATTAAACATGAAATGCTACATATCAGGGCTTGATTTATGGTTTTGTTGATTGTCTAGGGTTAAGAAAATGATGGTGAAAGTGTTAATAATTCTGTATGTCATACAAACATTTTTCCCCCCAAATTTTTGTTTTTTAAACATTCACTATTCACATCCCTAGATGCTACCCTAGTTCAAAGCACAGAAATGCTTTAAAATACCTAGCTAGATTTCCCCATGATCTGCTAAATGATGACTGTTCATACCAGAAATGAATCTAAAGTCATTTCCTAATCTGATTTTGTGAGCAATAGAAGACAGACTAGCTTTTAGGAACAGAAGTTTGACCAACTATGAACATGACCTAAACGTAAGAGTGGTTATATAAATGAAAGATTGCTGAAGATGATTACATGAGCTCCTTTCCTAAAGACACATAGCAGTAGGATTGAAAAAACCTTCACTCTCTTCACTTTTTCTCTCAGGGTCATAAGCTCTAAGAGAGTTTCTTAGCATATAAATTATCAAACAGTTATTTTGATAGGAAAGGTTGACAGCACAAATAAAACCACAAGTCTGAACCCAAATCCAAACAACTAAAACTAAGTTTAGAGGATAAAGAAGCAGACTTACAGTCAAATCTTATTTTTCACACATATTGCTGTATGACCTTCTCAATACTCTCCTATTTTTTTTCACCCCCAACTCCATTTTAATTTGCATTGGTGTAGAGAATCTCCATTGCTGAATTCCTCTACATGGATGGAATTATAGGTCCAGACCAAAACCAAAAAGAAAAAAAGAAACAGAATTATTAAACACTATCTCATGGGAGCTGAGTCATTGGTTTTATTCTTAGTCAATTTTCATTCTTTCTACAAGAGATGATATAACCCCAGTTATATTCTCATCCACCCAAATTTTGAAACAAAAAGAATTCCTCTCAAAGGCTGAAAAGCAGCAAAGTATTTAATTTAGTTTAAGGAATAAAATTCAAACAAATGTTCTTTTCGAGAGGTTATAGATATTAAATTAATGTTTTAAGCATAATCTGAAAAAGGAATTTAAATCCCCTCACAACATTAGTTTTTAGAAAGAAAATCTAAAACTAACTTTCCCTTCAGGTTAATCCAATAGGAAGTTTTAAAATTTATATTGTTATTTTTTGGTTTGATATCATCTTTCTTTTCCAGATTTTTTTCTACACTCCTCCCCTTGCTCCCCCAAAGCTGTTCCCTGTAGCATAGAATTTAAAAAGAAAGAAGAAAAAAATTAGTGCAGTAAAACTAATAAATACACTAAGTATTCATTATTTCCTACAGTTCTCTACTTCTTGAAAGACAGGAAAGACATGAATTTTCTCCTCTTTAAGTGATCAGGTTTGGTCATTATAATTAATCTTTAGTTTAAGTTTTTTTTTTAAATAAACTTTTATTAAGTACCTATTATGCGCCTAGATACTACATTAGATTGCTGTAGTTTAGGAAAAGGGAGACACATGCCATTTTCAAGACAAATAGCAACAAAGCAAAATACTCTGAGAATCTTGCTATATTTTTAGGTCAAAGAAAGTTTTTTTTGAAGTTGAATCTCTTTAGACATATTGATACTTCTTAATCACATCAAAACAACCAAGAACTCCTAATCCCCATCAAGATCTCCTTCTGGCTGTGAGATTTGGAATAGAGCCTTATGGTCTCACCTGAAAATTTTATTGGAGATTAGGATTTCCTGATAAGCAGCTTGTAGTTAGAAGTGAATCTACTGAATTAGTGACCTGGAAGTGCTTTTGAGGAGGAAAGTCAGTATTATTCGAAGATTTATATTTGGAGATTAAAAAAACAAAACAAAACATGCTAAGGCTCAAAAAATTATCATGTCTGCATTTCGATCACATTTATCATTTTTACTTAGAGTTTCTCCAAGACACATTATACAGAGTAGATTTTAGCTACACTGGGCAAGGAAGTGGAGGGCATGATGAGGATTCTACCCCTGAGCTTTGTTACCAATTCATATGCATGATCTTTGGGACACACACCACTCCCTTGCGTACCTCCTGACATTATTGGCAGACCTCATGCCTGCAACTCTTTTTCCCTATTTATTTCTTCTTTTATGTCCTTCAAGTCTCACTTGTTCCACTCACCCAGTTTCTAAGAATGCTTTTCCATTCTTAAATTCTGACTCTTCACTCTGAGATTTATTTCTAGTGATTTCTTTGTTTCTAGTTCTGTGTCTTTTTCTTTCTGTCCCTCTTCCTTTCTCTATCTCTTTGCCTCTGTGTGTGTGTGTGTCTCTCTCTCTCACTTTTATATTTTTTCCCCATTAGACCGTGAACTCCCTGAGGGCATGGATTGTATGTTGCCCTTTTTTGTATCCCCAGGGCTTAGTACAGTACCTGGAACACAGTGTTAATAAATGCTTGTTGACAGTCTTTATGGATTTCATTGTCCTTTGCTTTAAAGTAAGAGAGCCATAGAAGATATCCTTTCTAACATTAAGCTTTTTTTTTTCTTAAAAAATCATTATATTGAATGCTTAATTTATAGAATTGATTAAGTAGGAAATTAGCTATGTGACTCTGACTTCTTTTTTTCTCAATAGTATTTTATTTTTCCAAATACGTGTGAAGAGAGTTTTCAACATTCATTTTTGTAAGATTTTGTGTTCCAAATTTTTCTCCCTCTCTTCCTTATTTCCCCCTTCCCCAAAAGAGCAAGTAATTTGATATAGGTTAAATAGGTGCAATCCTTTTGAACATATTTCCATAGTTGTCATGTTGTGCAAGGAAAATCAGACCAAAAGGAGAAAAAGGAGAAGAGAGAGAAAAAAACATGAGAAAGAAGAAGGAAACAAACAAACAAAAATAAAAATTCTGTACTTTGATTCACATTCGGTTTCCATAGTTCTCTCTCTGGATGCAATTGGCATTTTCCATCCTAAGTCTACTGGAATTGCCTTGAATCATTGCATTGCTGAGAAGAATCAAGTTCATCACAAATTATCATCACTTAATCTTTTTGTTGCAGTGTACAAAGTTCTCTTGGTTCTACTATGAGTCAGTTTTTATCTAAGTGCCATTCTATCAATTCATCTTGAGTAAAGTGAAGCTGAGGGTCCTGAGCTTGTCAGACTTAGGGCCTTGTAGCTAGAGGAGGCATGAGTTTGTGTGAGACCTCTGAATGCTGACCTGAGCTTGACTAAGTCCTCTATCCTAATGAATTCACCAGGAAAAGAATTTTTTAAAAAGACACCGACAAAGAGAAAATGTTTTCTTTCACTGAGAAAGAATAGGAAAAATCAAGAGAATAAAATTGAAGTAACACAAGAATAAACTGAGAGGAAAGTTTTCTTTGGAAGTTAGGAAATTTTGTTGCCTTCTGTGTTTCTATGAAACAAACTCTAGTATTGGTCAAATCATGTAAAAGAAGTGCTAGCAGCTGGGGGGAAAGAGGGTAGAGGGGAAAGCCATGTGTCTTAACATAATACATAGATTAACAAACATTTATTATTGAATCTTTTCCAGCTTCAAAGCATCTTCTGGAGCTTGGTCTCCATAGGAATGGCCTTTGTAAGTCCAACTAGCCATATGTATGCAGCGCAGTGAGCCTTTGGAATAGGGTATGATACAATGAAAAGAATTGTTGATTTGGAGCCAGAGGATCTGAGTTTTAAAGCTGCTTTGCTGTTTGACACCTGTGTGACCTGGAGTGGTACATGAAATATGATAGGTGTAATCCCATGAAAAGAGTTCTTAATTTGGAGCCAGAGAATCTGAGTTCTAAAGCTGCTTTGTACTTACCACCTGTGTAACCTGGGGTGCGATACAATAGATGCAGTATGGACTTTGGGTTAAGAAGATCCACATCATCAGTCTGAAATTTGCTGTTGGTATTACCTTGAATAAGTTAATTAAATTTTATGGGCCTCAGTTTCCTCATTTATAAAATGAGGGGATGGACTAAATGAAGTTACCCTGTCAAACTGCTCTCAGCTAGCAGCTAGAGCCAGATTAAAAATATAAGTGGGAAATATAATAAATAAAATTATAATGCAACATAAATCATTTAATTAATACATAGTTTTCTAAGTCAGTATGAAGCCCCCAGGGATCTTTAGAGTTCTGTTTCTATTTGAATTTGATACTACTGGACTAGAACCTTTTAGGTTTTTTCCATCTTTAATCAATGATCCAGTGGTCTATGACTTCTGGTTCTCTTTAAGTTGTTATTTCCAAAAGAAGTCAATAGTAAGATTTTTTCTAAATTAGGGATGTAACAAAAAGTTTGGAATAGCATGAAGATCAATTATAGTTTCTAAAAGCTGCATGAAGGATAAACATTTTCATCCAGTTGCTTATGGATATGGGAATGTAGATTTTTTTCTTTTAAAAGAATCATAGATTTAGAACTAGAAGGAGATATTGGAGATTATACAATCCGATGATCTCCTTTAATAAATGAAGAAAACTGAGATGCAGAATAGACAAGTGATTTTTGCCCATGGTCATTGAGCTTTTAAGTGTCAGAGGTAAGATTTAAAACTTGGTACTTCCTACACTGCCTTTTAATTTAGATTTATTCAGATTTTCTGATTACAAGTATAGGACCTTTCATTTAGGCATCATTTTAGTTTACCTCATCTCCAAAAAAGATGTCAGGTAACAACAGTTGCTAAAAATCATATTTTGCATTGAAAGATCAAAGTTCTGTTATTTTATACATGTGTCTGGCCCAGGGGAAAAATTAAAATTGAACCCTGCCATTTTGGATAGATGTGATTCTGTTTAGATAACTGGCAATTTAAAAAAATGTGGAAATCATGCTGAGTATCTTAGAAATATCATTTATAGTAGAAAAAATTTTAATGGGTTGGTTGTAACTATTAGAAGTCCCTAGCAAACATTTTGTAGTAAAGTATTTTGTTGGCTGCCAAATTTTCTGCTCTTTTAAAATGTTATTTGAATGTCTCTACAGTGACAGAAATATATCTAGAAGAAGAAAATAACCACAGACCAGTTGTCAACCATGATTGCATGACCTTAATTTTCATTACTTTACATTTTTATCTTTTACTGGAGGAGCAGCCTATCGACAGTGCCATGCAAACAGTGTGATGTAATTAGGAATTAATCTGTGTAAGAATTGGCAGTCAAGTAGCATATGCTGCTGTCTGACACATTGCAAACAAGTTCTAATGGTAGAAAATTAGGTTGAACACTTTGCCTATATGAGTAATAAATTTCTCATTCCAGAAAGCCAAATGGAATGTTTAGTATGAGATTTGACTATATCATACATTAGAAAAATGCTTATGGACAGAGTTTACTTAAATTTAGAAAGAGGAGCGGGCCATAGCAACAGAAATATGGAGTGATATTGCTTGACCCCAACATAGGTACACAAAAAATATTGGGAATACCATTGACTCCATTGACTCCTTGTTCACAGAATGAAATGATCATAGAATATCAGCATTAGAAGGGGATTAGGAAGCAATCTAGTCCAACTTGTCCCTAACAAGAATTATTTCTACAATAAGACTACCCATGAGGGAGAACTCATTCCCTCCTAAGCAGCCTATTCAGTTATTTTGTCCTCCAGCCAGGTATTATATACTGGGGATTTATGATTAGCTTGTGTTAGGTCTCCAGGGAAACTGGTTGCAAGATATTAATACCCCTTGGCTTACCCCTTGATATTATAGATGTGTATTATTTCATTTTGGGGAGGCTAGTGCCATGATTTAATTGCTATGGGAATTCTTTGGTAGGTTGCATTCTATTTTGCTTGTTGACAATTCCTAGCAAGACCCTTACTCATACTAAGTATGTAAAAAATTATCTATTGGATGAATTAATATTGAAGTAAAGAATGTTTTAAGGGTTCGACAAAGACTCATTAAAGAGAAAATGACAGAGGATTATGAATTATGATTTATGTTAGAATTTTTATCCAGGATCTCAAAATTGGGAACTAAGAATTAGGAAATGGAATTTTAATCTGTTCTATACTTCAGAAGTGTTAAATATGCTGCCTGGTGGCTGCATGTTGCTCAGAACAATCTGGAAAACAGTCTAAACCGAATTAAAATGTAGTTCCTGTGTGATTTTAATATGTTGATGTATTAACAAAAATATGTTAATATGTATGGTTTTCTAAGTCAATATATAGCCCACAGGGATCATTATATGTGATTTAGTGGCCCCTGTTTCTATTTGAGTTTGATACCACTGATCTACCTCACTTTATATTTTGTAGACCTATTCTTTCTATTATGTGTTTTTTATTTCTAAAAGTTACTTTATTTTTTAACCAGGAATGTTGAGTAGTTTGGTTTAGGTCAGAATTATGGTTCTTAAGTAACTTCATTTATGAATAAGATTGGCAGTTTCTTTTTGTGGTAATTTTTCTAGCGCTTTTCATTTTGACTACTTTAGTTAAATCTGTAGACTTAAAAATGCTCATTGTACAAGTGGGGAGCAATCTGCACTTATATGTAAGAAGTCATTCTCCATAATAACACTTTATTCTATATTGCCCCTCTGGCCTCTATTCTTACAAAAGTCTCTTGAATTATTTCCATAAATCCTATCTTACTTCAAAAGACTGTGCCTTAATTCTACTTGTTGGATGAACTTGTTGGATGAATCCCTTGCTGATTCAAAGTTATATGGTACATTTACATTTATGTAATATGTACTTATTATGCCATAATATATATTCTCCCTTTTTACTATTTACATTATTCACAACCTGGTCCCTTCCTGCCTTTCTAGAGTTCTTATAATTGACTCCCTTCCCTATTCTAATCTCCTAAATTACCAGTTTTTTGACCTGCCCCTCATAATCCCCTCAGGCTCCATTTCTAAATTCTGTCTTTTCACTGGCTTCTCTGTTGTCTGGAATGTTCTCCCCCTTTAGTTCCAGCTCCTGGCCTCCTTGGCTTCCTTCATGGCTCAGCTAAAATCAAACCTTTCTGGTCTCCTTGACTTCCTGCTTACTGCTCGTGCCTTTTCTCTAAATTATCTCTACTTGACACTGTACATGTCTTGTATGCCCGTGCTACTGTTCAGACATTTTTTCAGTTGTGTGTAACTCTTTGGAGCCCATTTAGCGTTTTTCTTGACAAAGATCCTGGGGTATTCTGTCATTTCCTTCTCCACCTCATTTTACAGTTGGGGAAACTGAAATAAACAGGGTTAATTGACTTGCTCAGGTCACCCAGATAGTAAATACTGAGAGCAGATCTGAACATAAAAATGAGTTGAGGTGACCAGTGCCCAAGCTGTATGCTTATTGTCTCCTCCCTTAATTAGACTCTAAAGTCCTTGTAGGTGGGGATTGCTTTTTGCCTTTCTTTGTGTCTCATGCTTAGCACAGTACCTAGTAATTGACTAATTGACAGGCAGTGTGCAAGCAAAAGGCAGTCCCTACTCTCAGGGAACTTAAAATCCAATTGGGGGACACAGTAGGCAAACACACACACACACACACACACACACACACACACAGGAAATGCAAATATTTACAAAATCTTTACAAAGTATCTAAGTGCTTAATAAATGCTTGTTGAGTGATTGAGTAGAAATGCTCTAGTGTATGGCTATTTCAGGGGGGCTTCATAAATCATTCCCTAATTGAATTGTTGACTATCTTATATAGTTAATAATGAGTGGCTTAAATATGTGTATTCGGAATTGAGGTGCCAGAAGAAAGTTTGGGCTGTACTTACATCCAGAGTTCTCTCTACTTGAAATGACCCACTCCCACCCCCACTTCATCTTTGTTTGTTACTATTCTACTTCCAAATCAAGTGTAATATCTTTAAACTTCTCATTTTTCCAAGCTAATACTGAGCTTTTCCTCCTTTGAGATCCTCCAGCATTTTGCCTTAGATACTTGTGCTGTTACCTTGAAAAAGTCACATAATCTCTGACTTAGTTTCTTCATCTATAAAATGGGATTAGTAATAGCACCTATCAATCAGGATTATAAGGATAAAATGAGTTAGCATTTGTAAAATATCTTTTCTTCACATTTTAAAGTACTATGCAATGCTCTTAATTACCTTTTGGTAATAATGTGTGGCCTTAAAATTCTCTGGCCTCAATTTCATATTTTGTGAAATTGGAAATTGGTCCAGATGTCCTCTGAGGTCCCTTCCAACTCTAGATCTGTCATCCTATTTATAAAAAGTAATATATAATACCTTTATAATTAGACCCATTTACTCCTCCAAGGAGATAGCTTCTCTGGTACCTTCTAGTTCAATGATCTTTTGAATTAAATATTGAAATGAAGAACATTTGTCAGGTTTGACCAAAGTTCATCAAATAGATAACATATACTGTAACAATATCATTAATTAAGGGTATGAGAATTTTTTATATTGAATCTGGGTCTTAGATCTAAGATTCAAAATATGAGCTATGAAGTTTAAAGAGTTAAGATTCCATGTTGACTCCACATATGCAGATGAAATTTAATGGAACTAATTTTCATACAAGATGAAGTACAAAATCTCCTTAGAGAACAAAATGTTGTCTATCTCAGAAGAGTAAATTAAGGCTTTTCAATGGCCGAGGAGTATTAATCAGCTCAAGTATTAATCAGCATAATGACTTTTGACTGTATAAAATATTATTAGCTTTAAAATGAATACAATTTTATATTGCAGTAAAACCAGAGATCCCAATCTGGAAAGACAGATTTTGATCTTGTGTCAATGTAATGTAATAGAAAAAAACCATTGTACTTGGAGGAATGATAAGCTTAGAGTTCAAATTTGGCTTTTTGACATTTATTACCTGTGTGAACTTGGGCAAATAATTTCATCTCTCTAGTCTCAGTTTCTCATCCATAAAATAAAGAGGTTGGACTAATGACCATTAAGATTCTTTCTAACATCAGTTCTGTGATCCTAGATCCTAGATAGTCATCTCTATGCAAAAGGTCAATAGAGAGTAAAATAATTTATCAAAACCTTTACTGAAAAGGGAGGGGGATAGGAAGAATGGTCTCATTGACCTAGTCAACTCTTGTTCGTAGGAAAGGATAGAGACAAGGGTAAAGTGCCAAAGCATACTGGTTTACTTCTTGACATCTTTTTTACTAGAATATTAGTATGAGTCAAGCAAGACAAATCATGGAATTATAGATCCAAAGATTGAAAGGATCTCAGAGACCATTATTCCAATCCCCTTATTTTAGAAATTCTGTCATAACTCTTTCCTTATTCTTTCCATGTTCTTTCTATGCTACCAGATTGCTTCTGTTACACTATAAGGTTGTAAAGAATCTTAGAGAACATTTAGTTCAGTGCTGAGTAACTAATGGAGTGGAATTAGGATACTGGAAGACTCTTCAAAGAGTGGCCTTTATTACATTTTGGTTGTTGCGTAAGACCATATATAAATTTAGGGTCATTAAAAGCACTATACAATTTCCCAAATGCAATCCAGCTCCCTTCTTATCTCCTGTCCACTTCTGGGGCTGTCTCATTGTCCATTTTTAGAGTCTTTCTAAATATAGGAGGAAGAGGAAGGGTATAGAGAGAAAGCATTAAATGGAGAGTTCCTAAAAAGCAGCAATTTTACTCCTGAAAATTTTTACAGATTTAATATTAGATGAGAATTAAGTACCAAAATACTTTTTAATACCATTATACTCATTGTATTTGATTAGAAACCTACTGAAAATATTTTGGTGTATCCCAAAATGATTAAGAAGTAACAGGCTTTTTTTGCAGAGCCCCCAATAATTATCAATTTAATTATGGTGATAAACAGTATGTCATTGCTTCAACATTACTTATCCATACAGTTGTAGGAAATATATTGTGCATTAAGTTTAAGTAAAGAACAATTATATTATCAGTGCTACAAATTCTTTTAAGCTTATTTTTATAGGGGGAGATATTGATTCATTGAATAATTTTGTCAAAATTTCAAAATGCATGCTTCTTTAATAAAATGAATGAAAAGCACCTATTATATTCAAACCATGTGTTCAGGCTAAGAAGTAATGTGACACTGGATTTCATGAATCCAGCCTAGGAACTATAATATCCTTCTATGCCATGCAAGGACTTAGATGCCTCTGTACAATATTAAGTTGTCTATGGAGGATCAAATTGACTTTGCTGGTCTGGGTTACTGTCTAGAGCTTATTATCCAATTTAGCTCCCTTACTTTTGCAAAGCATCCTGGTAAAAAGAAGTCAGATAGATACTCTTTTGATTTTATTTTATCACTTTTCAGTGATATGGCTATGTATGTGGTTGAGATTTACAGGAAGAAATAGATAATAAGATCCAAGAATAGAATGAGGATAGAAGAGAATTGTAGAGTTGACCTAGCTATTAAAAAGAACATATTTCTCTATTGGCTTAGAAGGACAATTGCTTCTTATGTCATGTGATGTCTAGCTTCGGAGACCTTAAAACTTCCTGGAATATAACTCAGATAATATAAGGAACAATGCTTACTTAATAAAGCTCTTAAGGGAGAAAGACTGGAGATTTTTCTCTCTTCCAGTAACCAGGGCTAAATGGTATCATTTTCTTCATCTCAGCACAATCTACCATAGGTGTAAACTTTAATTGACATCTATTCTTTGTTAAATGCATTGTGTGTGGTAGAAAACTCATGTAAAGACCAGTGTAGAAATAGAGTGAATTTGAACACAGGGTCATAGATCAAGAATAACACTTTCATTCATGCCTTTATGAGAGCTGGCTTAGATTACTGTAATTCCCTGCCTGTAGATCTCATTCATTTCTCCCATTAGAAAAAAGAAAAAGGTGGTATGTTTATGTCTAGTTTTTAAAGTATGCATAGTCTGCTCGACAAATGTGTCTACTTGGAGATTTTGGTTCTGGCTGCCAGTTAGGAATCGGATTGATTGTAAGAGGTCCTGGTGATCTGTTTTGTGAAACACTGCATGAATCCAAATGAGTTTTAGGTTCCCTATTGCCCCAGCCCAATTTTGTTCTACTGTAAAAATGTTGGGCTTTCATTTGTTCAGAGCTACCGTTATAAATCACCAAGCCCCATAGCATTTTTTCATGCAACTTTGAATTGTGTTTTGTCAGTGGAGATTCAGAATATCAGTTCTGTCATTGACTTCAGGTCAAGGCTAAAGTGGCTTGTTTAATTTGCTTTCTTTCAATATCACTTCTTTCTTTGTCAGAGTGTAGTTTAAGCAGCTTTTCTGGACTATATCAGAGCCTTGATATTTCACTATCCAGATGCTAAGTGCTAAAATGCTAAATTTAAATGTAAACCCAAGTTTTAAGTAGCTGCATCCCATCAAGAACAACATAAACTTTGAGAAGACAACATGTGTATCCACGTATATAGACACACTATTTGTTTATATGCACTTTCCATATATGTATGAATGTATACACTGATAATCACACATACACACACATACATATATATATATATATATATATCCATTCTGAAAGTCAATTTTATTATTACAGATACTGTCATAGAATTCATGCATTAGTTTTTCTAAATCACTTTTTTAGAATTAATAAGCTTTATTAATTTTGTATGTATTATCATTATAAGTATAGCTTTCACAGCAGGATCCAGGAATAATAGTGATAACAACAATAACAAGAGTTTATACTTAAAGAATATTTAAAGTTTCACAGCATTCTCCCCACAACAGCTCTATGTCATGAATAGTATATATTTTGTTATTCTCATTTTAACAGATGAAGTTAATCAAGATTAGAATAAATTATTTTCCAATAATCTTTTAACTAATAATTGTAAAAAGTGAGATTTGAACCTAGGTCTCCTGATTCCAGGGCCAGATTTAAATAAACAACAACAAAAATGGTTTATAGACAATGCCTTTATATTTTCTACCAATCATTTTTGTATATATAGAATAATGATTGTATATATATATATATATATACACACACACACAATATGTATATATTGTATATATAGAATAATGATAATTATATTTAATTAAAAGAATTTCTTTAAAAAAATGGGGTTATAAATGTCTACCCATGTATCTCATAGTATTTTCACATGTATGATCTCTTTGGATCCTCCTGACAATCCCATGAGATACATGGGTAGACATTTATAACCCCATTTTTTTTTAACCAATGAAGAGATTTATGATTCCATGAGGATGGCAGAACACCCTACCCAATCATACAACCAGTAAGTGACATAGCTGGGATTAGAATCCAAGACTTTTCTTAATTTCATGCTCTGTCAACTATATCATGTTTTCTTTCAACTTCAATCTTACTTCAAAGGCAAGTTTATTTAGATGCATTAAAATACAACATATATGTCATTATTATCTCTAAACTGAAATATTGGATGTAGTTTTTATTGCATTTTGGGATTAAGTTGAATAGTTCCATTTTCTTTTGTACTTCTTTTTCCCTAACCTCTTTCAAAATAATTCTTTCACTTTTTCACGTACTGTAATGAGAATTTATATTCCATCTAAATGCACATAATGGACAGATATTTTATCCTCTGTGGTTATTCTTTTCCTTTTCATGTTGGCACTGCTGGCATTTGTTAGACTTCAAAGACCATTAAATATCAGTAATACTCTTTTCAAGGAACAGATTATGCTATTAGTGACTGACATTTAACCCACCTTTAGTCACGCTGGACATTTAGCATTCCTTAGTTATGCAGTTCCAGGGCAAGAGAGTTATTATTCATAGCAAGTACAATATTTGGTGATTATGTTCAGTATTTCATTTGGGGCATAGCTTTCCTTCTTTGTAAGAAGTTGGGTTAATAACTGACATTTAACCTTTCTTTTACTTAACTTAAAAATGTCATTCTCAACTTTATGTGTCTTATTAAGTAAATAGTCACAGGAATAGTCCATGGTTGAGAAGTTAACACTATCTGCTTAAGGGGCAAGTAACAAAGAAAGATTATAATTATATTCAATTCGATTCAATTCAGTCAATATTCCTTAAACTTTTTATATGTTAGATTTGAGATAAGACAAAACACTGTCCTCATGTAGTTTATAGTCCAAAAGTAAGAGATGATGTATTTTTTGTTACTGGTGTCATTCTTGATGTCTAACTCATGACCCCATTTGGGTTTTCTCTGCAAAGATGGATTTTAGGTGGAAGAAAGTGGGGCAAACAGCTAATGACTTCTCCAGGGTCACACAGATTGTAAATGTCTGAGGCTAGATTTGAACTCAGGTCTTTCTTACTCCATGCTTAGCATTTTATCTACATTGCTATCTAGCTGCCCCAAGGATGACATGTGTAGTAGTATTTAATTATTCCTTCTCTACTTTAATGACCTGGATTTTATTGGTATGGGTACTGCCTCCACCAGAGCAGGCTATGTGGCCGAGGTGGGGATGAGACTATGAATTTAGCTTAGCTGTTTCTTAGACAAGAGTAATATACTGTATCACTGAGCCCATAGGAAGAGTTCCAAATAGAGAGCTCAAATAACTGCTAAACAAAACATAATCATGATAAAAAGGATAACAACAGTAGGAAGCCAAAATGGAAAGTGCTAAGACTTACCTGAAAGGCCTCTTTCTTTATAAATTTGAGAGTACAATCTGCATTCAATGTATGATCTACAAGATACTTGTAGATCAAGATGTTGAAAGCTACTGGTCCTGTTTTCATTCTAACCCTGATTTTTTATTAATTACATGAACAATGCTTTTCTGGACATCCTGTTAAAGCTAGACAATCTTTGGCAGTATCACGGGTCTTTTATTTATTTTTCACTTAGCTCTTAAGTACTAACAATTCTATGTGAAAGGAACCTGAAACAAAGCAGGAATGGTGGTGATCATTACATAGAATTTAGGAATTTTTATTCATCAAACAGATCAATCCAGGCATTTGGGGCAAGACACTTGCACTTAAGGTAAAGGCAGGGTTGGGATAGGGTTGGGGTGGGGGGGGAGGGATGAGGTGAGAAGTGGAACCCTGTGACTGACTTTGGATTGTAGTGGAATCTAATTACATCATAGTAATCCTATTGGATTTATTTGGAATGATTTACTTTATTTTTTTAAATAATATTTTATTTTCCAAATATATGTAAAGATAGTTTTCAACATTTATTTTTGTAAGATTTTGTGTTCCACTTTTTTCTCCCTTCCTTCTTTACCTCCTCCTTCCCCAAGATAGCAAGTATGATATAAGTTAAATATGTGCAATTCTTTTAAACATAATTCCATATTTGTCATGTTGTGCAAGAAAAATCAGACCAAAAGGGGAAAAAAAGAACTTGAGAAAGAAAAAAAAAACAAAAAGTGAAAATATTATGCTTTTATTCATATTTTGTCTCTATAATGGCATTTTCCATCCCAAGTCTATTGGAATTGCTTTAAATCACTACATTGTTGAGGAGAGCCAAGTCCATCATCATTGATCACTACATAATCTTATTGTTGCTGGGTGCAATGTTCTCTTAGTTCTGCTACTTTACTCAGTATCAGTTCATGTAAGTTTTCTAGGCTTTTCTGAATCAGCTTGTTCATCATTTCTTATAAAACAATAATATTCCATAACATTCATATACCATAACTTATTCAGTTATTCCCTAGTTGATGAACAAACCTCAATTTCTAATTCCTTGCCACCACAAAAAGGGCTGCTACAAACATTTCTGCACATGAGGGTCCTTTCCTCTCTTTGATGATCTCTTGTGTACAGACCAAAAAGGCTAGCACAGTTTTTTATCCCTTTGGGCATAGTGGAAGCATTTACTTTTGACTTGGATATATAATACAATACTAAGATAGATCTTGATTCCTACCTGGAGTGAACTAGATTTTCATCCTTGATCACTTTACAATTCAAGGCAAAAGATGGATCACAAAGACAAGTGAAGAATTGAAAAGACCTGATGGATTTGCTGCAACTTAATGTTATGAAGAAGAATTTCTGGACACTAAGATTTGCTCAGGTCAGTATATATCAGAAGTAGAACTTTTAGTCTAGTGTCTAATCAGTATGAAATACTGACTGTTGGAATTAAATATATATTATTCAGATCATTTGAAAATCAGCATTTTCTCAATTTTTCACTGTGTATTTTGTATCTACAAACAATTGACATTGACTCCAGGATCAAAGGTTCTGGCTTCAAATCCTGCCTCTGACACTAACTACCCCAGATAGTAGACAAGTCACTTAGCTTCTCCAGGCCTCATATTCTTCCTCTGTTAAATGAAAGGAGTTGCATTTGATGGTTTTTAAGGATTAATGATACTTTGGACCTCTACTTGAACTTTTAGTATCACCTAAGTATCTTTGTGAGAGAATGTATTTATTTTCTACATCATTTTATGTGACCATCAGTTGAAAAAAGTAGTGATGGCTTATTTATCCTTGAGAAGAGAGTGATGTAAGATGAGAGGAGCACATGGTATCAGTCCTGAAGAATTTGAAAAGGCATCATCATGTGGAATAGAGATTAGATTTGTTGTCTTTGGACCTAGGAGGTTGAACTACTATTAATGAGTATTAAGTTGTAGAAAGGAATTTTTGGCTCACTGTAATGAAAAAAAAATTAGACGATTAGAATTGCTTCAAAGTAGAATGAATTACCAATGGGTTTATCTTTGAGAAGTTCTTCAATTGAAGGCTAGATGCTACTTTAGGGGGCTTTTATAGAGAAGTCTGCTGTTGTGATATTAGCAGGGGTGGGGAACATCCAGGATATATAAAACCCTCAAGATCATTTGTATAATCAACCACAGGTGATGATGAGCTTAAAGTTAAGTATAGTAACAGTAACCTCCCACATTCTGAGTTCTACAAGTTGATAAGTCTTCAATGATGGGCACAATTTTAACAGGGAGAACAGCTATTTCTTAGTAATTGTTCTTAGTCTATCTGTACCCTTTGACACTGCTGGTCAACCTCTATTAGAAATACTGATCCTTCTTTGATCTTTAAAACAACAAATTACTCTTGATCTCTATTTATTTTGCTTTTACTTTTCTATTTTTGTCCCTGACTAGCTCTTCCTTTTTCCATTTATCCCATAGTTGTAAGGACTTACTTTCTGATGCCTCACTCAAATCCAATTCACATGCAAGTCATAGACAGTTCTCTTGATATCACTGGTCCTTTTTGAGAATGAAGGGCAAACAACAGATATCTGGTACTGGACAGTAATGAATAGAGGAATGTGGGGAAATAGCAAACTTTTTGAAAATTCCTTTAGTCCTTGAAGAAATGGGGACAATGAGAAGCTCAAGGAAGCTAAAGGAGGCTCAAGCCTCCTACTTGTAGATTCCAATGGTCCTCCCCAGTCTTGCCCTTCTTTGCTATAATTCAATTCTCTATCTTATTTCAGTTTATTTTTCTTCCTGTTGCTCCTATGTCTTTGATACTTTCAAGCTCAGCATATTAGACCCTATGTGGGGCAAGAGATGCTGTTCCCTGTTGCTGTTGCTGCTCAGCTTTTGAAGTCCCTACTCCTTCCTTACATTCTATGTCTTGCACATCTTTTAAGCACTCCTGGAAGGGACTCAAATCTGAATTCCTGCTCAAAGATCAGAGTAGTCCCACATAGTTCTCAGGGCTAAGAGGGAATATTTGTTCCTTTAAACTAGTGGTTCTCAAAGTGTGGAGCAGAGAATTCTGGTAGTCTCTGAAATCTTTTCAGAGAGTCTGGAAATTCAAAATTAGTTTTTACTTCTAAAATTGTAATCCACTCTTTGGACAAAACCTCCATAATTTTTAATACTATACTACTGAGAACAAATATAGTAATACTATTCTAAAAACAGAATAATAATAATACTGAGAACAAAAGTTTGAGAACCACTTCACAAAACTACAAATCCCCATATGCTAATCAGTTCTCAAGTTCCTATTACATATGTAAAGCATTTATGTTATATACATTTTAATTGTGGTTATGCTAGTCATTAATCAGGAAAAGAGTGAAATAGTATATACTTTTATGCATCCAGTTCACAATATTAAAAAAGAAAGTTTTATTAAAAGAAGGAATTCAAAGCAGAAACCAGTGAATGAACTTATCTTCAGTCCCAAAAATATATGTACAGTTCTTTTGACTTGAATAGTTCCAAATATGAGATCCCTCTGACAGTTGTGGTGGGTGAAATATGAAATGACAAAGGTTACAAAGGTTTGACCTTTCTAGAATTTAGATTTATTAAGAAAAATGTGTCAACTGCCTAATAAATTGGGACTAAATCCCTTCCCCAGCTTAGGGCTGGACCCTGAATATAAGGGTAGACAGACTTTTATATAAAAATCAAATAATCAAATAAGATCAATTGATTAAAAGGAAATAATACAATATCAGGATCTGATATCTAATTGGATAAAAGATTAGAGAGGTTCCAAGTTGGGAGGGGGAGTGTGAACAGCTATAGTTCCCTGAAATTGGAAAAGGAGGTGTCCACTTCCTCAGAGTATCTGTAAACAATCAAAGGAACATGGAAATAATAATTGATTGATCAGTATGGGGCCAATTTTTAGGTAAGATTACTTGAGATGTATAATTACGAGAAAACTCCTTGAATCAGTCTTTGGATCTTATTGGGGTTATGGTCAGCCTAATTTAGGCCCTTAGTTGAATGTCTAAACAGCAGGAAGCCAAGTCCAGTTTCCTAGTCATAAAGGGCTAGTCTCAAACAATATAATAGGGTTTTCTCCCAGTTTGCACAACTGAATAATGTTTTCTCACAAGACAAAAACTGGACTAGATTCATAATTGAATAGAAAGGGAATTGAGCTCCAGAATTTGTGATTTACCCATTTCTGCTATTAACAACTTGGAGCTCCTATCCCTTCATTTTCTTCAATTTCCACATGATGTCCTACTCCCTCAAAATATATACAAGTTCTATGCAGGCTTACTTGTCCTTGCTACTCAAAGGAAATAGGGTAAGTAGAGTTCCCTACTTGTCTCTCCTTCATTTCAACTTCTTAATATTTCTCATAACTCCATAGAACATCCACATAGTCTGTCAGTTTTTCATACTAGGTGAGGAAGAGGCTCTATATTTATCTCATCTTTTAAAACAACATCCCCAGTGCAAGGAAAAAAAAAAAAAAACTCAAGCTTTCTCCTTCTGCCTACACTTTTTCCTCTAATCTCTCTCTATAACTATTCCTATTCATTGCTTGATGCAGACACACTTTATTTTCCTTAGTTCCAAGGGTTTTTTTTTTTTTTTTGTTGTTGTTGTTGTTATAATGCAGAATAAAAAGTGTTCCTAAATTAAACTAGTTCCCTTGTTGTAGTTAAAACAAAACTATTAAACCCTAATATAAATGCCCTCTATACATTATATATGTTCTTTTTTGTATATAAATAGTTACTTGATATTGATAGGACCTTGGTGAAAAACAAAGAGACACATGTTATCATTGTTTTTTGTATACAAAGATTATGCTTCTGATAGTATTATCTTTGTGTGTAAGTTGGACTGAAAAGATCAATGCATGATCAGCACTATCTTCCTCCTTATGTGTACACAATGACTCTTATTTGGTTTGTGCCTGTGACTTCTCTTTGCAGAGTCTGGTGCCATTTGCAGCTGTACCTTGTTCACTTCTCAGGTTGATTTGTGACTTTCCTCAAATGCAACAATGGCCTCCAAAATTAGCATACGGCAGACTGGCCAGTCAATGTTGTTTTCGGAGCATTTTGTTTCTGAGTACTTTGTCTGAATCTCTGGGTTTTTTTCCCTAATCTTCACTTGCTTGAAGTAGACATCCTCCCTAACTCACTGATAAGTTTGAGGCCTGTTGGTTACATGCAAACTGTTTAGTATATTTGCTAAACACTTTTACCTGAGTGTGGCCATTTCATTTTATAGCTTCTTAGAGTCACAGATGAGAGATTGGTGGCAGATGGACCCCAAAGGTGGATGGACAGCCCCGAAAAAGGGCTTGGCAAGTCCTCACCCTAGAAGTGTTCCAACGGCCATGAAGCAGATGCTGTGGATCACTCAGAGTTTGATCAGAGGTCAAAGATGCCAAGATCATCCACTGCACTCAGAGCTATTGTTGATCATCTTGACTTTTTTCTTGCCACTGGACCTTGATGAAAGAATGAAGTTGATAACTTTGTCTTACTTAAATCCAATTCACATACAAGTCATTACCCCAAACCATAATGAGAGATGAATGTCTACTTTATTTCTAATTCTTTGCTATCACAAAAAATTGCTATAAATATTTTGTTGTATATGAGGATTTTCTTCTCATCAGTAACCTTTTTGGGGTATGAGTCTAGTACTCTAATCTCTGGATTATTGACATCATTCCTAAATACTTTCCAAAGTAGTGGCACTAATTCACAACTCCATCAGCAATGCATTAGTGTGTCTATCTTAACCCTCCAACATTAACTATTCCCATCTTTTGTTATCTTTGTCAGCTTTGGGGACATGAAAGAAAAAAACCTGTTTTCTTTCCTAATTTTTTATAATATGATCTTTAAAGTTAAAGTCATAATCCATTTAGAATATTGACTTTTCATTAGTTTTTAAATTTTCATAGTTATTAAACTACAAAGTGTTCCTTGGGTTGTCTCAACTATGATTTTTGTATAGGATTGGAGGATTTTACTCTTTGGAAGAAACAAATCAGACAAAACTTGGTAAACATTGTATTTTGATCATCTGAGAACTATCTAAAGCTTAATCTCAAAACCCATAAATAGACAGAATTCACCAGTGCTATGAAAACTTGCCTCTATATTTTCTCTATAAGAGAATTTGGGCTGAAGATTCCCTCATGGTGAGAAGTAACTCCAATCAGGGGTTTAGTAAGACTGCGGCTTTTTGTTTGTTTGTTTTTGAAGAGGATCAGAATTTCAGGGAGGTAAAGCTAAGGCCTGTGAGTGAATTGGATTTAAATGAGTGTGGTCTATGAAAAGTCATGAGCCTCAATTTCTCCTCCAGAGCCATCCTGGTCCAGTGGCAAGATATAGATCAGGATGATTGGAGATGGCTCTGAATGCTGTGGGAGCCTTGGCCTTTTAAAGCTAAACAAGTCTCAATTTGACTGAAGATGCCCATTCAGTGATTATGGCTGAGTAAAAGTTGAGGCAAAAAACAGACTCTCTAACCTAGTCAAAAAAAAAAAAAAAAACTTATCTGGAAAGGGAAGACCCTCGGGTTTTGGGCCAAAATAGAAACAATTGTTATTTACTTTCACTCTGAGTCAGAGCCCAAACAATGATTAATTGGGACTTGGTCTGGGCCTTTGCTGGCATAGGGCAGAGGAAAGAGTGAAGGGCAGGGAAAAAAGAAAGAAGTGGATTTTTGAGCATCTTTGGAGACAGTTTTTAAAAAGACCCTGTAATGTTGAACCAAACTGAGTTGGTTGTCTTTGAAGCACTGTCTGATCCATTCCTTCAGTGGGTTGCTTGCCCAGTAGTGAAAAAAGCTGTAGCAAATGCTAATTTCCTTTGTCCAGAGAAGGACAGCAAGGAGCAGTGGAACGAGTCCTGGACTAGGGTTTTAAGAGGCAAGAGGGTAGAAAGATTCTTTCAGGGTTAGAGATTGGCTGGTATGAACAAGTAAACAGAGATACTGGTCATAAAATCATAGCTCCAGGGTTGGAAGCTCTAAATTGATAATCCCATTATTCTTTTTTAAGATAAGCAAAGTTCTCCAAGAAGAAGGAAGCAGACACAAAATGTAGCTGGTGTATTTGTCTGTTGACAGTAACAAAGAATCCCCAAACCCCCAAATCATGCACCTTTGGAAAAAGCTGTTCTATTTGTTCACCCTTGCTTTTCAGCCCTGACATTGAACTGGATGAGAACTGTTTTGAAAATAAATGTGCAAGATAATTCCAGGATGAAATAGCTCATATTATCTGGTGTGAAGAAAATAGATGTATAAGGTCACACATGTGTGGTTGTGAAGCAGAAGGGAGAAAAAAAAATCGACCACAACAATTTAAGTTCAGCGGGTCCTGGAAGATTCTTGAAACTGAAGCTTCGAGGTAACTTTTCCCTTTATAGACCACCATGTCCTTGAAAAGTTAATTTTTTTTTAAATCTCTGGTTACAGGAGGCTTAGCATAACGATGGAAGTTGAAAGCTTCCCAGGTAAAGATCCTTCAAAGAAGAAATGACTGGTGATAGGGATGGATAAAAGTCAACAGTTTATACCAGTCAATTGCTTTTAAGATTTTCATCAAATGCATCCCTGCAGTTGAAACTTACCAGAGAAGCTTCCCAACTGAGTTAAAAAATCATAAAACATCGACAATGTTGTCTTTGTTTCTCTGTGGCTTTCAGATGTTGGAAGACAGCAACTGAACTGTGTATCAACTTACTTTTTCTCCCCACCTTGTTTTTGAAAAAAAAAAATTTTTACCCTAAGGTATAGCACAACAGCCATGCCTTAAGCAAAAAGGTTTTTAGGCTTTATCAGCTAGAAAAAAAATTACTTTGTTGGTGATGTGCTTACATCTCTTTTTCTATATTTTACAGACAAAGGACTATACCATTTGCTTATAAAACACCATTTTAAAACACAGATATGGATTTTGTCATAATTTTTATTTGTTATCAAAATTTTGGTATCTTAATAATTTTTTCCAAATGTTCAAAAATGTTTTGTGCATGCTTGTCATTGTGAGATTACTGAAGATATCTTAATTGCTAAATGCAATGGCCTTTTCTTTGCTCTCATCCTATTTATCCTTTTCACAACTTTTGCTGACCAATCCTTTCGTTTGAATGAATATTCTCTTTTCCCTTGGCTTCTGAGATACTGTTCTCCTTTAGTCTTCATCCTTGCTGGATCATCATCTATGTCCCATGACCTAATTTGGATATACTAGGTCTGCTCCTTTCTTGTTATCTCTCTTTCCATCGAGTTATCTCAGTAAATATGACTTCCAAACCTATGTAGTCGGCCTTGCTGCACTTAAGATATAATACTATTACCTCTCCTCTGTTCCCCCTCTCTTCTTTCCCCCCCCCTCCCGCCCAGTTTTTGCTGTATATCTTTACTTGTAAATCCCAAAGGCATCTTGGGCTCAGGTTGTCCAAAGTGAAACTCAGTCTTCCTTCTAAATTCTATCACTTATGCTAACTTTGCTGTTTCTCTTGAGGGGTCCACTATTCTTTCAAGTAACTTAGGATCACATCCTTGAATTTATATTTGATCCTTCACTTTCAATATCCAATCACTTGTCAAATCTTGTTGATTTTACCTTAGCAACAGCTCTCAATCTCTCAGATTCATCCTCTTCTTCCCTCTCACATTTTCCCCATCCCCTCCATCCCTCAGTTCAGGCCCATATCATCTATCAAATTCATAGACTATTGCAATAGCCTCCTAATTTGTCTCCCTGCCTACATTCTCTCCACTTTCCAATTCTATCTTCTACACAGCTACAAAATCCATATTTTTATAGTTTAGTTTTGACCTTGTCACTTCTCTTCTCAAGAAACTTCCATGGTTTCTTAGTGAAGTTATGGTAAAACACACAATCCTCTCTTAGATATTGAAAGTCCTTCACAATCTGGTACCAAGTTTTAATTTTAGATTGCTATTTTCTCTCACCTTCTTTACAATGCAAAAAACTTTTTAAATGACTTGACCAAGTTCACCTTCCCTATATGTCAGAGACAGGGCTTGAATTTAGCTCCAAGCTCTGCTCTCTGTGTACTCCTCCAAAATATCTCATCTTTACTTCTATATCTATATTCACATTTACATATACACAAACACTCATATTTATAGTCACTTAAAACTTTTCCTAGAATTTTCTTCACAGTAACTTTGTGAGATTTATCTCTATTTTAAAGTCTTGTATAGAGATATCTCTTTAAAAGACTTTCAAGTATTTTGCCTGTGGATTCACAGCTAGGAGATTTCTAAGCTCCTATTTGAATCTGTTTTTCCTGATTCTTGACCCTAAAGCATGGAGTTCACTCTATCATTTTCTGCATTTATATTATGTAGTCTCAGGGTTGACTCATTAAAATAATTTTAAAAACCCTTTCAAATATTGATGTATAATAAATCTGTTTTGAAAGAATCACATTTCATGATTTTAAAAAGTAGAAGTATTCAATTTATTCTATGTAAAATAAATATTGTTGAATCAGATTCATGTTCTTCCCCTGATGACTCTACTCATGAAGGCAGGGGGAAAGTGAACTACCTGACACAGTACCAGAGTTCAGGCACGCCAGGTGCTTGGGAACCATCAACAACTGTGGAGTTAGGAAGTGAGTAAAGTAAGGTTTATTCAGCACATACTTATGATGAGACTGTTTGAGCAGGGAAAAGGATTCCATCAAGATGGATCATCCTCAAGAGGAAAGTGGAGTCAGAGATTTGGCCATAGGGAGGATTTATATAAGGTCTAAAATAAGATGTGATCTCTTTTTTTCCCCACAGAATCTGAGGCAAGGGAATAAGGCATAGACAGAGCCTGATACCAAGTCAGTCCCACAGAAGCAGAAGTGGAAGGGGTGTTGGTTGATGATCTCAGAAATGGGGGCTAGATTCCTGCACAACCCTGAGGCAGGGGAAAGGTTGCCTGTAGTGAAGGGGCTGGGTTATTATGGGGACCATAAAGGGTACCTGAGTAAGTGAGCCAGAGGTGGCTACAACTCAACTCCCTTCTGTAGCTTCTCTAAAGTTATGAATGAATAGGACAACAGGGTCTAGGTCCGTACCACCTCTTTATCCCATTCACATAAATATCTAAAGGGGCAAAGCTGAAGACTGAATCATAAAAAAGGCAGGATTAACACCATCACCTTTTTAATTCAGCTCTGATGTTGGGATGAAATAAGGGAATTATAAGCTACTGAATAGTTAACCAAAATAAAGATTTACTTAGCCCTAATATAGCAACAATACAGCCACATTTCACTTCTACAATTCTCCTTGATCTAGGTATGGAAGAGTGTCCATTCAGCAGTGAGAGTGATATCTCAGCTGATCTTCAGTCACCGGCCAAATTGGAGGAGCTTCCACCTGCACAGGTGAAACCTCTAGGTGACCAGGAAGCCAGAGACTACAGGGAAACTGTTTCTAGGGAACCATAACTTGAGCTTTACTCTGCTGTAGGACTAATAAAGTCATAACTTAGGCTGTGAGATCCTTTTTTATTTTTTTTTATTTTTTTTTATTTTTTTTATTTTTTAAATTTTTTATTTAATAATTACATTATATTGACACTCGTTTCTGTTCCGATTTTTTTCCCCCTCCCTCCCTCCACCCCCTCCCCTAGATGGCAAGCAGTCCTTTATATGTTGGATATGTTGCAGTATATCCTAGATACAATATATGTTTGCAGAGCCGAACAGTTCTCTTGTTGCGTAGGGAGAATTGGATTCAGAAGGTATAAATAATCCGGGAAGAAAAACAAAAATGCAGATAGTTTACATTCGTTTCCCAGTGTTCTTTCTTTGGGTGTAGCTGCTTTTGTCCGTCATTTATCAATTGAAACTCAGGTCTCTTTGTCAAAGAAATCCACTTCCATCAAAATATGTCCTCATACAATATCGTTGTCGAAGTGTATAATGATCTCCTGGTTCTGCTCATTTCACTTAGCATCAGTTCATGTAAGTCTCGCCAGTCCTCTCTGTATTCATCCTGCTGGTCATTTCTTACAGAACAATAATATTCCATAACATTCATATACCACAATTTACCCAGCCATTCTCCAATTGATGGGCATCCATTCATTTTCCAGTTTCTAGCCACTACAAACAGGGCTGCTACAAACATTTTGGCACATACAGGTCCCTTTCCCTTCTTTAGTATTTCTTTGGGATATAAGCCCAATAGAAACACTGCTGGATCAAAGGGTATGCACAATTTGATAATTTTTTGGGCATAATTCCAGATTGCTCTCCAGAATGGTTGGATTCGTTCACAACTCCACCAACAATGCATTAGTGTCCCAGTTTTCCCGCATCCCCTCCAACATTCATCATTATTTTTTCCTGTCATCTTAGCCAATCTGACAGGTGTGTAGTGGTATCTCAGAGTTGTCTTAATTTGCATTTCTCTGATCAATAATGATTTGGAACACTCTTTCATATGAGTGGTAATAGTTTCAATCTCATCCTCTGAAAATTGTCTGTTCATATCCTTTGACCATTTATCAATTGGAGAATGGCTTGATTTCTTATAAATTTGAGTCAGTTCTCTATATATTTTGGAAATGAGGCCTTTATCAGAACCTTTAACTGTGAAAATGTTTTCCCAGTTTGTTGCTTCCCTTCTAATCTTGTTTGCATTAGTTTTATTTGTACAAAAGCTTTTTAATTTGATGTAATCGAAATTTTCTATTCTGTGATCAGTAATGGTCTCTAGTTCATCTTTGGTCACAAATTTCTTTCTCCTCCACAAGTCTGAGAGATAAACTATTCTATGTTCCTCTAATTTATTTATAGTCTCGTTCTTTATGCCTAGGTCATAGACCCATTTTGATCTTATCTTGGTATATGGTGTTAAGTGTGGGTCCATGCCTAATTTCTGCCATACTAATTTCCAATTATCCCAGCAGTTTTTATCAAATAATGAATTCTTTTCCCAGAAGTTAGGGGCTTTGGGTTTGTCAAACACTAGATTGCTATAATTGACTATTCTGTCTTGTGAGCCTAGCCTTTTCCACTGATCCACTAATCTATTTCTTAGCCAATACCAAATGATTTTGGTGACTGCTGCTTTATAATATAATTTTAGATCAGGTACAGCTAGGCCACCTTCATTTGATTTTTTTTTCATTAATTCCCTTGAGATTCTCGACTTTTTATTGTTCCATATGAATTTTGTTGTTATTTTTTCTAGATCAATAAAATATTTTCTTGGAAGTCTGATTGGTATAGCACTAAATAAATAGATTAGTTTAGGGAGTATTGTCATCTTTATTATGTTCGCTCGGCCGATCCAAGAGCACTTAATATTTTTCCAATTATTTAAGTCTGACTTTATTTGTGTGGAGACTTTTTTATAATTTTGCTCATATAATTCCTGACTTTCCTTTGGTAGATAGATTCCCAAATATTTTATGGTATCAACAGTTATTCTGAATGGAATTTCTCTTTGTATCTCTTGCTGTTGGGTTTTGTTGGTGATGTATAAAAATGCTGAGGATTTATGGGGATTTATTTTATAGCCAGCTACTTTGCTAAAATTATGAATTATTTCCAATAGCTTTTTGGTAGAATCTCTGGGGTTCTCTAGGTATACCATCATATCATCTGCAAAGAGTGATAGTTTGGTTTCCTCATTGCCTACTCTAATTCCTTTTATATCTTTCTCGACTCTTATTGCCGAGGCTAGTGTTTCTAATACGATATTAAATAATAATGGTGATAGTGGGCAGCCTTGCTTCACTCCAGATCTTACTGGGAAAGGTTCCAGTTTTTCCCCATTGCATATGATGCTTACTGATGGTTTTAAATATATGCTCCTGACTATTTTAAGGAAAAGTCCATTTATTCCTATGCTCTCAAGTGTTTTTATTAGGAATGGATGTTGAGATCCTTTTTTATTTTTTAAAATTATCTCCAGTGCTTAGCATAGGCCTGGCACATAGTAGTTGTTTAATAAATGTTTATTGATTGACTTTGTTTTTTTCTAAATTATATTGAAGAGGAGAGGGAGAAACTATTGTCCTGTCACAAGCAGAATAAAGCTAGTGAACCCTACTTTTGAAATTAATACAGTAATCAGTAGCCCTTATTTTTTTATTTTTGAGATGCAGTTTGGTAATGCACTGGGAATTGTGAAGTACTAGATTTAAATCCTACTTTCAAGGATATTAATTGTATTGGGAAGGAAGTCACTACCTCTCTGAGCCTTAATTTCCCCATATGTAAAATGAGGATAATAATGTCTCTCTCACAAGACTATTGTGGGGCTCAAATGAACATTAATAAATCCAAGTTATAGTTGTTTTGCTGATAGGATTGGGAGACTATACCAGACTTGCTTAGGCTCCGTTACTCTGCTAACAAATAAGTTCTGGCTTAGGCATTAATGGATTCCTTGCTACTAGCTACCTTTTTCCATTTAGATTTAACAGAAATTATCTCTGATTATGGTCAGGCATGAGAAGCAACATAGTGTAGTGAAGGAATATCAATCATGCAGTCCACAGAACTACTGAATATATCCATCATATTAAAATATAATTGATAAATACTTAATAAAATAATTAGAAAACCCAGCAAAACAGAGATGGCATTAATAAATGGTTTTCTAAATCAAAGGCACCTGTAGGGATCCTTTTTGTATGCATTAATGACCCCTCATTATATTTGAGTCTAACACCATTGGTACACTGAATAGAAAAGAGTCTGTAAGACCTGGATTTTAGTCCTGCATTTGGCACATACAAACTGTATGAGACTGGACAAGTCATATTATTTCTCTATTCCCTGGTTAACTCCCTAAAACAGAAGTTTAAAATTCATTCTGTTCAACTGCAACCCAGTTTCTTCACAAAGAGCTCTCTAGATCATTGATATATAAATTCTAGGTCTAAAAGTTAAAATGGACAGCTATGGAACAGTTACTGTCATATGACTTATTGGGACTAGCTGTACTGTCCTAATAAATTTGAACTTGGTTAATTATATTTTGCCTCCTTAAAATCCTTCTGGATACTGTGCAGGAGTCCAAATATCTTAATGTATCTTTGAAGCTATTAAGACTTAAAACTACAGCTTTAAGTTCTGACACTCTGGGCAAAAGTTCAGTCATCCCACCCTAGTTATAGCTATAATTTTACTTTTGGAAATTTGATGTTATTTTAAAATAATTTTAGTCATAAACTTAGACATAAAAGATGAACATTTCAGCATACAAAGAAGAAAAACAAGTATTGTATTTGAAATTATCAATCTCTGGTGATATAGTTTGGTTTTTAAAAGTATATATTAACTGTAGTACTGAAACAATAAAATTCCTCTGTTTAATTGTTCTTTCCTGAACTTTTTTTGTTCTGTATATTTTTAAATGTTTTATTTGTGTTTTTTTTTCCTATGTCTTTCCTGATATCTACTAGTTCACCCAGGCCCTATCTTCACTGATATAAGCTTTCTCTTATAACAACTACATATAGTCAAGACACATAAAGAGACAAAATATAACTAGTGTCTTAATAGCTTGAAACTATTGGGACTAAAATCTTTTGGGACATCTTGTATATCTACAAAGATTTGAAGAAGACAAAAATAAATGAATCCAATGGCAATTCAGCCAGGATAGCTAAGCTCAGTGAATCTTATGATAGCATATCTTTGCTGTCTATTATTATTTTTAGGACTGTACTAATGGAGATACTTGGGAAGATATTATCTACTGAAGACCATTCTGAGCCTTAATATCTTAAAACTTCATTAAGACTTTTGAGATATTCTTTATTCCCTCATAATCTCCCCAACTGAGTATTAGCTTTAGTAATGTTAAAAAGTTGCTCTCCTCTACTCCTTAAAAATAGTCAAATTTTAAGAAGGGAAGGATCAATAGGTTCCTGCTGGTTTCTATGTAATTTAAAAAAAATTATAGCTGCTATGCAAAATTTATATTTATTATGCCATCTCTTATAGTCTCTATAAAGCTCTGCTAAGAAGGTTGCCTTGTATTTTCATTTATAGCATAATAGCTGAATGAATATTGAATTTTAACTTTTTTTCCAGTTTATGAAAGTACTAGTACTTGGCAGCTATGCCATGGTGCGACATCAGTTTTCACATACAAATTTGCCCTTCCACTTTACACTTGATTTACCACTCTCCTGCCAACATTTAGGATGTAGGCTTCTCTGGAGCAGAGATCACATTTATGGAGATACCATAATTACTCCTTGGCAAGAAATGAAAGCTTACCAAGGTTCAAGTTGGGACCATCAACCCTATTTCATTGCATTCTCTGAAAATGAAATTAGTTCTAGTACTTCCCTTTGTAGCTATAGTGATTGAGTGATTATCTCACTTCTTAAGCACCTTTTATTTATTAGTAGATGTCTATTATATCTTGAAATTTTCACTTCCCTATTAGGAAGTCTACATTAAATAACATACCAATCTCTTTTTTTGGCATCCCATGAAGAGAATTTATTTTTTTATTTTTAAAAAAAATATTTGATTGATTGAGAGCTTTTTGGAGATATGTAGTCATGTAATAGATATCATAATGTATATAATATTATATTACAATAGATATAATGTGGTAGAATAGAGGAAGCCCTAACCACTCTGCTCATTTCTAATTTTACATTGGTCTATCAAATGTCTTGAAACTAATGTCCCATAAACATCTTATATTCAACATGTTCAAAACTGAATTAAGTATTTCTCCATCTAATTCCTTTCTTCTTTCTAACTTCCTTATTTTTATTTTTTTAATTTTCAAAATATATGCAAAGATAGTTTTCAACATTCACCCTTGCAAAACTTTGTGTTTCAAAATTTTCTCTCTCTATTCCTCCTACCCTCTCCCCTAGACAACAAATAATCTATGTCAAACATGTACAATTCTTATATATATTTCCATATCTATCATGATGCACAAGAAAAATCAGATCAAAAAGAAAAAATGAGAAAGAAAAAAGCAAGTAAACAACAACAAAAGAAGTGAAAATACTATGTTATGATTCATATTCAGTTGCCACAGTTCTATCTCTGAATGCTGAATGGCTTTCTCAATCACAAGTCTATTTCTGAAAAGAGCCATATCCATCAGAGTTGCTCATCACATGATCTTGTTGCTGTGTTCAATGTTCTCTTGGTTCTATTCACTTCACTCTGCATCAGTTCATGTAAGTATCTCCAGGCCTCTCTGAAATCATCCTGCTGGTCATTTCTTACATAATATTTCATAACATTCATATACCACAACTTAATCAGCCATTCCCCCATTAATGGACATCCACTTATTTTCCAATTTTTTGTAGCTGCTACAAACATTTTTTTTTTTGCACATATGGATCCTTTTTTCTCCTTTATGATTTCCTTATGATATATTCAAAAATGTTTATAGCAGCCCTTTTTGTAGTCACAAGGAATTGGAAACTGAATGAATACCCTTCAGTTGGGAAATTGTTGAATAAGTTATGGTATATGAATGTAATGGAATATTATTGTTCTATAAGAAATGATAAATGGGCAGAAAAGCCTGGAAAGACTTAGGGAAACAAACATAACCATTGTACATAGTAATAATAATATTATGTAATGATCAATGGCAATGGACTTGGTTTTTCTCAACAATGCAGTGATTCAAGGCAATTCCAATAGACTTTTGATGGAAAATGCCATCTGTATCCAGAAAGATTACTATGGAGACTGAATGTATATGAAAGCACATTATTTTTATCTTTCTTTGTTTGTTTGTTTTCTTTCTTATTTTATTTTATTTTTTTTTTTGCTTTTGGCCTGATTTTTCTTGCAGGACATGATAAATATGGAAATATGGTTATATCCCAAAGAGATCTTAAAGAAGGGAAAGGGACCTATATGTGCAAAGAAAGATGTTTGTGGCAAGTCTCTTTGTAGTGTTCAGAAACTGGAAACTGAGTGGATGTCCATCAATTGGAGAATGGCTGAATAAATTGTGGTATATGAATATTTTGGAATATTATTGTTCGGTAAGAAATGACCAGCAGGATGATTTCAGAAAGGCCTGGAGAGACTTACATGAACTGATGCAGAGTGAAATGAGCAGGAACAGGAGATCATTCTATACTTCAACAACAATACTATATAATGATCAATTCTGATGGACATGGCTATCTCCAGCAATGAAATGAACCAAATCAGTTCCAATGGAGCAGTAATGAACTGAACCAGCGAAAAAACTCTGGGAGATGACTAAGAACCATTACATTGAATTCCCAATCCCTATATTTTTGTCCGCCTGCATTTTTGATTTCCTTCACAGGCTAATAGTATACTATTTCAGAATCCTATTCTTTTGTACAGCAAAATAACTATTAGGACATGTATACTTATATTGTATTTAATTTATACTTTAGCATACTTAACATGTATTGGTCAACCTGCCATCAGGGGAGGGGATGGGAAGAAGAAGGGGACAAATTGGAACAAAAGGTTTGGCAATTGTAAATGCTGTAAAATTACCCATGCATATAACTTGTAAATAAAAAGCTATATTAAACAAAAAAAGAAAACTCTTGCAGTCATCTTCTACCTTACATAGTATAATTTTCATCTTTTTTATATGACTTTAGCATTATAACTCATAATCATCTATTATTTTAACATCGATTTCACTGATCTTCAGATTTAGGAGTTTCTCAACCTTCATGAATTTGAAAATTTCCATTGTTAATTCACTTTAACCATGATTTAGGAGTACTATACTCTGTATCTTATTATTTAAAGGTTCCACATTATCTCTGAGATGTTTAATTTGATGCTGTTTTCTGACCACAAAATCTTTACCTGATGACCCTTTACTCCTCTGCATCAGGAATTTTCCAACTATTCTTCATCCTAATAGATAAGTATGGATTAGTAGAAAATCACTGGATTTGTTGTGAGATTTAAATCTCACTATTATTACTTAAAATTATAATGGAAATTTATCTGAAAAAAAGATTTATCATATTTGTAGTAGTATATAGAATTATGATTCTTACATTGAAGCTGTCATATGAGTATTAATTAGAAAATACCCCCCAAGAATTATTTCCTACAATACATATTCCACTTGTTTCTATCAAAATAGTTGGCAAATTATGATCGCTCAGCAAAAAGGAAAGAAAAAAGAAAAAAAATATCATGAAGAGATCACTAGAGGTTTTCAGGAACAAAGAGGAGTAGAAGAATGGTACAATGAAGACACAGTATCAGAAACATCTGAAGATTTAAAATAATCAGCTAGGGCTTCAGCAGTCAAGGACCCAGAGAACAAAGCTCTTGAATTTACTGTAGTTTGCTACTAAGGATTCATGCTGTCACTACATAAAACAATAGAATAATGAAAAGCAGTACAATTGAACAAGGACCAATTTGAAGTCTGTTAGAACATTCTGGCTATCAATGACATTAGATAAAGGACTTTTCCTTCATATGTCTTATGTTAAAGTCCTTTTAGAACTTTTTTTCGTAGACGACCACTAAATTATTATGGTGAGTGTAAAAATTTTATTTCATTACTAGCCACTACTCTGCTAATTGTAATTAATGGATGTAGTTTCTGGTTGGAATGCTTGCAAAGAACCCCAGCAAATCACAAAATGTTAAAGGCACTCTCATATAGCCTTTGATTCACAGTCATGGTCTAGACCATAGGACCTGTAAAGTGCTCTGAGAAGATGTCAGACATTAAGTCAGATGGGGCATACATGTGAGTTCTATAAGTTATCCTGTGAGTTCTAACGGGACACAGAAATCAAGCAGAGAAGTGAGTTGTTAAGCAGGAAGTTTGCTTTAACTAGAGCATTCTTAGATAGTTCACAGAGCACAAAATGGCCAGAAATTACATATTACAGATGGAACCTAAGTAATTTCCATATGGTCATATCATCAATATTTATAAAACAGAAGGAAATTAGTTGATGTGACCCTGTACCCGTATGATGTTTCAGCTATATATAGTAACTCCTAAGTTAATGAACTACACTTGCTTATTTTAGATTAAGGTGACCTAGAGTCTTGATGTTAGAATCTTGATGGATGATTGGCAATCGGATTGACATTGGCAGTGTTAGATTTGGAATCAGAAGGACCAGGGTTGGAATTCTACCTCAGTCTTTTACTCATTATACAACTCTGATAAATCAATTCACTTCTCTGAGTTTCAATGCCTTTATGTGTGAAATAGTAATTATCTCACAGGGTAATTTTTTATAGCATTCTAATTTTTTTATTTTTATTCTTTTTTTTTTATTAAAGCTGCTTATTTTCAAAACTCTGTGTATATAATTCTCAGTATTCACTCCTGTAAAACTCTGTGCTCCAAATGTTTTTTTCCTTCCTTTCTTTCCACTCTCCCCTAAACGGAAAGCAATCCAATATGTTAAACATTGCAATTCTTCTATATATATTTACATAGTTATAATGTTGCACACAAAAAATCAGATCAAAAAGGAAAAAAAATGAGAAAGGAAACAAAAGGTAAGCAAACAACAACAAAAAGAGCGAAATATTACATTGTGATCTATTCAGTCCTCAATCCTCTCTCAGGGTGTAAATGGCATCAGAACACCATTGGAATTGGCCTGAATCACCTCACTGTTGATCATAGGGTAATTTTGAAGATAAAATGAGAAAATATAAAGAAATTTGCAAATCTTATTAAAGTGCCATAGAAATGGGATGATGATGATGAAGATGAGCATGAAGATAAGGATGAGGAGCTTCAGTAGCAGTAACAGCAGTGGTGGTAATATTAGTAGTATTGTGGACAAGGAAAAAGGAAAAATTAAAAATATTTCTGAGGTTTCCAGTTTGGGTAGTTATGAAAATAATGATGGTACCTTTGTCAAAAGTATAGGAAAATAAAGTAAACTGGTTGGGGGATAGAGAGGATATGATGAGTTCCCTTGTGGACATGTTGATTTGGAGGTATTAGTTAGATATGTATATATATATATTCAACATTTAATTAGAAATATAGTGCTAGGGATTATGATAGAGGTCAGACACACACACACACACACACACACACACACACACACACACACATATATATTTGTTGTTGAGTCATCTGGATAAATTTCATCTGGATAGATGTAATAGTTGAAGCCATGGGAGTAATTAGTATTTTTGAGGAGATATATGAAGAAAAGCATAGGACTGGTTTACTGTGGGAATCAAATAAAAGAATATTCATAAAGTATTTTATAAACTTAGGAGTACCTTAGAACATTTTAACTATTACTATTAATTTTCACCTACTTCTTTCTCAATTTTCTTCATCTTCTTGTTCTATTCTTGTTCTTGTTTTTGTCCTTATTGTTACTATTATGTGGGAGAGGAAGAAAAGTAGCCAGCTGGGAAGACAAAGAAAGCATTGTAAGAGCTCTAGTAGAATAATCAGTTCTGTGAATATTGGGGCAGTCAAAGGAGGACAAATTATAACAAGGGAAAGTCAGTTAGTAGATAGTAGAAAGAAGTCAAGATGTCAGTAATTCTATTCAGTTCAGTTCAGTTTAATTGAAAAAGCATTTATTAGTTTTCTAAGAAGGGCCAAGCAATATGAAAAGTGCTGGGGATAGAAAGACAAAACTAGAATGTTGTCTGCCTTCAAGGCGTTTATTGCCTACTTGTTGGGAGATGGAGCATATGCAACATATGTAAATAGTAAACACAAATCATTTTGGGGATTGGAGACCCCGCCAACATTTGGGATTTTAGAAATGGTGTCATATAAGAGGTGGAATTTAATTAAGCCTTGAAAGGAGCTAGGGATTCCAAGTGGAGCTGAGAAAGCATTCTAGGCATGAGAGGCAGGCATGGAGACAGGACATAGAATGTCATACATGGAGAATAAGGAATAAGCCAATTTGGAACATAAATCTATGTGTCAGGAAGTAGTAAAGAAGTGTCTAGAAGCAAAGATAGGTTGGAATCACATTGTGAAGAGCTTTAAATGTTAAACAGCAATATTCTATTTTATCCCATTGGCAAGAGAAAGTCTCTGAAATTTCTTGAGCAGAGGAATGAGTTGTTATATATTGTAAAAATATTTGTTTGGCAGCTGTATGGAGGATAGATTGGAGAGAAGAGAGACTTGCTTGAGTCAGAGAGAGTAGGATGATAAGTTTGTTAATAAAGGTGATTGGAAAAATAGTGAGTTCTTTAATAGAAATAGCAAAGTTAGAAGGAATTGGAGATGGAGTCATTATTTATTATTATTATTATTTTGGTTGGGGAGCAGTTCTCCTTTTTTCTTATTTAATATTTTATTTTTCCACAATTATATGTCAAAACTATTGTAACATTTGAGTTCCAAATCCTCTTTTCTTTCTCCCCCCATTGAGAAGGCACACAATTTGATGTGTTATCCATGTGTATTCAAGCAAAACATACTTCTATGTAAGTCATTTTGTTAAAAAAAAAAAATGGACCAACCCCCTCTCCCCTCCCTAAAATAAAGTGTTTGTGGTAGCAAAGAAATGGAAAATGAGTAGATGCCCATCAATTGGGGAATGGCTGAACAAATTGTGGTATATGAAGGTAATGGAATGTTATTGTTCTATAAAAATGATGAACAAGCTGATTTTAGAAAGTCCTGGAAAGAGTTACATAGACTGATGCTGAGCAAAGCAAGCAGAATCAGAAAGATATTGTACATAATAATAGCAAGAATATGTGCTGATTGACTATGAAAAGCTTGGTTATTCACAATGGTTCAGTGATCCAAAGCAGTCCCAGTAGACTTTGGACAGAAAATGCCATCTGCATCCAGAAAAAGAACTAAAGAAACTGAATGTAAATCACTTCTTTTTTCTGTTATTTTTTCTTTTTATCTTTCCCATGGTTTTTCCCTTTTGCTCTGATTGTTTTCTCTCCCAACATGATTCACAAAGCATTGTGTGTTATAAGTAAATAAATTTACTAGAAAAAGAAAAAGTGTAAGAAGTTCTCCTTAGATATGTTGAACTTGATGCCTTTTTTGAGGATTCCCTTTAAACGTAGATGATTGCCATCTGGCTCATTTTTGCAGATGCAAGATATTTCAATATGAAGAACTGAGTGAAAGTTGATCTGGCCATTGTGCCTGAATAGCATGCTTTATAATATGGAGGCTAGCTCAGGAAAATTATGAGTTAAATTAGTGTGAAAGGTGTGCATATGTGTCTGTGTGTATGTTGCCTATGTAGATTATGGATGTTCACAATTGGTTGTCTAAATGAAGCTCACAAGGGAGGCGTGAATGGCCCTGGAATCTGGCCCACTCTGCTCCAAGGGAGAATTTGGATTCTGCCTGGAAGGGAACAGGAAATTGGAACTTCTAGGCTGCTCCCTCTGCTCTCCTCAAAGAGTTGGTACTAATCTGAAATTATATCTGTCCATTATATTGTTAGTCTATGGAAAATGTTTTTGTTTTTAAATTCAAGATACTTTCCTGATCACCATCCCTTAAAGCAGAAGGAATGAAACACACATCTGAAAGCTGGGTTCCCTTTATCACCAAATATTAGTTATATAGAAACCATCACAATTAGTGAATAGCAAACAAAACCTTTTATTCAATCAGAAAGTCACCAGAAATCAGAGAAATTTTATAGATGAGACTATAAAAAACGATCCACAGAATGAATGAGCTTTCCCTTTGGGAGTGAAATATGTCAACTTGACTGACAGTTATTGACCTCACCTACTGGGAAAGTCTCAAAAGTCTTTAGAGAGGCAAATTAGAAATCTGGGACATATTTGGGGCTGTCTTTCTTCTACACATATGCCTTCAAAGTCTGTTTTCTTTCCATATTTCTCTATGAAGGAGTTCTGTGTTTTCTCAAAGCTGGAAGCACAAAGGAGTTTCTTCTCTCAAACTCCACCCATCTTGATCCCTCATTCAGGCATACAGCACTGAATAATTATGCTTTCCTTGAATAATGACAGCCCTACACAAATGCACTGGTTCAGAACTCTGGTTTTTATCAGAAATATAGGCCATGGACAAACTTTGGTGTTTACTTCAATGAGAATTTATGACCACTTGTATAGAGGATATTTGCTCTTAAGTCAAAGAGTAAAGGCCATGGCATGAGTCAGATTCTTTCTCCATATTCCTTTCTCCCTTCATTTTCTCATTCAAATTCATTCATTTTCTCAACAAATTACAATATTGAATACAACATTGAAATACAATACAAAAATACAATACTTAAAAAATCCTAAATCATAGATCTGGAAGGGGAAGTTACAGATAATACCTTTCCAGTAACTAGCCTGGAAGTTGTGAAAAAGGACCATCCCTAACATATGATATAGGTGGACCTTTTTCTGTACAAAAAAGGAAAAGTTCGCAAACTACATTGGGAATTACTATTTCATTATTTGAATTTAGATGCAGACTTGGAGGACTATACCATGTCCATTATGTTCAGCTGCTTTTAAAGAATATCTTTTAAAAATATCTTATTTGAACATGTCTCATAAGTTGATTTTCTCATTTTTCATTCTCCAGTGGGTATGCTAATTTCCCGCATAATCTTTCACTTTTGCCATCAAATTTAGAAGCTTTTCTGGAGCTTTTTAAATGTTAATCCCTTTCCTTTATTGATTATTTCTATTTTGTAGAAATTTGTATTTTTGTCCTGTGTATAGCTATAGTTTGTACTTAAATCGTTTTCGTGTTGCCCGTGAGCTTTTTGAAAGCAGAGAATTTCTTTTGTTTTTCTTTGTATCCTGGCATTTAGCACAATGCCTGACATATACTAGATACTGAATAAATGTTTTTTAAATGACTGAATGACTAAATTGAAATGGGGCAGAGAAACTAATTAATTCTCCTCCTTTAAAAACTCCTAGAGCTCAAATAGCTCTCATTCAAATTACTGTAGTGATAAACTTTTATCTGATGTTTATGGAATATTCATGTGAAAAAATCTAGTAGATATTTGGAATTCAGGAGAAAGAAGATTAACTGGCTTTTTAGGTGTGGGAATCATATGCATACAGATCATAGTTGAACCCATGAGAGCTAATGAGTTCATTCAAAAAGATAGTGTAGACAAAGAAAGAGGTTAAGGAGACTATGCTACGACAGAATTCTGGGGTATGGTCATTCATAGATGTGGGATATTAATAATACAATAGAGGAAACTGAGAAGGCAAAATCAGACAACCAACCAATTAGTCAATCAATGAATAAATATTTACTTAGCCCCCACTATATGCTAGGTACTGCATAAAAGCTGGTGATACAGAAGGAGGCAAAAAACAATACCTATCCTCAAGAAACTTATAATTTAATGCAAGAAACAACACACAAATAAATATATATGAAGAAGATATGCCCAGAATAAACAGAAAACAATCTACAGAGGAAGCTACTAGAATTAAGAGAAGTTGGGGAAGGTTTCTTGCAAAATAAATGGGGTATTAATTGGGAATTGAAGAAAGCTAGGAAGTCAGTAGGTGGAATTGAAAAGGGAGAACATTTAGGAATAGAAAATAGTCATAGAGAATACCTGGAGCTGAGAGATAGAGTGTTTTGTTTATGGGACAGTCATCTGGCCAGCTTCATTGGATCAAATTGTACATGGAAGGGAGTAAAGTATAAAAAGACTGGAAAGGTAGCAGGGAGCTGGATTATGAAGAGTTTTCAGTGAAAACAGAATTTTGTATTTGGTCCTGGAGGGAGTCACTGGAGTTTATCGAGTAGGAGTAGAATAATATGATTGGAGCTTTATTTTATGAAAATCACTTTGGGGGCTTTAGGATTCCCCCAATTGGGGATTTCTTGCTTCTTGAGGCTCTGAGAGTCACAGGATAAAGTGAGAAGAATACAAACCCTAAAGTCAAATGCCTGGGTTCAAATCTTACTCTGTTATCTACTATCTATATTACCATGGGTAAATTACAAACTACCTTGGGCCTCAATTTCCATATTTGTCCAGTGAAGAACTTGGGCTGTGAAGTCCTTGCTATCTCTCTATCTGTCACCTTCATCCACTTTTGAACTCTGCTGTCTGATTGACTTGGAGTGGAGCTCAACTATTTCTTATTATCATTTCAACAAAGTAAAGAAGGAAAAACCAATAAGAGCAAACAGTTTGTTGTAGAGTATCCTTTTGGGTGATCTAAATGAGAAAATTGGAAAAAAGAGTAGAAGAAAAATACTTTATTGTTCTTTTTTGTTTCTTTTCAGGGCAGAAGCAGAGAGCAAAAAGGAGACAGGCTTGTAGCATTTGTAGAAACAGCAAATATATGTGATGAATACTTTCTTGAAAAAACTGAAAGTTAGAGGATGGCACTTGTGAAAGCCAAAAGGGAATACAGACAAAATTGATTGCATCTTGTCAGTTATGAGGCTTATAATGTATGATGGATCAGGGTTTGGACAACTTATCTCCATCGTGCAGTCTGACTGCAAATTCTAAGTAATCTATATTTAAATCTTTGAGGAATCATGATACAAATATGCCCTCAATTGTTACATTTTCTGCACATGCTGAACAGACATTGGATCTGTCAGTCTGAGCCGTGGGCAATTGTTGATGGACAATGCAGGGCTGGAAGCCAGGACCAACAGAGCCAAGACAGAAGTGGAGAATAAAGTTCAAGGTCTTGTCAAGTCGACAGTCCAGAATAAAGAAGAATGCTGGAAAAAGTCATTGCTGAGAGCCAGAGCAGTAAGTCTAAACTAAGCAAAAACTCAGTTATTAATCAGAAGTTAGTTTGAGCAGGGCCATTTAGAGACATAACTAAGGTGGGGAGCTCAGGGTTTTGTCTCTGGAAGGTCAAATTTAGAGGGTGCTGACAATTTACAGTGCTTCAACAGTTTAGAAACATCAGAGATTAGCACAAAATTAGAAAGAATTAAGGAGGATGCTAGCAAATAATTCATACTTTTTCCCTGTGGCTGATACAATCTAGATGAATTTCTCCTTGACTTCAACCAAGGAATGAGGATTCCTTAGCTGACACCCCTTAATACAGATATATATATATATATATATATATATACACACACACACACACACACACACACACCCTATAGAGAACATCCTTAGAGTTTGTTTCATATAATTTGCCATGAATATGCTTGTTCTATTTGCTCTAGGTATAAAACCTGTTAGTTATGAATCTAAGTCAAGAGGCACGGTCAATAAAGAAATTCGAGATTAGAGTCAAGCAGAGAATTATAGTCCTAGATCAAAGATCATTGAACAACCCAGAGAGCAGAGGCAGACATTGTGAGCTAGAGAAAAGAGTTTCTTGAAACTGAGACAAAACTTGTTTCAGTAAAGATATGTTATAGGAGGCATCAATATATGATCAGTAGAGTCTGGAGGATTAAAGGCTGTAACAATATAATGAATTGCTACACAATGGCTGGTCCAACCTGGAGCCTGATATCACTGATATCATAATTCATACAAATTTATCCATTTATGTGGCTTTTATTGCCCCGAGTACTCTGACAATTAATCCTGATGCTCTTTACAAGAGCAGAATAGCTCAAAAGATATGACCAAAGACACCATCTTTGCCAAACTTGTGACATATATTCATCATCCAGATAAGTTCTTTAGAAGAATTTGTATTCTTCCGCATGTGGGGTAGTGTCAGGACTTTGCCAATGGAACATCCGAGCAGTTTGGGAATATACCGATGGGCATGAAGGGAAAGGTATTCAAGGACAACCAGCCCTTATCAACATGCTGCTGTACTATCAAAACCCCATCTGTCCTGCTTTCTCATCTGCAAGATCACATTCTGTAAAGCGCAAGTCATATAGTTAGGATCAGTTTCACAAATGCTGTTTCTCCTTGTTTCTCTATCTGTCTGTCTTTTTCTCTTTGTGTTTCTATTTGTCTCTCTTTCTGTCTTTGTCTTTAGGCCTCCGTGTCTGTCTGTCTGAAGGAAGGAGGGAAGGCAGCATCTGTGGTTGATAGTTTGAGAAGTATACCAAATTCTGCTTTCCCTTGCACCTTCACAGTTAGCTGTACTGCCCTTATTTCTAATAATATAGTATAAAGCCACCAGATAATTTTAAATAAATTTTTATCTTAAATTTAGCAACCACTATTAAAGCTGACAGTTGAATAAAAATTAATAACAAAGTACAAAATCTTACTCTGAGCCCCTAGTCTCGAGGCAGAACCAAAATTATGTTAACAAACAGAAAAAAAAGCAGGCTTCCTTATAGGCCAGCTGTTTGGACTCTATTTTCCTTCCTTCATTCCTTTCCTCCCTCCCTCTTTCCTTCTTTCCTTCCTTCTTTCCTTCCTTCCTTCCTTCCTTCCTTCCTTCCTTCCCTTCTTTCCTTCCCTTTTTTCCTTCCTTCTTTTCTCTCCTTCCCTTCCTTCCTTCCTTCCCTTCTTTCCTTCCTTCTTTCCTTCCTTCTTCCTTCCTTCCTTCCTTCCTTCCTTCCCTTCTTTCCTTCCCTTTTTTCCTTCCCTTCTTTTCTCTCCTTCCCTTCTTTCCTTCCTTCCATTTTTTCTTCCTCTCTCTCTACCTTTAAATACACACACACATTTAATTATAAGTATATACTATTTCTGATTCTGTTCACTGAATTACTTTATGTAGGTCTTTCCATGTTTCCTTGTATTACTTTGTATTTGTCAGTTTATAGAAACATGATATGTAATTACATAAATACACTATAATTTATTTAGCTATTGTCCAAATGTTAGATGACAAAAATTGTTTCCAACTTTTTGTTACTACTAATAGAACGGCTTTGTATATTTTTGGACAGATATGTCTTCTTTTCTCTTCCTTTAAGGAACTTTTGGGGATAGATTTCTAATAGTAGAATTTCTGGCTCAAACAGTAGAACTCCATTGAATCCTAAATTGACATACCATTTTATCTTTATTTTTATAGTCAGTTGTTAAAAATATGTTAATATTCTACAGAAGACATTCAGATTGCTGTTGGACCTTACTTATTTTCTCTACTGCCGGAGGCCAGCCAATCTTCTTATTGTACTTGTGGACCTAGGCAGTTAACTCAGCTATGGACTATTTAACTTTATCACCTCCTTCAAAGAGAAGATTCCTGGCAGGAGGTTCTTGGCTTCTTGGTACAACAGTTTTCACCAATCCTTGGCTATATGACTACCAGTGGCTCATTGGATAGGGTATTTGATAGACTAATAGAATCACCCCTATGCCATCCAATTATGACTTTATAACTTGTTGTATCTCTTTTTTTTTAAGAGCCTTTAGTAGCTCCACATGTCCATAATAAAGTTTAAACCCCTGATTTGGGAGCTGGGTGGTACAGTGAGTAGAGCACTAGGTATAGATTTGGGAAGACCTAAGTTAAAATGTGATTTCAGGCATTTAACTAGCTGTGTCACCCTGGACAAGTCACTTGACCCCATTTGTCTCAGTTTCCTAATCCATAAAGTGAACTGAAGGAAGAGGCAAAGTACTCCAGAATCTTTGCCAAGAAAACTCCTACAATAGAGCCATGAAGAGTCAGACACAACTGAAAAAAACAACTGAATAACCCTCTCCTATCTGTACTCTATCATTCAGTTAAATTAAACAACTTCTGCCCTCTTTTTTTCCTCCCATATTCTATAATCTGTTCTCATTTGTTTTCTTTAGATGAGATCATGTAGGAAAGTGGAAAGAGCAGTACTGGCTCTGGAGTCAGAGGACCTAGGTTCAAATTCTACCATACATTTAAAGTCTCTGGGCCATAACAAGCATTTACCAGAATGCTCTTGATAACCTTGATTTATGTAGTTTTCCCTACTAATTTGCTAGCTATTTGAGAGCAGTATCTGATATCTGTATCCCTATCATTTTGCACCATGAATGACATCCACAGCAGATATTTAATAAATGTTTGTTGAACAAATAATACCTAAAACGTATTCTTACCTGTAATATAGACCCTGAGGATAATGTTATTATAAAAGTAAGCTGAATTTAATTGCACTGCACAGAAATTGTTCTTTAGTTACTAATGCCGTGTAAGGTGAATTAATATAGCAAAAATGGATTAGAATTGAAATCAATTCTTCATTCCATGCTCAGTTTTTGCCATTATTAGCTCTGCAATTGTGGGTAGGTAGGTAGCACAGTGGATAGAGTACCAGATAGAAAGTCAGGGACACCTGAGTTCAAATGTAGCCTCAGATATTTGTTAGTTGTGTGACCTTGGAATCACCTAACTCTGCCTCAGTTTCCTCATCTATAAAATGAGTTGGAGAAGGAAATGGCAAATCACTCTAGCATCTTTACCAAGAAAATCCCCAAAATTGGGTCACAAAGAGTCAGACATCATTGAAAATGACTCAACTCAAGAACAGAAGCTGTGTTAAAGGCAAGATACCCGACTTGCTTGTCTGAGCCACTTTTCTCACTTATAAAATAGCTTGCACTTACCTCACAGGACTATTTTGAGATCCCAAAGAAGATAATATATGTAAAATGCTTTATAAATGATAAAAAATAAATTAATTGTGACCTCATTATTACTCAAAGTAAAAAAAAAATATTGTTGACAATGTGCAGAAACTCCTAAATAAAGACACTTCATTGAATGGTTTTAAAATGCAGGGAAAAAAAACACGGACAAAGGTGTAGCTGCCTGTCTCACAGTCCCTACAGGAAGACCTGCTGCTAAGAGGAAGGACAAACATTGGGAGGTAGCACTATCTCAAATATTCATCTGTTTTGAGTAACAGCAGTTACTTGCCTTGAGGAAAGTAAAATAGGAATGGAGGGAGAACTCTGACATACTGCTGAGAATAGCTCAGTCTGGACAAAGTTAGAGCCATCCCTTCTAGGTAGGGAAGATTGACATAGCTGCAAATGAACAAAAGAGTAATACAGAAGTGTACTCAGGAGGTAATTAGAACCTTTATTTTTAGAATTTCTCCTCCAATCCCACACCAAAAATGCCTGAGAGTAAAGGAAAGAAAGATAAATACTTCTCTGTACAAGTGTTTTAGAGAAGTGGAGCTTGTCAGTAGTGATAAGTATACTCAGGTTTCCCTTGAAATATATTTTTTGCTTTTAACTATTGTTCTAACAGGGACAGATAGGTGGCACAGTGGATGGAATGTCTAACTTGAAATCAGGAAGACTTATTTTCCTGAGCAAAGGTAGCCTCAAATATTTAGTAGTTATATGATTTTGGGAATTACTCAACCCTCTTTGCCTCAGTGTCTGTCTGTGTGTGTGTATCTATACATATATCTCTTGATACTGATATCTATATCTGTAATTTCTCTATATAAAATAAATATATATGTAAATAGGTCAGGTTATATACATATACTCACAAATATATATTATATAATTTTATACCTACATGTACATACACACACACACACACATATATATGTATATACATATACACATACAAACATAGAATCTGACTTATTTACTTCAAAGAGTTACAAGGATAAAATAAAACATTGTATTACATTAGTCAAAATGGCATTTATGATTTATTTTCCTAGTTATGCATTACTGATTTCTGAATTCTGGGTTTATACTGTCCAAAACAGGGGCCACTAATCACCTGGTGACAACTGCCACTTTTATATATCATCCTTAATAAGGATATGGAATCTTTTTTTTCTTAATCTTCTCTTCCATAGAATGTGAGCTCTTTAAAGGAAGGAATTGTTTTACTTGTTCTCTTTTTGAATTTGTACCTTCCTTCTATACCAAGTACCCAGTAAAAATAACATCTAACAAACACACACATGTATGTGTATATATATATATATACTTAATATGTAATTTCAGGTTTGCAAAATACTTTACAAATCATATCTCATTTGATATATGACAACTCTATGACATAGGTTCTATTATTATCCCCATTTTTACAGATGAAAAAGCAGAGACTGAAAGAGTTTAATGACTTACCCTGACTCACATAATTAGAAAGCATCTGAGGCAATATGTGAATTCAGGTCTTCTTGATTCTAAAACTAACACTTTCCACTCCATCGCCTGGTAGGTACTTCATAAATGCTTGTTGGCAGTCCTCTTTTTATATAGTTGTGCAAGGAAGAGGAGACTTTCTTTAATACTTTCTTCTCTTTTAAATCCAAATAAATTTCCACCAGGAATGTTTCACATGCTGTTGATGGTGTTCTCCATTCTCAACTACTCAAAATTGGTACTTGACTCCAGTTCCCTTTTGTAGAAAGCAGCGGGCAAGTAGTATACCAGTCAGTTCTGGAGATTATATGTGTCTCTTGTCTGCTACTCTTGGCTGTTCTATAGACAGATTACTTTATATTTCATAATGCAAATATGATAATCTGGCTTCTTTATTTTTCAAAAGATGTATTCTGTAATACTGGTTTTTTGCTAGAGTAAAGGAGAAAGAACATCCATCTTGGTCTTTCTTTTAATTAGTAGATATATCTCACAAAACTTATATGTCCCCAAACTTCTCCCATTATCCCAACCATTACAATTTTGCCACTTTTAAAAAATATTAACATGTGCTCTGAGGCTAGAAGTGTCCCTTTAGCCTCTTCTTAATGTTGAATCTTGATGTCTGGGGAGGTTTTAACATTTATTTTTAAATTTATTTTTTATTTGACACGATCACAATTAGCCTTGGAGCAGCTGTCCACTTCGTGGCAAGGAGTTAAGGCTCCCTCACAGCTATCTCTGCTTAATGACTACATTTCTATAGAATGCAGAAACTAATGGTTTTTTTTTTTCTTTTTTGATTAACTAAGGTTCTCTGAGTTGCTTCATCATCCTGGCCATCTCACATCCTCAAGCGGTTTGCTACATTAAGTTCAGACAGAAAAATCTATTTCATCCCCCTCCATTGTAAGGGAATATAGTTTAGGACCATTTCTACCCCCATTTCAACAAATGAAATTCAGCTTTGAAATAGGTGCTAGTTTCTCTCTTGCCACCCCCACCCTAATGTCAGTAAATATTTTTTTTTGGTCAGAAAAGAAGTGGGAGGTGCAAATGGCAATCACCTTCTTCCCTAACTTCTTGCCCAAAGCTATCAGTTTTTTGCAATGACACTGACCCAGGCCAGCTTTAAGGGGGCCCCTTTCATTGCTGACTCCTGCCGGCTCTGACAGTTGAAGAGGCAGCAGGAAGCAGACACTAAAGTGAGGCTTCTTTCCATGTGCCCTGAGGTGCAAAATTAATAATGGAAAGAGCAGGTCTACATCCTGCAAACAACTGGTGTCAGGTGTCATGCTGAGGACTGTGACCTGTCTCCTAATAAGGGTAACCCAGACTGTCCACGCCATGCTGAAGCTGGACCTAATGCTCTGTCGTGCTTCACTTTAGCTAGTGTTTGATATGCTTTGATACAGGATGTTCAGCCTCAAAGACTGTACTCCAGATTGGATATTTATTTTCTTCTAAACTCTTGAATTGTAGACTGCTCTAGATTGGAAAGATTAGGCATTTTCTTTCTTTGCTTCTGCCTCCATCTCACTGCAGATTTGCTGAGTTAAGTTACAAATTCCTTCCAGTAATGATTGCTCTTACATGTTGTGAATAACTAGATTGGTCTCAATTTCAGTGTTAAACTTTTACTTCCCAGATTACTTGGAACTGCCGTAATCCCTTGCTAGTAACCTCTGAACCTCATTTATTTATGAGAAGCTGAGTTTTATTGCACTCCTTCTTTGTTTGACTGGCACCCAGTTTTGCACCATCAGCTGTTTTTTATCTAATATTTGCAATTTCTTTCATTGTAGATAGATCATGATTCTGGCAGTTGGACTCTGGTCCTACGGTAGAATATAAATGAGATTCCCAAGCACCCCACTTTGTAAGCTGAATTCCCATATTCAGCTCTGGGAAAATAAAAGGGGCACTTAGCTATGCGTATATGTATGAGAAATGTACTCTTTCTTTTTGTGGTGATGAATTTCTTACTTTAACATGTATTTTAAACTCTGGTGCAATCTCCCTCTTGCTTCTAAACTTGTATTTTCAAAAGATTTATTTGCACACTTTTAAACTCTCTTTTATAGATTCTCTCCAACTTTCTCTATTTCCTCTTCCTCATCTTGATTACTTGTTTCCTTCTTCATACACATTGTTCCATTTTTACTTATTGTATTCATTTCAAGTCATCTAACCACTTAGTTCTCTGAATCAATGGTGTCAGTCTCAAATAGAACAGGTCACTGACCAGTTCTTAAGTTTAAACCTGTGGGGTTGCATATAAGCTTAACCACAGATTTACATTTTCTTCAATCTATTAAACTTTTATTTATTTATTTTCGTTAACTACATTTAATTTACCTTTTAATCTGGTTCAGCCCCTCCTCAGGAGTGTTGCAGTACCTCTATTTGACATATCTGCTATAGACAATTCTCTAAGACTAGAAGTTAGCAGAAGATGCCAGCTTGCATTGGTACAAGGAGAGTTTCCTCCTGGGAATTAGCTATAACAAGAAAATCTTGGGTCCCGTCCCTATCCCTAACTATCCATTGCAAGATGAGTCTTGGCATATATTAATTTTCCTTTGATGTTTTCCATTTCTCCCTTTTTAATATTTCAATGCTGTAGGCCATTTAGCTCAATCCAGAACTTTCTTTGGTCTTCCAAAATTTGGTTGGCTCATATTGCTACAGTCCCTGGTTTATTGTTACTTTGGTCTTAATTACAAACTTGACTTGATTTTTGTTTTAGAACTGCAACTCTTGCCTTGTACTAAATATTCTCAATGTTCTAAACTCAAATTAGTTTTTTCTTTCCATCACTTTTTAATAAAAATATTTCATATTAATGCACAATGTAATCATTTACTGAATTAATATTTTTATAGGAGGTTAAGTGATTTTACTGATACTTTAACAAGTGCTTATAAACTGATCTTCTGTATCAACTTTCCATGAAATTCTTTGTTCCTTGACTAAGCTATTTCTACTTAAGGAACACTGCTGGGTTTCTTAATCTGATATGTGTGAACTTCTTTTTAAAATTATAGATATGTATACACATACACACATATATGTACACATATGCATATATACACATTATATTTCAATATAATGTTTCATTTGTAATCCATTGCATATTTTAAAGCATTTACAAATATTTTGAGAGCATATGACCATAGACTTTCCCATGCTAGAAGGATTATACTACAAAAACTAGTTAAGAATCTCTGCTCTAAATTATGAGCTCCATCTGCCTCCATCATCTTCTTACTGCTAGAACTTGAGAACAAAATGGATCCTGAGGACCTGAACAGAATTCTAGGATTTTTGACAGAACTAGCTCTTTCTGAGATGACCATTGTCATGAAACATACTGGTAAATGGACATTTTACATCAGTGTCATATAAAGTAGAGAGGATTCTATGCTTGGAAAGATCTGAATGTAAGAAGGGAGGCGTTGCTACCAGTGTGAACATGAATAAACTCCTTGACTTCCCTGAATCTTAGTTTGTTTAAATGTAAAATGAGGAATTTGACTATATGATTTCTTGAGTTCTCTGTTAGTTCTAGAATCTATTATGAAAAGGAAGGAAAAAAGGGGGAAAAGAAATAAGTAAGGAATCAGGAAAAAAAATTGGTTCAAAGTCAGAAGTAAATTTGAAAGAATATGGGGTTCTTAAATAGTAGCTCTTAGATTGCTATAAAAATGCTCTTATAGCCCATTTAAAATGCGCTGTTTAGTTAAACCTATTTCATTGTTAATATGGCACCATCCACAATTAGGATCAAAACTCTAGGTTTTGTTCAGGAAAATGAAGTTTGGTAGAATAAAATCCAAAAACATAGACAGCCATGGACAGGAGTTTGAGATTCTGTGTTTTTTTTCTTTCCTCTAAAGACTGGGAAGAAAAATTAGAAAATAATTAGTAGGAGAAGTGATGGAGAAAAAGAAGAGCATTATGACATGTAAATTTGCATAATTTGCCAGTTATAGCAGCAGCAAAGATTGCATGGCTTTTAACTACATGTTTAGGAATAATTCTTCAACATATGAGGCAGTTCAATTTTAGTAGTAGTATATCCAGTTCTTGGTTTTGAATAAATATATAAATGTGAGTGCATATTTTTATATATAATTTATAGATATTGATAAATATATATGTATATAGACATATACATATATAAATACTAATAAATAAATGTGTGTGTGTGTATACACACAGCCACATAGATCTGGAATTTCATTAGTACATGGTTCTTCTGATTTATGTGATGTGTAAACTCCCACACTCAGGCAGACTTGGATTAGGAAAAACTCAAGTTCCAATCTTACCATACTTATTAGCTTTGTGATCTTAGTTAAGTCATTTAGGCAAGAAGTGACCATGACTGACCTGGGAATTTCCTTAAAATAGATCTTCCATCAACAAGAAGTAAAGGGCCAAAGGGTGGAAGCATTTTCCAAAGTCACTGAAAAATAGTGGGGAGGTCAATGAAATTCAGGAGCAAAGCATGGAGAGGAATAAATCAGGTTTTAGACTCTATCTCCTCCTCATCACTGATTATATATACTGATTATACTTTTATCTTACCTTTTGTTCTTCTTTTTATTGTAATGAAGGGATAATAGCTGCTAAAAAAAGTTTCTGATGCCATGTCATTTTTAACATGTCTAATTTTTTAGAGGGATATGATAATACCAACAGTATAACTAAGTATCTCTCATATCTTTTTTTTTTTTTCAGTTTCTTTATGTTAGAGTTCAAATGTTGGAGTTCTTGTTCTTCTCAAAACACAGGGCTTAGAGGCTTAGAGCCCTCCGAATATCTCCAAATCCAAAGGTTCTGTCCTTCAGCCTCTGCCTCTGCTTTCTTCAGCCTCCAACCAACACAGAGATGGAATGTCTCTCTTGTCTCCTTCTGGGGAGCCCAGCCACCAACTACAGTGGTGTGAGATGAAGATGAATCTGGTTGTCCACTGAACTCTCACTTGTAGCTTTATCCTCTGAAAACTCTTCGTCTGCCACCAGCCAGCCAAGTGGAAAAAAAAAAAATGTATTCTGGAATGGCTGTCTCGCCTTATATGTGAATCTTCTGAGAGAATGGGATTATGGGTTTTCTCCCATAGTGCTCTCTGGCCCAAAGAGCTTTAAGGGAGGTGTGAACTCCCTTGAAGTTAGAAAGTTTACTTTGTGAAGCTGGCATACTTGTGAACTCCAATGAGTAAACATTGGAACACAAGCCTTGTATTAATTAGTTCTACTTAGTACCTTGTTTCAGATTCTGGCCAAAATCTTCTTGTAAGATTAGATCAACTCTAGTTAGCAGTTAGTAAGGATTCCAACATCTTTACTCTAATTTCTACCTTGATCTCTGTTGTCTGACTGTTTCTATATCTATCTCTTTCTCTCTCGGACCCTTCCCACATCCATTCCCTCTCATCCCCCTCCTTTAAAATAAAGGACATAGTTGTGATCCAGGGACAGCTTTAATTACCATCAGATGAAGAGATTAATCAAAGTGAAAGACATTCCTTTTACTTTCTTCTTCCTACAGCAGTAAAACTAACCTGCATTTAATATATCTGTATTTGCTAATTGGCTTTGGAAGAAAAACAAGTATAGAACTATTTTTACAAATAACTTGGAATATTCCTCTAATCTTCTATATCTGATGAAATTAGGATCCCAATTTCTTGTTTAACTCATTCAGCTAATTCACACTGCTTATTGCTATAGTGAACTGGTTGTTTGCTATTCTGGGATTCTTGCCAGGGACCTGTAAATAAGACTTAATTTTTATAGTAGACTTTTTACTCCTTTTCTCAGAATTTCCAGCCTTTATTCACATTATGCAATATTCCTTTTCCAGGTATATATGATCTGCAATTATTAGATTCTGCTAAAGCCCTAATATAAAAAGTAACCGAACTCAGTTATCATCTATGAGAAGGGTTTTTTGAAGAAATCTATTTCTATGCCTAGCAAAATGGCAATTAGCTAACCTGTTAAGATAATTAATATTGTATTTACCAATATATGTACCTTTCCGCTCTCTACTAGATTGAGGGCATGAGCCAAGATTTATTAATTTTTGTATTCTTCTTAGCATCTAGAATAGTGCTTTGCTCATTGTGGATAGTTAATGAATGCCTGCTGATTGAATGAATGAATTAATAATCTAAATCTAGAATTCTTCTAATTTCATCCTTTGAGTTATAGACTCTTGGACATTTCTAAGAGACTTTGAAATAATTTACTATAAGATTCTACCCTAAATCCCCATTGTAACATTATTAACAAATAGTTATTCAAATATTGCTTGAGTACATTTAATGATGAAGAATCAACTGCTTGAAGAGTTTGGAAAAAATATGTACATTTGACAGTAGTCTTCAGGAAAGGACACCTGGAATTTAACCAGGTATTTTACACATAACGGCAACTTGAAGAGTGGAAATATAGGACTAAATAGAAGAGAGTATGATGGGAAAGATTACCTTATTTTGCTATCCATTAAATCTCTTTCTAATAATTCTGCCTATATTAGGCAGATCTTAGGATCTATTTCAGGATCAGCTTAGGGGATAGAGAGAGAAGAATGATGAGCACTCCACAATTGTTGGAAAAAAAAAAAAAGAATTGCTTTTATCCATTGGATGCTAGGGGAGACAGATAGTGAGCAATGTGAATAAAATATGGAGGAAAGAAAGTGCAAGTTATGCTTATTAGGCTAACATTAATTACTATAAATCATGAAATTATTGTGATTAGGCCCACTAAAAGTTTATACACTTTCTGTTGACATTTTCTGGACAGCACTGGAGGACACTGTTTATTACACAGTTTTTGCTACATGGTTAACCCAACTTTCTCCCTCTAGTGACAGCTTCATTTCTATCCAAATCTTTATTGGCAATATATTGCAAACACATAATGTGTATTTCCATTTACCTTTCTATGATCTGAGACTTTAATTATTTTGTAGACTCTGGCATTAAATGATCCACAGACATACAAAAAAAGTGTTAAAATGGATCTTGTTTCAAGAAGCATGGAGCTATTAAAAACATTGTGCAATTTTTTGAATTCAATCCATCTTTTTCTTTTGTTTCTATTCAGTTTTTGAGACAAGTTCATTGTCCGGCTTTGTGTCTGTCCAAGATAAATAGATTAAGTATTTGATAAATGAAGCAGTTTTTTTTAATTTGAAAAATGAAACAGAACAATATACCAGCCCAAGTGATCTCTTCATCCAACTGCATTTTGAAGAACAGAAATTCTTCATGCATTGTATTTTTGAATAGTTAGACTAACATTTTTTGAATAATCACATATTTAATGTAGGATGCTTTGCATTTGATGAAATTTTTTTTAAAGTCACATGTAAGCAGGAGCATCTGGAGGACCTTCCAATCTATGGGCAATCTATCTTCCAGTTGGATTGTGTGCTGGATATCTCTCCTTATAGTTTTAATTGTGGGTGTTGCCCCTGCACAGAATATTAGTGCAGGCTGCTTACAGTTTGATGAACTGCCCCTCTAACTGGGATGTGTAGTTGTGCGGGTTGTGGCAACATCTGTTCACTGTCAGAACTAGAGTTGTTTATGGAAAGAGCTGTGAGGCAAACAGCTGACTTCATTTCTCCTACTGACATTAGAAAAAGTAACACTTCTCTAGATATTATTGGGTAAATATTGCCAAAATATGTTTTATTAATGTTTTGTTAATAATAGTCTACTATTTCAATCTCTTATTTCTGTAATATCTATTTATTAATCTGAATAATTGAAAGCCATTAAAATGCCAAATATATGTCCTTAAATAGAGGGAAAAAAAATCTCTGGGCTGCCATTTTGTTTTGAGATGATAGCCTGAATCACAAATTAGACCTAAGGAGTATACCCTTTTGTATTGCACCAAATTCAATTGCTCAGTCAGCATCTTAGAAGTTTACCCTGGAACAAAGAAATAGACAGATAGACAAATGCAAAATGCCAAGCGGTCAAATTGAAACAGAAACTTCATTTCCTTGGGTCAATACAGTGTTAAACATTCTATAATTCCGGTGAATAGAACACATTTGAGAAAATGCTAGTTGAAAAATATATGCTTAAACTTCAATAGTAGAGATGAAAAGAAGGGCAAAAAGTAAAAGAAGGAAACAAGGAGAAGGGGAGAAGGAGAAATAAAAGAGACATAAAGAAAGGACTGCAAAGGAGAAGACGATGATGTAAGGAAGTGGACAAGAGTGTATGTGATAATCATAGTTTAGATTAACTAGATAAAATCCCTATTTACTTGGACCAATTGTTAAAAAAGGCAGTATAGTGTAATGAAAAGATCATTGTTCTTCTTGGCTTCAGGGAACTTGGATTCAAATCCCTCACTGGTGATCCCTCAGTTATCCCAATTATGTGTAACCACAACTAGGGAATAAATATTTGGCTTAATCAAAAATAAAAAAAAAAAAGAAAGAAAAGAAAGAAAAAATGAGCTGACTTTATCCTAGGAAGTGTTAAGTGTCTGAGGTCACTTGAATTCAGGTCTTCCTGACTTCAGGACTGGTGTTCTATCCACTATGCCATTGAGCTGCCCCTCAACATTCATTTTTATAATATGTTGAATTTCAATTTTCTACCTCCCTTCTTTACCCTCCTTTCCCCAAGACATCAAGCAATCTGATATAAGTTATACATATTTTAGAACATATTTCCATTTTAGTCATGTTGTGAAAGAAAACTCAGAACAAAAGGGAAAAACCACAAGAATGAAAAAGAAAGAGAATTCTGAAAATAGCATGCTTCAGTCTGAATTCAGTTCCCATCTCTGGGATGTGGATGTCATTTTTCATCCCAAGTTTTTCTCATGGTTTTGCTCACTTCACTTAGCATCAGTTCTGTCTTTCCAGATTTTTCTGAAATCTGCCTACTTGTCATTTCTTCTAGCACTCTAATATTCATTCATATACCACAACTTGTCCTTTTATTCCCCAATTGATGGACATCCTCCTAATTTCCAAATCTTTGCCACCACAAAAAGAGCTGCTACAAATACTTTTGCACCCATGAGTCCTTTTCTCTTTGGGATACAGACCCTGTAGTGGTCCTGATGGATCAGAGGGTATACACATAATACAGTCTTTTGCTGAGCAGTGAAGTCCCTTTGCAATCTGACTCCTAACTATCCATTTAGATTTACTACACATCACTCCTTCACACATTGAATTATTTGTTGCCTTTTTGCATGTCATATTCCAGAGAGTTAGGATGAACATCGGATTCCAGCAAGGAGAACATGGAGAAATGTCTATCTCCAGGTCTGGGGAGATAGAATCTGGACATCACTGGTGGAAGATCCCACTGGTACTTCACTCTTATAGATGAGTAGCTCGAAAGATGGCATGATTGATTTTACCTACACTAGGGGATATTTTCAGGCCCAAAAAGCTTTATTTTATTTTATTTTTTCTGTTGTTGTCACAGAAGTGTAGTCATTTGGAGAGAGCTGACAGAAGACCAGGTCTCCTGGGCTCATGCTCAGTTCATTTAAACAACAACAATACACAAATAACTTTGAGAGCTCAAATAAAGTGGCACACACTGCTGCTGGGTTCTTGGAAATTCAGTTGTGGCACATGTGCCTGCAATGCTGTTGCTGATTTCCCAAGGCACCCAAGCTAAGCACCAGATTACTGTTAAGAGCAGGATTGAACGTTGTGGGAGCATATTACTTCTCTTTAATTGTTCTTTCCGTTACCTCAGTATATCCTATGTGATTATTCTGACTACTTCTGAGCCTTGGACAATTGTATACCATTCATCATCGTCATACCAAAAGGAAATCTACAAATGATGCTATGTCTCATTAAGGGACTTTCTTTGTTGCTATTTTGTTTATGTTGCAATTTAACATCAGAGTCAATAAAATGTGCTTATTTTCATGGACTTTTATTTATGTAAAAGTTTTCAGTGGAATTGATATCAAAAGGATTTGTCATTATAATATAACATTGATTTTATAATGAAAGAATCATTTAGACCAATGTTTCACCTTTCAGTTCAGCCACAATACAATTCTGGATCTGAAATATATTGACAGATTCTATAAAATGCTGGTGCAGAAAGCCTAGCAATGTAGACTATTCTTAGAATACAAACCATTTGGGTCTTTTTTTGAGGAAAGCAAACCTATTTTAATATTGAAAATTGTCATATATAGTGAATACTTTTGGCATACACATACTTTTCCATCATTTTTTTTAGAAGATATAAATATAAATAAATTTTCTCTCTGGATTACTATTAATAGTATAGTTACCAATTATACAGCATCTGAATACTTGCAAAACAATATACAAGTATCACATTTAATCCTTAAAGTAACCTGGGAGGCTGGTAGCATTATTATCCCCATTTTATAGATGAGAAAACTGAGGCAGACTGGTTAAATGACTTGTCCAGGATCACATCATTGGTTTCTAAGGCTATATTTGAACTCTGTTTTTCCTTATTCTCGAGCCACTACTCTTTCCCCTGTGGTACCTAGATGTCTAATGTGAAAACTAGAGCTAAATATAAAACATTTTGGAAATTGGATTTTTAAATTCAAATTTTACTTTTAAGAAGTACACTATTTAGGTGAAATCCTTAGAGTAATCTAAGGGCTGGAAATGGAATTCTATTTATAATCATTAACAATTTTTTTTCTCAATTTATACCATGAGTGCTATAGATGATCAGAGAGAACATAATTTTAATGGAGGGCTTGACAGTGAAGGAAGACTTTACGAAAGAAAGGAACCTGACCTCATCTTTGAAGGGACATGGCCAACAGAAGGACATTTCTGGTGGTACACATGGTTTAATGTTTCCTTTATAATACCAAGAGTTATCTTTTGTAGTCAGTCAATAAAAATTCATTAAATTCATGATACATGTTGGGCATTTTGCTGGATAAAGGCAAAAAGACAATGCCTCTCTCCAAGGAATGCATGTTCTAACAGAGGAGCCAACATTCAAACAACCATGGATATACTTGCTATAAAAAGTGTAAATGGGGGGCAATCTCAAAGAAAAGGTACTAGAATTGAGATGAATAGGAAAATACTTATTGCAGAAAGTAGAATTTGAGATGAGTCTTGAAGGGAACTAAATTACAGAGGTGAGGAAAGAGAATTATTTCAGGCATGAAGAACATTAAATGAGAAAGAATGGAATTGGAAGATGCAGGTCATATGGCAGAGAAAACATGAAGGTTAGTGTTGTTGCATTATAGAGTCCCTAAAAATGAATAAGGTATAAGAAGCTTGGAAAGGTAGGAAGGGGGCCAAGTATGAAAGGTTTTAAAACTAAACAGTGGATTTTTTTGATCCAAAAAGTTTATTGAGTAGGGAGAATGACATGGTCAAAATTGTATTTAGTATATAATTTTGACAGGTGAGTGGAGAATGTGTTGGAGTAGGGAAAAAGTTGGGGCAGAGATCATAACTAGATTATAATAGTGTAGGGAGGTGATGAGGGTCTCCATCAGGGTGAAGGTTATGTGAGAGGAATGAAAAATATATCTCTATCTATCTATCTATCTATTTATGAGGGGCACATGAGAGATATCGTGAAGGAATAAACAGTAAGACTTGAAAACTTATTAGGTAAGTTAGAGAGAAGTGTGACTGGCTTATGAGTCTACCCAGGGGAGAGGGAAATTGGGAAAAGGGGAGTAACGAGTTCTTATTTAAATATGTTGAATTTAATATAGGTTAAAATCTAGACAGATGGATTTCCTGAGTATGATTGCCTCTAGGTCTTTTGGCTGAGATCAAGCATAGCTGAACAGTTGAAGACAATTTGCCAAATCATCAAGTCAGAGTAACCATGCAACATTAACTGAAATCTGCCTGTTATTCTGCATCTTTTAACATCAACCAAATAATAATCAAATATATGTATTGATCTACTAATTTGCACATATGCAAGATCCTAAACCTCTAGAATCTAATACAAATTAGATTTGTGACCAGCTCAATGGCACGGTGGATAGAGCACTGGGTCTGGAGTCAGACTCATATTGAGTTCAAATCTGGCCTCAGATACTTAACTGTGTGACTCTGGGCAAGTTACTTAACTCTGTGTGCCTCAGTTTACTCTTTTGTAAAATGAGAAGGAAATGGCAAATCCCTCTTATGTCTTTGGTAAGGGTTACCAAGAATATGGCAACAAAATACTTTCAGTAGGCGCAATAACTACTCTGGTCACTAGAAGGTATTCAAAATTTAATTTGTATCCATTAAAGGGGGGGTGGAGGGGGGAAGCTAAACTCACTGCTTTTTGGGGGATGGAAAGTGGCTTTCTTTCTTTTACTCACTGCTGCTTCAACATCTGAGAGATGATTAGTGAAATACTAAACTAATAATGACTTTGATTATATTGGCTCAGCCCCCATTTCCCTTGGATTACAAAAGTAATATCATTTTTTCCCTTGCTATAATCCCCAAGCCAACATATATGTAACTTCAATTTAATTTGATTGTAAATGAAAGTAAAACAAATTCACTTACCTATTCTTATATCTCCAAGTCACTCCATGAGAGATAGACATCTCTCCTTCCCCACCCCTCCTTCTTTCTCTTATTCATTCTTCAGTGGTAGAAATTTCCTAAGGTTTTTAAAATTTATGCTAAACGCTTTCAAATTGTTCCCCAAGGAAAAGATGGATAGAGAAGCAGAGACTTTCATGTTTTTTCCAGTCTGAGTCTAACCAATGGCTAGAATCATCACGGTTGTTGGTAATTTTTTTTAGTAAGCTTTGGGTGACTATTAATCTTGCATCCTTTCCCCTTGAGGCTAATCTCAGCCAAGCATTTGTTATTTCTTCCTCCTGGCCATCCTGATTGCCACCCTGACTCATCCTGGAAGTTCTATTCTAAATCACATCTGTTATCCTCTTATAATTTCTTCTGTTATGAGGGAAGATGAACTAGCATGATCCCAAGGAAGCTCTGAAACGTATAAATGTCCCAGAAACTGTCTCATCTTGCTCTTAAAAAATCAAATACTTTGGAAAAAAAGTCTTATCATTTCTGCCTCCTCAGAATCTCTCTTATCCACCCCCTTCTCTTCACTAATGCCAGATTCACCCTTTACCTTCACTCTTCTAAAAACCTCAGAATTGGTATGTGTGTATATCTGTATACATGACTAATAACAACAAAGAAAATAGAATATTTTTTTTTATTGGCAGGGCCGGTTTTGATTTTGTAATTCTATCTTCAGTTTTTATCAGAGTCTCTGGCATATAAGCGGCACTGAATGAGTGCTGGTTGACTGATTGATTGATCGATCCAGGAAAGCAGATAAAATGAAACAAAAATGTTCCTGGATTATATAGAAAAAGAAAACATGGTGGGTCATATGCAGGGTGTCCCAAAAATCTCAGTGCAGTTTCACTAAGACTTTTGGAACATCTTTTACAGATGAAGAACAATACCTATAATATATGTTTTTCAGACTTGCACAGATCAAATATGATCATGTATGTGAAGGACTCTATAATTGTAAAATTTCAAATAAATATTGGCTCTTGAATGGGTAACTTTTGCTTTAAAAATATTAATCCAGAATCATTTTATATGCTTAGTGGGGAGAATGGAGACAATTAGGACTAGGTTGGTACTTTGTAACTCAGGGATGAAATTGTGATGGCATGAGGGCCAAACTCTCCATAAAACACTCTTTAGAACCTTAGGATAAAGGCACAAGGTTAGAAGTTGGAGTCTGGTAGACAATGTATAGCTCTACAGTTCTAGCCTTGAATGTTATAAATCTGTCCTCTTTCACAAGCACCAAATTTATTTTAAAGCAAAGATGGAGCAAACATATTGGAAGACATTTGGTGTCCAGAAGGGATAAATGAGAGCTCAGGTCTTAGCTACTGTATTTCATCCCTAAGCTACTTCTCAAGACATTGTAAGCTAGCAATTGCCATCTCTTCTGATATTTAAAATGAAATATAGCTAGTCCAGCTTGAAATTATAAAAAATGATGAAAATAATTTTACTAACTGTAAAATGATCCTCAGTATTTTCTATAGTCCCATTCAGTTTAAAAATGGAAATCTGACAGTATGGTCAATAAATGTCACATGAGCAATTCTCTGTGGTTAAATGATTTAAAAAACCCACATATATATCTACATACATGCACACATATATATCTCACATTAAATGTACACACATATAATGCATACATATAATTATAGGCACATATATTTAGATAATAAGCTCATGAATAGACACATGCATAGATGTAAAATGATTACATCCATAAATTTGTATTAAATATATTATATACAGATACTGTATGTTTATGTAATACAATTATACATATATACAAATACAATACTTTTACATATATGTATACCTATAATACATATCCATGTAACGCATGGATATAAACAGATTATAATGTGATTTATTATTTTATCCATGTGGGTACCTTCTCACTATATCATATCTCAATCCTGCTGCATTTTAGCAGATAATTTTAATGACTTGTGGCAAAAAAAATATTACTTGGCTGTTAACATTCTGGTTATGAACTTCATCACACAAAGTTGATAAGGTGGTCATTTGTGTGCCCAAATTCTTTATATATACATCTTACTCTCTGTTTGCTGTTCAGTAAATCCCTTAAATTATTTGGTGGCTCAGTTCCTTCTGCAAAATGATGAGGGTTGGGCCAAATTAGTTCTAAGTTCCTTTTTTGACTTTAATGTTCTTGATTTTTTATATTATTAATTAGTTCTTTGTAAGAGAAAATCTCTTCAGTAAGACCTTAAGCTCCTTGATTATATAGACTGTGTTTTTTCATTCTTTGTAGCCCTCTAAGTTTCTTGTGAAAGATACTGCACAGAATAAAGGAAATATCAGTTGAATGAATTAGGGTTTTCTTATCTGTTTTCTGTAAATTTGTACCCCAGTGTCTGAGAAGCAGCCGTGCATTCTGAAGACACATACGAAGTCTCACTATGATTGTTCTCCATTGTAAAATGAAGGGGTTACATTATAAATCAGGGTCCTCAAAGCTTTACTTGACAAAGTGAGACAATGAATGATATGTAGTAAACAACTTCTCCCCTTATACACAAATCCCAATGGAAATTAACAAAAAAAATTATTTATGGAAATGATATATTTTATTTTATTACCTCTCATTATCTTCAAACTGCTTTGCATTGATTTTGTATATTTATGCATAAGTATATATGTACAAATTTCTCTTATAATAATATGTGTGTTTATATAGCAGTTTAATATATGTGAAACATTTGACAAATAATCTCATTTGATCCTCACAGCAAACCTGAGGGATAAGTAATATTTTCATCCCCATTATACAGATAAGGAAACTGAAGTTAATAGAGATTATATAACTTGCTCAGCATCACACATCTACTAAATATTTGAGGAAGTGCTTGAAATAACCAATTCCTGGTCTGATATTTGTTTACTTAGTCACTTAAGGTAGGCTTTTTGAGGGCAGGAGATAGTTCATTTTTGTCTTTGTATTCCCAGGGCATAGGTTAGTGCCTGGCAAATGGTAAGTGCTCAGTAAATGACTGGTAATCAATTAAGAAGAGACAATGTGATTTCCTTAAAGGCTAAGTTTCTTTCGATCTTTGTTCAGAGACAGTGTCATAGCCAATGAGCCTTATCTAAGATTCTAATATTGCTAATTAAAAACAAAGCCTAGGTCATGAAGTTGTATTTGTTTGCCTTCTAAATATACATCTCCCTTTCTTAGATTGTAATTTCTCTTAGGAGAAGAATCATAATTATCTCAGTATCTTCCCTAGCATCTAATCCAGTACTTTGTGCATAAAGTATGTTTGTTCTTAATTATTATTATCTTAGTAATTAAGATTATAGAAATTATAATCACACACATGTATATAGTGCTTGAAACTTTATTCCCAGTGTAAAAATGCAGAACTGCGTATCATAGAGGTGAAGTGATTATACCTAGAATCACAAGTCACTGTGATTAATCATTACATTAGTTCTTGAATTTAAACTAGTCTTTTGATACTTAGTATTTGAAAAACTGTCACGTGGATGATTTGTCCTCAAAAGGCTGGGGTAGGAGCAATGAGACAGATTTAGGCTTCATGTCAGGAAAAAAACAACACTGAAAAATCACAATTGGAACAAGCTGCTTTGAGAGAAAGTGTGATCCACTGTACCAGAAAGAGGAAAAGTTGGCTGACTCTTTGCCAATGATTTGTAGTTAGGATTCCTTTTTGGATTTGTTGGACTTGAAGATTACTTAGGTTCTTGAAGTTTTGTTATCTCTGGCAAGCCTAATGATGATCCCATTGTTCTATGCGGATTTATAAATAAATGAATGAAGCAATGATATATAGAATCTTGATCATTGAATTTAATGTCAAAAGATCTGACTTGAAATGCTATCATCTTGGTGAGGATGCTCTACTGCGTTGACATTTTAATTTTTTTTTTGCAAAATGAGGAGGATGAACTCCAAGCTCTCAATATTATCATCCTGTGAAGCAGTAAACACCTGAATTAATAACTAAATAAACTAAATTACATTTATCTAATTACATATATCTACACACATTCATATATACAACACACACACACACAAATACATACATACACAAAGGAGGCAGCATAGTGGGTAGAAAACTGTCTTTGGAATTGGAAAGCCTCAGACTCAAATTTTTCTTTTAACATGCTGACAGGATGATTCTGGGTTAGTCACTTAACTTTTCATTGTCTTCAATCAATTCCATAAATCTTAAATTTGCAAAGAAGGTGCTAGTACTATTGGTAAGAGGGATTTCCTTGTTAGAAGTTTCCTGGACTGATGAAACAAAGGCTCTATTAAAATTATATCAATTTACATTTTCTCTTCCTTCTCCTCTTCTTCTTCCTTCTCCTTCTCCTCTTCCTCCTCCTCCTCTTCCTCCTTCTTTTCTTCTTTCTTTTAAGGAGTCAAAGATAACACTAAGGTTATGGACATAGGAGGATTTTTTTTTTATCACTGCCAACTCCTTCTCCTCTTCTTTTTCTTCTCCTCCTCCTCTTCTTCCTCTTCCTTATGGAATATTTAACTTCCACTTGCTAAGTTTTAATTTTTTGCTTTCAAGGTAGTATGTTCTGGGAAGAGGTAAAGTCACAATTTTCTTCCTTTGCTTTCATTGCTTTACTTAATGTTTCTTCTATTACTCTTATTATATTTTGAAAATCATTTTTTGTTCTTCCAAAAATTCTTATTGGACTCATATCCAATTCACATTTTTTCTTGGAGGCTTTATTTAGAGCTGTTTTGACTTCATTGTTTTCTTCTGAGTTGTTTGTTTCTTGTTCTTTCTTGTCATCACAGTGATGTATTATAGTCAAGTTCATTTTTTTCCCTTTCTTGATTTGGAGCTTTATGTTAGTTAGGCTCTGTTCTCAGTATAAGGATTGTGAGAAGCTCTGTTTCTAGCTTCAGACTTTTCCACACTGCTGTTCTCAGATCTACATCTGGAAAACTTCCAAAGTTTTCAATGCTTTCAAGGTAGTATATTCTGGGGAGAGGGGTAGTCACAACTCTTTTGATGTTCACTCTGCTCCTTTTCCAGGAAGGGCCTCTCATTTCTTGGGATTATAATCAATCTTCTCCTTAAGGTCCCTTCTCCTTTGGGACTGGAAATGATATGTTTCTCTGATCCCTTGGGACCAAAAGTGTCATTGCCTCTCAAAATTTCCATTCTCTCTTAACCAAAAGTAGTCTTCTCTGCCCCTGACCAAGAAATGGGTATAAACAACAGAATCATGAAACACTTGCTTTTCAGGGCTCCCACTCCCTCTTGATTGACAGTGTTCCTCTCTTCCCTGGAACTGCATCTCAGAAGGAGATATAGGTAATGGAGTTGCTAAGCAGTATTTGTTCCTGCATCCAGTAATGGTCCCCAGTAATCTCTTTCTGTCTGATCTCCTGATTACTTTTAGCTTGAGAGCTCCCAAAGCTACTACTGCTTCTGTTAATAATGCCTACTTCTACCACCGGTGTTTCATCCACTTGGGTTCCAGGTCATCCTCCTCCCTCATCCTATGAATCTCTCTTTCAAAGTTCTTTATTGTCTCGAACTGAAAGGATATATCATTCTGATCATTCCTTGGCTCTACCACTGCAAAATTCTATTTGAGGCATTATTTTAAAGTTGTTTGAAACAGAATGTTGGAAGAGCTCGACTGAGTGATTTTCTGTTATCATCATGGGAAATCAGAAGATGACTTTGGGAGAGTTGCAGTGATCTCAAAAAAAAAAAAAAGTCTCCTATGCCCACAACGTTGGAGTTATCTTTGACTCATCACTATCTCTCACCTTTCAAATTAAATCAACTTAAATTCAAATAGACCCTCTTTTCTCCTTTTATATTGTCACTACCCTTGTCCAACAGATTCTCTCTCCTCATGCTTGGACTATTTGCAATAACCTTATGGTTTGTTTGTATACCTGCCACAAATCTTAGCCCATCCCACGTCATCCTTCACTCTGCCATCAATGTAATTTCCTAAAGAGCTATTCTGGCCATATGATCTACTTCCCTCTGCCCAGGAGCTCCAGTTGCTACTTAACACTTCCAGGACCAAATACAAAATTCTTTGTTAACCTTCAAAGCCTTTTCATGACCTAGCTTCCACCTTTCCAGCTTCTAGCATTGCTCATACTTTTTGATCCAGGACATGGATCTCCATGCTGCTCTCTCAGCAAGACACTCCATCTGTTGTTTCTAGCTGTTTCCTCCGAGGGCCCTCCATACAGGAATGTTCCCTTTGCTTAGCTCATCTTCTAATTTCCTTGGTTCCTTTAATTCCAGCTGAAATCTCTGCTTCTCTAGTAAAATAGATAAATAAATATATGTCAGGGAAAGAGGGAGGTGTGGTGTGTGTGTGTGTGTGTGTGTGTGTGTGTGTGTGTGTGTGAGAGAGAGAGAGAGAGAGAGAGAGAGAGAGAGAGAGAGAGAGAGAAAGAGAGAGAGAGAGAGAGAGGAGAGACAGACAGACAGACACAGACACAGACAAGACAGAGACAGAGACAGAGACACAGAGACAGAGACACAGAGACAATAACACACACAAAGAGATAGAGACAGACAGAGACAGAGAAAGACACACACACACACAGAAATAGAAAGTGACCACTTATCATAGGGTTGAGGGAAGTTTTGCCAGTTGAATGCAAGCCCTGGAAATTTCCACCAAGCTGAAAAGACCTTTGAAAATGGGCCCATGGTATATCTGCCTGTCATCTGAAGACCTGCCAAGGAAAGCTTTAAAAAAGCTCTATCTATGAAGACTGTCCAGAAGGACATATACATATGTGTGTGTGTGTGTGTGTGTGTATGTATACATTCCATTAGTAATCAGAATTTATCATGTCCAACAGAGGAGTTGGAAGAATGTAGGACAAGAAAAAGAAGAGAGAATGATAAAATTGAGGGCAAATAAGAAAATAGTAGTCAAAAAGTAAAAAAGACTTTACAAGAAAGACAATAAAAGAGAGAAAGAGAAGGATAAAAAGAAGAAAATAAAACTGAGGGAAATGGACAGTTAGTAATCATAACTATAAATAGAATGAACTCACTCATAAAATGGAAGCAGACTGTAGAATAGATTTGAAATTCAAATAATAATATGTTGTTTACAAGAAATGTACTTGAAATAGAGGGAAACACACAGAGTTAAAATGAGGAACTGGAGCAGTTTATTATATTCCAGCTACAGTAAAAAAAAAAAAAAAACAAAAAAAACAAAACAGTGGTAATGATCTTGAGCTCAAGCAAAACAAAAGTAAAAATACAACTGATTAAAAGAGATAAGAAGGGAAATGACATCTTGCTAAAAGGAACCATAGAAAATGAAATAATATCAGTACTAAACATATGTACACCAAATAGTATAACATTCAGATTCAGAAAGTAAAAAATAAATAATTGAAGTGTTAAATTAAACTAGGAGCTGGCTTTAGGGGAAAAAAAAACCACAATAAAATAGATGAACCATGTTGATTAAAAAAAAAAAAGAAAACCAAAGTACTTGTGTCAAAAATGAAAAGGGTAAATGTACTACCAATGAAGATGAAATTAAAACAATTTTTACAACCCAAATGCCATGGATGAATATTTACAAAAAATATAAATTTCCCATATAAACTTAAGGTAATTTGTTGTTGTTGTTCAGTCGTTTCAGTTATTATTATTTAGTTTTCAGTCTTTGTGATGCCTTTTGGCGTTTTCTTGCCAAAATACTGGATTGTTTGCCATTTACTTCTTTAATTCATTTTACAGATGAGGAAACAGGATTAATTGATTTGCTGAGAATCAAACAGGCCATATGTGAACTCAGGAAGATATCTTTCTGACTTTAGGCCTGGATCTATTCACTGTACCACATAGCTGCTTTCTCTTACAATGACAAGTAGCATATATCTAAAACCAACAGAAAGCATTTTGATAATGGAAATAAACTTGAAGCATTCCAGGAAGGTCAGGCGTGAAGCAAAGTTGTCCATTATCACTACTATTTATATTGTACTACTATTTATATGGTACTAGAAATGCTAGTTAGAGTAGTTTTAAGACTAGAAAAAGAAATCAAAAGAATAAAAATAGGCAATAAGGAAACAAAACTATCACTCTCTTTGTTGATGATAAAATATAGAATCCTAGAAAATCAACTAAAAAGTAGTTGAAAAAAATGAATAACTTCGGCAAAGTTGCAGGTTGTAAAATAAACTCACATAAATTATTAACATTTCTATGTACTATCAATAAGATCCAGCAGGAAGAGATAGAAAGAAAAATTCCCTTTAAAACAATCGCAGAATCTACTTGCCAAGAGAAACTCAGGGATTATATGAATACAATTACAAAAACCTTTACATACAAATAAAGACAGATCTAAAGAATTGTAGAAATATCAATTGCTTATAGGAAGGCCAAGTCAATATAATAAAAATGACAATATTACCTAAATTAATTTACTTATTCAATGACCCACCAATAAAATTACCTAACAATTATTTTATAGCACTATAAAAATAATAACAAAATTAATCAGGAACAACAAAAGGTCAAGAATATCAAAGGAATCAAGTTTTAAAATTGTGAAAGAAAATGGTTTTATGGTTCCCAAATTTCAGACTAAATTACAAAGTGATGATCATGAAAACAATTTATCAGTTGAATAGATTAGGTACACAATAATATAAATTAGTAAATAATTATCAATATTTATAAGTGAGGACTCAATATTTGACAAATCTGCTTGTAAAATTGAAAAGAAGTTTGGCAGAAACTTTGCATAAACCAAAATTGTACATGACTTAGACCTAAAGAATTAAGTAAATTAGGAGATCATGGTATATTTTACCTGTCATAGCTATGGATAATGGAAGACTATCACCAAGCAAGAGATAGAGGGAATTATGGGAATTATAATTATGTGAAATTAAGAAGTTTTTGCACAAATAAAATCCATGAAGTCAAAATGAAAAGAAAAACAGAAAACTGGGGGATTTTTTTTTTTTTTGCAGAAAGTTTCTCTAATAAAGGCATCATTTCTCAAATATGTAGGGAATTGAGCCAAATTCATAAAAATAAGAGCTCTTCCCCAGTTGACAAATGTTCAAAAGATTTTCAGAAGAAAAATTAAAAAAAATTATAGTCACATGAACAAATGCTGTAAATCACTTCTTATTTAGAACCAGTTGGAGAAATGCAGATACTACCTCACAACTATCAGATTGACTAACAAGACCAAAAAGGAAAATGATAAATGTTATAAAGGTTATAGAAAAATTGGAACACTATTGTATCGTTGGTGGAGTTGTAAACTAGGCCAGTCATTCTGGAGAACAATTTGGAACTATGCCTGAAGGGTTATAAAACTGTATTCCCTTTTACCTATTAATACCACTACTATAGGTCTGTTTCCCAAAGATATTTTAAAAAAGGGTAAAGAATCAATTTGTAAAACAATAATAATAACAGCAATTCTTTTTGTAATGGCATAGAATTGGATATACAAGGGATGTCCATCAGTTGGGGAATAGCTGAACAAACTGTGGTATTTGATTCAATGCAAATCTGCTGTTTTATAAGAAACAATGAAAATGGTATGTCAGAAAAACCTAGGCAGACTTATATGATCTCATGCAAAGCGAAGTGAGCAGAACCAGGAGAAGACTGTAGTAATAGCAATGATATTAGGATACTCTGATCAAGACAATGATCTAAGTCATTTCCAAAGGATATGTGATGAAAAATGTTATCTATCTCTAGAGAGAGAACTGATGAACTCTGCAGAATAATAAAGAATACTTTTAAAACTTTTTATTGTTTTATTTGTGTATATGTTTTCTTTTGCAACATGACTAATGAAAATGTTTTCCATGACAACGTGTATTATAATTGAAATCAAAATGTTCACCTTCTCAAATGGGGGGGGGTATGGGAGAAAAGGAGAGAGAGGATTTGAAAATCAAAATAAAAAAAAGATTGTTAAAATTTTTTTACAGTAATTGGACAATATTTAACAACATATGAAATAATTTTAAAAAGTCATCTTTTAAGTTAACAAGAGAGTGTTCTTTGTGTTGGTGGAAGATATATCCAGACTGGTGGAATTATAAATCCTTAAAATGTTGAAATATATATGTGCACTAGTAGAATATCCACATGTACTCTAAATTCCATTTACACCAAAAGGCTAAATTATTTATCTGTCCATTGCGGTTATCTATCTCTTTATTAAGAGAAGAACAAATAGCCCATTAGTACTATATTTGCCAGAGAAAAACATACATGAACATATATCATAAAAATTACTGGTGCTCTGCCACCCCTCTGTACAGATACTCCAGTGGGTCTTGAACCTTCCTATGGAGCTAATGAGCCAAGCTTACTCTGTAGCTTAGGACTGATGAATAGACTGACTTCAGTGGAATATTTACCTTTTTATTATCCATATTCCCCCCCTAAATTATCTCTGCAATGCCCAGGACATGCTTTTTAAAGACATTTCTGTGATTTGAGATTATTGCACTGCTGGCTCTGAGATGTTGCTTCCCAAAGAGGGTCACAAAATGAACAGCCTTTGTGCATGGGGAACACCTAATAAGTTATAATATGCTAATGAGTTTTAATATGGTTCAGTATTGTGTTTATAATCTCAGACTTTATTGTAAATGTCAAAAGAATTTGGAGCTTCATTTATCCCCAGTAGTGGAAAATTAATAAAGACCATAGGAGCTATTACTACAGATAGCTATTTCTGTACAGGCAAGGGATTCTTTTCTTATTTGACTTGAAGAATGAAAGCCAGAAATAAAGACAATAGCCAGTATTCGAGTATGACTTTTTGTGCTTCCCAAAAAAGGAATGGATTTCCTAAGTATATGTTATTTTGTAATCATCTTTTCGTTTCAAACCATAAAACTTTCAAATTAGAAGGGACTTTAGAGATCACTTAGTTTTACTCTCTTATTTTACAGATGAGGAAACTGAGATATGTAGAGAAGTGACATAGAGATTGCAGAGTTAATCAGGATAGAGCTATTTTACACTCTTGCCTATTGGTTCCCACTCCACTGTACTTTTCAATGAGCTTACTAGTTGTCATAGAAACAAGAAGGTTCTTTATAATATCTTGTATATTTTTAAATAACAATTGTAGACAAAATGAAGAAAAGACATAATGGATTTCCTTTTTATTGCTGCTTTTTAAGAACAAAATAACTTCTAAATAAGGTGAATGCTCAATTTCTTGCTATCACCTTGTCTCATGGTACCTGACATCATAAACTTTTCAGATATTTCAGATTTTACTTTACTAATAAGTACAGGAGACCAAATTTGGATCCACATCATCTTGACTCGAAGTTAAATAACCTATTCACTATGCCATAAAATTTGCTTAAAAATAAATAGGTTAAGTAAGAGTTAAAATAACAATTACTCTAAGAACATTGTCATATTTTTTATGTTAATTGAATTAGATGACCACAGATTTATATATGGAACCAGGATGATTCTCACAATTCAATGTAGCCCTATCAAAGAGAGGAAAATACATACATATATACACATATATTTATATATATGTATACACACACATACACATAGATTACATATAAACCAGAGAGATTTCAATGGCTCTATCTTTCATATGACCACTAGGAGGTAGCATAATCAAGGAATTCAATCATTTTTTTCACTTCTCCATCATTCCATTTTCAAGGAATTTGGCAAGGAAAGAGACCATCAGAGGGAAAGAAAAAACTTGACTTGTCAAAATTATTTAACCTGAAAAATACATTAACACACAATCATATCACTCCTGTATTATATCACCCCATCCCATCTGTCTAATTTGTTTCCTGTGGATTCTTAAAAGGATTCTTCTGAGGTTCTAACCTCAGCATGTGTAAAAGCAGGGCTTTAAGTAGTAAATAAAAGAAGCCCATTTTCAGTTGGCTTAGCCTATCTATCTCAGAAGAACTTTATCAGCATCTTCCATTGTAGGAAAAAAAATTAGATCTAAAGCTTGTCTGAAGACCTGAAGTAAGTAATTTTGGGGGATTAACTTGGTATAGTGGAAAAAGCACTGGCTTTGGAGTTGGGATACTAGACTAGAAGTTCCACCTCCAGAAGTGAATATCTATGCAACTGTATTGAAGTCACTTATCTCTGAGCCTCAGTTTTTTTTTAATCTCCTAAATTAAGACTTTGGCCTAGAGGACCTTTAAGGCCATTTCAGATTTGATGGTATGATTGTAAGAAAACATTGGAAAATTTCAGTACAATGAGACTAAGGGGAAGTTCTTTATTAATTAGTGCAGTCAATCTAATGTTCAGAAGATGAGCTCACATATATCAAAAGACCTGATTCCATCAGATATAAAGCAGTTATAATACATGAATTTCTTTGACTACTCTTAGTCATTATCTGGTCACAAATCTGCTATTTAAATTCTTTCTAGAATGGTGAAACCTTCTAGAGATAGCATTTGGCTGATGTAGCCCTCGAGAATCCAGAGTCATCTAAAAGAAAATATCATTCTTGTGGTAGGAATTGAATGCCATTAGATTAGAAAATATGATAATGTTCTTAGAGATATTTTTAAAACTTTTTAAAACTTGTTTATTTTTAAAGCATTTAACTTGTAGTCATGATGATGTGAATTCAAATTCTGCTCCATGTACTTATTAATTATATGACCCTGGGAAAGATTTTTAAACTCTTGGAGCCTCAGCTTTCTCATCTTAAAATGAGTTGCATTTCTAAAGTTATGATCCTTTTGGGAAGCATACCCATGATCGTTATGGGAGTAGAAAAGATATTGCTCAGATTTGGCATGTAGCTTCTCCTATTATATTATTCAAATATGGTATTTAGGACTGGGTCTCTGCTACCACACAAGTATGAAGGGACGCTATGCAATCTTTTTGATTAGGTGAGTAATAGTATTATTCTTCACTTCTAAGCCTGTGGAAAGATAACAAAGGAATTGTCCTGTGGGTATATGACTTATAATTCCTTATCCTGGAGAAGAAAGAGTAGACTTAATATATTTCATTCTCACTATTCCAGTTTAAATAGTACTGATTTATAACTTATAATTTCTAAAATCATAAATGCAGAGTTGGAAAAGACAGAAGATATCTGTAATCCTAAAAATTATGTTATAAATGAGTAATACCAGCCCTAAGAAACTTGTCTTTTGTTTTCCACTGCCTTTTTCCTTCTTTTTTTCTGCCCTCCTTCCTGCTTCCATTATTTCCCAGGTACTTATTCTATGTCTTATTTCTGAATTTTTTGCTAAGGTATGGCTCTTCTCTCTCTCTCTCTATGTCTCTCTGTAATAGCATTTTGTTTTTCCACATGCAAAAATAGTTTTCAACATTCATCTTTGTGTTCCAATTTTTTCTCCCTCCTTCTCTCCCTTCCTTGTCCCTAAGACAGTAAATAATCTGATATAAATTAAACATGTACAACTCTTCTAAACATATTTCCATATTCATAGATATTACTCTTCTCAAAAATGTTTTCATTTAACATGGGGACAAGAAGACTGGGGGAAAAAATGGGATGTTTTCCTGAATGGAATGTCAAGAAATAAAGGAATGTATTTATAATAAAATTACAAATAGTGGGATTATTGTTTTCAAATTTGCCCTAGATCAAACCACAACTCTTAGATAAAATGCTTCCTTCTCTAAGTGAAAAGGCCAACTTTGCACATATATGGGTCTGGAAAGAGCAATAAATTCCCAGGAATTTTTAGTATTATTAATATGTTCTTATTGAAATTGAAGTTTTATTTTTCTTGATCTTACCTTCCCTTGACTATGTTTTAATTAAAGCCTTTATTTGTTTATCAGAAGCATAAGTAAGGACTTAACTCTCTCTCTTGATCTATAGCAGCAAATTTCCAACTCTCTGTTTGACATCTCAAACTGTCCCATAGACATTTAAAACTCAAATGTCCCAAACTCAAATCATTCTCTTCCTTCCCCATCCCAACTCTCTCCTCTTCCTAATGTCCCATTTACAGTTGAGCATATGAACATCCTCCTAAGCACTCACGTTCACAATCTGTGCCATCTTCAGCTGTTCACTCTCTCATACCTTATAGCTGATCACTTGGGAAGTGCTCATTTTTACCTTTATGATATATCTACTATAAATCTCCATTTCTCCTCTAATATTGTTATTACTATGGTACAGGTCTCTCTGCAATAGCATTTTATTATCAGAATCAACTACACTAAAGCCCTTCATAACCATCTTCCTTCTTACATTTCCAGGCTTTTTATACTTTACTCCCCTCCAAGTAATTTTTTAATTTTTTTTTTGGCTGAGGCAATTGGGCTTACGTGACTTGCCTAGGGTCACACAGCTAGGAACTGCTAAGTGTCTGAGGCCAGATTTGAATTCAGGTCCTCCTGACTTCATGGCTGATGCTCTATCCCCTGTGCTACCTAGCTCCTTCCCCTCCAAGTACTTTGTAATGCAATGACACCAGTTCCCTTGCTCTTCCTTATACGTGACACTCCAGTTCTCTACTTTGAGTATTTTCGATGACTTTCTGCCATGCTTGGAACATTCTTCCTTGTTACCTCTGCCTCCTGGCTTCCTTCAAGTCTTAGCTAAAATCTCTCTTACTTTCCAAGTAAGAGGAAACCTTTCCAAGTCTGTCTTAATCTTAGTGACTTTCCTTTGGAATTACTCCTAATTAATCCTCTTGTTTGTATATAGTTTATTTTAAAACTTTGAAAATGGTTTAGATATATTATTTTCTTTGATTCTCACAAAACCCCCCAAAAGTTAGCATTATAATCATTTTTCTAAAAAAAAATATATCATGAAATTTAAATGGAAAAAAAGATTTTGACCTGGGTCACCGAGCTAAAGTTCCAGATCCTTCACTCTATCCTTTATGTCACATTTCCTGAAGTAAAAGGATTAGTGGAATTAAGACCATCTCCTCTCCCAACGAAAATCAATTAAATTTACTAGAAAATTATACAATTTAGGATATTTTATCTATATAGAAATAGTCTTTCTGTTTAGAGCTCCATATCCTTTTTACAAAAAGAAATAGAAAAATCAATGAAAACATCAACAAGTAAAGTAAGTCAGGTGCTTCAAAGAGGAAATAGAAAATCAATGAAAACATCAAGTAAAGTAAGTCTTGTAATAACATTTATATAAAACACTATTATTTGATAGAAATAGAACATGGAAACGTAAAAATGACACAAAATCAAGACCCAAAGGAAATACTATGGTGTAGTGATTTTTTTCCCTATCCCTATCCCCCAATTTAATGTAGCCACTACTCACTTTCCCCCTTAATGATAATAATAATAGAACTAGTGCTACTTATTACTAATATTAAATAACAAATTCTATAATACTTCAAGATTTACCTATTTATGATGTCATATAAACTCTAGAGTTAGAACTAGAACAGGGCCACTAGGGCTTTGCCCTAGGGATTTGATTACTTTCCCTGTTCCACGGCAGTACCACCCATGCATACACCTCTTGACCCACATACAATGTGGGATATTGTCATTTCTCTTCAGATGAAACAGCATCTCATATCATTTCTCCTGGATGTTATTTGGAAGAATTTCCTCAGGCACACAAACTAGTTATGGTTCTGATGGAATATGTGAGTTGGACCCCATAATTACTGCTGTTATTCTCATTTTGCAGAAGAAGAAATCATTGATTGGGGAAGGGTCGTGACTCAACCAACATTATTATAAGTTATTAAATGTCAAAGAAAAGATATAAACCTACATCTTCTCAAGCCTCTTGTCACTACAGATGACAGATGTAGGGGTGGAAGCTACCCTCGCAATCATTGTTTATTCTACAGATGAGGAACTGAAATATAGTGATGTGAAATGATTTTTTTAGTGTCACATAATTAGTGTTTCAGGTGGGATTAGAATCCAGGCCTTCTTGACTTTGGAGTCAAGAAGACTCCAAGTTCAGTGCCCTATCCATTCCATCCACCTTCACCTATACTTTGTTGTCTGTACTATTGCTCTATGCTACTTATCACTGGGGGTAGCTAAGTAGCACAGTGAATAGAATGCTGGGCCTAAAGTCAAGAATACATGAGTTCAAATCTGACTTCAGATACTTAATCCTGAGCAAACTTAAATCTGTTTGCTTCAGTTTCCTCATCTGTAGAATGAGCTGGAGAAGGAAATGGCAAATTGTTATAATATCTTTGTGTAGAAAACTCCAAATGGGATCATGGAGCATTGGATAGGACTGAACCAATGGAGAAACAATACTCATTCTAGATGAATTGAATGAAAACAAAAAAATGAAAGCTTACTCACACTATGGTCTATACATATAAACTTCACAAATGTAATTATGTCTAGATATAAAAATAAGTGAAAAATCTTGATTTGGTCAATATGGAGACTCCTTCACCAAACTTTCCTTGCTTCCTATGAGCTAAGGTTATTTTGGTTTATTTTCATAAACCCTAACAATGAATCTTGGTGAAAAAGAGAGATGGATGGGTTTAGTAAGACTGAAGTATTATATGAACATATACATTCAAAGGATCTGAAATTTCACCAATATGTGGAGCTCTGAGTATTCTCTCTGTTACTTAAAGCAAATAGGGGTTAGTGATTTGTCAAGAGTAGGACAGTAAATGTGGAAAAAGGATTTCAATCTTCTTGAGTCCAGGTCAAACACTCTTATGCTATCTTTTAGTAGCAACATATATTTGGATAAATGTGGGTTTTTTGGGTAACATTTTTGTTGATAATCTATGTGACATACAGAAATATCACTTTTTTTTTCTTTAAAATGAGGAGGTTAGATTATTTGGCCTCCAACACCCACTTTAGATCTAGCCTCCATCCCTCTGTTGTTGAGAATGCCACTGACCAAAAGTTACCCTAGATCTGTTTTATCCCCACACATGGAGATGTAGAATTAATGTTATCCCTATAACTATACATTCTGAAAGGCTTTCAAGAACTTTAATTTCCCTAGAGGAGTAGATTTACTGCCTTTATAGAAGAGGGCTTAAATATTGGAATGGAATCCTAAATCCTTTTAAACATGCTTTCAGTTTATATATGTTATTATTCTGTTGTAACGTGTTTGTAATCAACTTTAGATTGAAATGTTTTCCAAAGGTACTAGGTCTAGAGTCAGTAAATAGCTCAAGTTAAATAGTGATGTTACTTAATAATAGTCTCACGTTTACATAAAGCTGCTTACTTACAAAACCCATATATAATCCTAATGATCCTTCCAACAATCCTATGAGGGGCAAAGAGTAGGTGCACCTGTTCTTAGGTGTACCTACTATTTTATGAAAGACAGGAAGTTCTGGGAGGCTTAGGGATTTATCCAAGGTCAAATAGCCAAGATTAGGCTGGCAGGAATGTGACTTGGAGTGAGGTCTTCTGATGCCAACTCTAACACTCTTCTTTTCTCTTCATCCTCATTTTTTATTTTATTTTCAATTCATGGAATAAAACAAGCATTTTCATAGCATATAATAATAAAAGATGATTTTACGTGAAGTTGCGAATCTATTATATGTAACTTGCTATTCCTTTTAAATATATAATAAAGTTATCATGTAAAGTTCTTTTTCCCCTCTTTTTATCCCCTTCCCTCTAACTCAGCAGGAAGTTATTAAAAACAAAAATAAAAAGAACTATAGTCATTGGTTAACTTTTAGAGATCATGATGGTAGCAATTTTTTGTTCTTAGTTTATACTATGTCTAGCTCAGCTTATAAAAACAATGTGGAAAGTATACCTGGACCAACTTAGAAATATATATATATGCCTTCTCTTTTTATTTTTTAAAAAGATATTTATATTTTGAAATATAACATAAAATGATAGTAGAATGAGGAAAATAATTGATGATATGTAGAAAAAAAGATCTAAACTCTTTTGAGTTCAATTTAGATCACTTCAACAAATATGTACTTCATAACTACCATGAACTAGTCAACTAAAACACATTTATTAGGTGTCTACTGTGTACAAGGCACAATGTTTGAATGAGAATAGAAAAATAAATCATCTTTGCCTTCAAAGAGTTTACATTTTGGGGGGCAGAAAACACATGCATATAATAAATTGAAAGTATAAAATAAAAGCAAACTAGTTTGGGAAAAGTGCCAGTTGTGACTAAGAGGATCAGGAAAGGCCCCATATGGCAGGTAAGTCTTGAGTTAAACTTTTAAGGGAGCTAGGAATTCACAAACACAAACTGGAATACAAAGTTTTGGGGTTTTGTGCTGGAGAAACAGTTTTTGTTTTTGATGACATTATTCCCACATAATGTTTGAATGAAATAAGAAAGAGTTTGGAATATGGATTTTACCAAAACAATCCTGATCAGATTTGCTTGCAATGGACAGGAAGAAAAAGTGTTTCTAAATCAAGGCAATAATTGAAAAGGATCTATAGGATCTCATAGAAAGTGTTGGAATCCAGAGAAAGTAGGCTGAGTTTGGTACAGAACATGAAAGAGGTACCAATAAAGGTTTTTTTTTTTTTTTTTTTGGTTGTTGTTCTTAAATGGAATTATATTATTTGAGCAGTTGCAACAATATAAGGAAAATTTATTTTCTGGAGTTTACTAAATGATAAAAAAAAAAATTCTTCCTTATAAGTCTGTTAAAGTACAGATTGACTCAAAATTGTCCCAACTTTGTATGTGTTGCCTTACTCAAGTTCCTTTGTATTTGTTTTAAATAATTCAATGCCTCTAGTATTCTAATCAAATTGCCTGAATAGATAGGAGCCCATAATTCACAAATAGTGCAGTTTAGCTGCTCAAATATTTTCCAAATAGATTAGTGGACTTGTGAATCAGAGAGGAGAGGAAAAGGTTTCTAATTTAGACTAAAACCTATATTATGTACTCTGCAATCCTGGAGAATTTCATTTTGTGTTGTGTGCTAAGCTATGAAATTAGAGGACAGAGATGATATGCATCTAACTCAGTATAAAAGCCAGTAAAATTTAGTTTGGAAATTAAAATAGCATGATATGAGAGATCATAATCAGCATTTTATGTTCCTGGAATGTCTTGCCTATACCATTTTAGTTAAGAATGGAGGATAATGTCAATATCATTCACTTTTGTGGTACTTAGAATACTAAGTTGCCATATTTTTTAGAGTGTCTAAAGAAAATCCTAATACTTTCATAAAAGGCTTAGATTTTTTAAAATTCCGAGTAGAATATAATAAAGGCTTTTCTTTGTACTGTGACTGATAGGATCATGCTTAAATTCTTATTGGAAGAAGAAAGAGTACAGTAGTTGATATTTGTGGTATGGAGAAAAATATTAGTGGCTATTAACATATATATATGTATATATATATATAATATCTTGATAGCAAATATAAAAGTTGAATTTTTAAAAAGTAATTTTTTTCTTGTTCTCCTTTAAAAATTTGTGGGGTGTCTTCCCTCAATTTTCTTTCCCCTCAAGTTTTGCTTTTGCATAGAAAGCGGTTGCATTCCATCATTATACATCCAAGGGACTATCATGACCTTTAGATCTACAGCACAGGAGGAATCTAGGGAAATATATGCTATGTACATTTAATAATATCACTACAGTGACTTAGTGGACATCTCTGTACCTGTGTATTATAAAAATATAGCATTGGGACTACAATTGGAAAGTTCACAGACATAACTATTGCTGTGAATGTATTATTTCCCATATCTGCATTCACTCCATTATTTTTAGTCATTTTCAGTCCTAACTTTTCTTGGCAAAGATACTGGAGTGGTTTGCCATTTTCTTCTCCATTTCATTTTATAGATGAGGAAACTGAGGCAAATAGGGTTAAGTGACCTGCCCAGGGTCCTTCAACTAGTAAGTTTCTGAAGCCAGATTTGAACTCAGATCTTGGACAAGTGCTCTATTTGCTGTGATATGTAGCTTCTCACTCCATTATAGGCAAGTTCTAATATATACATATCAACGTTCTTTCTTGTAAGAAGATTGAAGGCTTTATCCAACACAGTTGCAAAAATCTTGAACAGTGTTTCAGAGATAGCACAAATATGCTCCTTTCAGTAACAATGTTTCTCCAGAGTTTTTATTTTGCTTGGACAAAGATCTTTGGTGACAACACAAACTCTTCCCAATCCATATAGGTTTTTAATTTTTTTACTAAAGCTTTTTTATTTCAAAACATATGCATGGATAAATTTTCAACATTAACCCTTGCAAAACCTTGTGTTCCAATTTTCTTCCTTTTCCTACCCCCTCCCCTAAATGGCAAGTAATCCAGTATATATTAAATCACCATATAGTTTTTTTTTTTTTTAAGTTGAGAAAAAAATTTTTTTCTCTTTCTTCATCTTCACATTTGACAACCATATTTTTTACAGAGGCTTCTAGGTGACCTTATGGATAGTAATGGATTGGAAGAAAGAAAAGCTTTTTTCAAATCCTGCCTCAGATGTTAATTAGCTTTATGATTCTCATCAAAAAATGAGTGAGATGTATGGGTAGCATTTTGGTAACAATGAACATGAACTTGGGCGTAGTTTGAGAGATAATAGTGGATAGAAAAGCCTGGTATGCTATGGTATATAGAATTCATAAAAAATTGGACATGAATGAATGACTGAAATACTATTAAATATCTTAACTTTTTCCAGCCTCAGTTTCCTTATTTGTAAAATGGGTTTAATAATAGAATCTATCTTACAGAATTGTTGTGAGGATCAAGTGAGATCACATAAAAAGATTTGTAAAACACAAAACACTTTGTAAATGCTAAATCTGATTATTAAAGTTTAGGTATTGTATTTTACTCCTCTCAATTCCTGGCCAAAATTTCTCTGCTTGTTAAATGGCTCCAAAGTTGTGGAAATTCCACCTTCCTGGAAGAAGGCCTAATGTCAGTGCTTGCTTGACTGGCTTCATTTGTGGAACAGATTTTGGAACTAATGTTTTTCAAAAGCCTTCATAACTTTAAGCAGGTCTCTTTATGCACACACCCTTGTCTAGAGATATGACCAGGTTCTGTAGTTTGTGTTTTTGTTTTTTTGGTCAGTAGGTATAAGTAATCCTTTGGCCTACTTTTCCTTCTAAACTTTAGCTAAAATCCAAACTCCTTTGCTTTATCTTCCTCCTTTGCTCAAGCATGTGATCACATGCTGAGTAAATAATCTATAGTCCATGATCTGCTGTCCTATCAGCCTTGTTATCTGCCTCTAAACTCCCAAATGTCAAGAAGCTCCTTGATAAGTATTCCCAGGTAGGCTTCCTAACTACCTCCCCCACTGGTTATCATCATCATTGCTTACATACACACAGAACTCCTTGGTAGTCCATCAGCTATATTTGGAAGAACTAATTGGGAGTTCTGGTGTCTTTGTTAGGGAAAAGTGACACCTTTTGAAGTTAATAAAAATCTCCTCAGTCACTGTCTCTATCAGATGTAAACCCCCCCCCCCCAAAAAAAAAACCCACAACTGAAACTTTTTTGGACAAATATGTTCTTGGTTAAGGTGATGGTTAATTTCAGCTTTCCTTTCCATCTATTCACCTCTTAGGAAGGAAGGATGGCAGGAGTTCCTTAGAGACACATAGTTTTCTTAGGATACTTGTGATATAATAACAAGTCATCCAAGACTATTCTAAATCAATCTCCCAATTAAATTATCTTCCAGTTTGGTTGTTTGAGAATTTTTATAATAGATATTTTGAGCAATGCATTTCCCATTTCTTTTACACTATGTACATATATATTTCAGTTCTTTATAAGCATAACACCTATTAGATTATTGACCATTCTAGATGAAAGAAACCTAGGTATGAAATGTCAAGGTGATAAAAGTGACTCAGTAATTGTTCATATGTGCTGTGAAAGGTGCCCACGTAATCTCAAACCTTTACTAATAACATTTTCTTTCCCCAAAGTGAAAGGGGCTAAAGATTTATCATCATCTTGAGGGATGGGAAATATATCCCAATAGGATGAGAAGCTTGATAATCACTCATCAATCACTATAATATGGAAAATTTTTTTTCCTCTAGATCAAGCCTAATTTCAAATCCTGTAAGATATATTCTTCAAGGTTTATTGTACATTTGTAAGAGTTAAAGTGTGTTCACACCACACATAGACAAAAAGATAAATTTTTTATTTTTACATATTGGGAGAAAGAAGTTTTTTTGACAGTACACTGTTATCTACTTTGTGGTATAAGAAAACTGGAAAAATCTTGTCAGCTTACACAAATTACATTGCAGTACTGTGCTGCTTTTTAGGATTTTGCCTTTCTGTTTATTCTTCTAATCTAAACCAGTCTAATTTGCATCCCCAATGCATAACAAAGTGTCTGGCACAGGGAAAGAGCTTAATGAATGCTTGTTGATTCATCATAATTTATGGGATTTGGGAGGATGAGTAATTTCTCAACTGTTTTTCAGATTCAGGGCTTGAACTAAGCTTTCTGGACTCCAAGACCCATTCTCTATCTATTATATCAAGTTAGCTCTCTAGGTATATGTATGTATGTATGTATGTATGTATGTATCATGTATGTACATAACATATAAGTATAAATAGTGAATGGAGTGCCGGACCGAAGTTATTAAGACTGAGTTCAAATCTGGCCTCAGAAACTTATTAGCTGTACGACCCTAGGTAAGTTGCTTAACCTCTTTGCCTCAGTTTCTTTGTCTGTAAGATGAGTTGAAGAAGAAAATGGCAAACCACCTCAGATTTCCAAGAAAGCTTCAAATGAGGATATGAAGAGTCAGATATGACTGAAAAGACTGAGCAGCATCATAAGCAAACACAATTATACATACACAATATCTATATTCACATGTATACAGATTTATACCTATACATATATCCATGCACACATAGATTTTTACACAAATATATACCTTTATGTAAACATAATATATAATATAATCTTAGGTGGATATACGTGGAGGATATATGTTAATATATGTACATATGCATGTAATATCAGCACGAGACAATTGTTAAATCATTAATTATGACAATATTTAAGGTGAGAAATTCTAAAAAAAAAAAAAACTCCACCCCAAAATAGACCTTAAAGCTGTGCATTTTTAAATACTTCATAATAGTTATGAGATGTTTCAAGTAGCTCCAGCTACCTTTCCCATTTATGCATCTTAGCTACTATTTATTTGCTAACAGCTGAGACCATTTTCTTCTGCACCTGCTCCTCTTCCAAATCTCTCAGGTCTTTGCTTCTAAGACTGGTATAAACAGTTTAAAGGCCATTACCATAATAATAGTCAAAAGACTAATCCCACTAGTTCAAATCCTTTTACTACCAACATTATGTACCTGGTATTGCTTGGGTTATTTAATGGGGAGACCATTTACAGAAGTGTTGGGGAAAACTTTCCTTTTTGCCACGCTCCTTTTATATATTTCAACCAGTACTATGATTTCATCAATATAGTGAACTTCCCATGAGGAAATGGTTTCTACCAAAGCACTGGAATCTTTCTTGCAATTTATAATCTTCATCAGTTGCCTAGGGCACTGAGGTTAAATTACTTTTTCAATGTCACTAATTTTCTTATTGTTCTGTAATAACTCCCTCCTCTTTGTCTCTCATTCTCTGACACCCATATGATAAAGTATACATCTATATCTATAGATATAGATGTATATTGATACATAAATATGTGTATATATATACACATACAAGTATATATGATCCCATTTCTAAAGACAATGTGAGACATAAGAGGACATTGCACTGAAAATTCTAAATTTTTTTTGATTTTCATTCACCTTGAAAGAGGTGGACAGATGGTGAAATGGATCCCACACTGGCCAACTGAGAAGGGAATAGAAAAATGTCTAGCAGTTATGGTCAAGAGGACAATAGAGAAGAAGAAACTGGGGCTAGTTCTAGACTGCTGATCCAACTAGAGCAAGATGCCAATGAACCAGGACAAACTAGGAAAACTAAGGGCAGATCAGGGCAAGACATCAGACGCATACTTAGTAAGACATGCTATCCTACTTCCCAAGCTCTTTTTTGTTTTTTCCCTGTTTCTTTGGAGCAGAACTTGAGTTTCCATTTTCCTGTCTGATCTGCTACATCCATCTATCCATCTAGTATACATGTATATGTGTGAAATATTTACCCTTCAAAAAAACAAAAGAAAAATTCCCAACACAAACAACATGCAAACTCTAACCATTGCAGCATTCATTTGAAAGACTAATTCCTTTGAATACTTATTTGTATCTTAGTGAAACTGCTATTAAATAATGTGATCATTTACCTTGATTCTTGATTCAGCATACCCTGAGTATACTCTTTAAGACTGAGAGAAATGAAAATAATCCAAAAGGAGAAGAAATTTTCCTGAGCAGGCCTAGGATGGGATTAGGGGGGGTAAAGGGAGAGGAGGTAAGAAAGAGAGGGAGAGAGGGAGAGCTAGTTTATTAACATTCAAATAATACCCCCAAATGATTTATTTTCAATTTTTTAGCTTCTGGAAAAGAAATGATGTGGAAGAGTAGAGTGATTTATAAATACATTTTGTTACATCTGGTCTTGCCAGCAATTGTGTGAGTAATATTAGAAAAATTCTGCTTCACTTCATTCCCTTGCATTTCCAGGAAGGTTTGGCTATCTACATATATACAAATATAAAATATGTTTATATTTTATATAAACAAAACTTGCTTAAAACATGAATATATGAACGCAGGCATTTACATTAGGATTTGCCCAGAAAAGCTGGCCCCAGTGCCAGTAGAGGGGACAGTGGAACGGACTCCTAATTTGAATCTTAGCATCTGGTTTTTTCCATTTTGAAATCATTCTCCATACAGATTCCCAATTGATAATTCTAAAATAGAGTGGGCTGGAACCAACTTATAATGTCTTTTTCCCTCCTTCAAGAAATATTAATTAACTAACCAATCAATCAATCATTTTTTAAAAAAATTTCAAAACATATGGATGGATAATTTTCAACATTCAACCTTGCAAAACCTTGTGTTCCAAAATTTTCCTCCCTCTCCCCCCATATGGCAAGTAATCCAATATATGTTAAACATTTGCAATTCTTCTATATATATTTCCACAAATATCATGCTGCACAAGAAAAATAAGACCAAAAAGAACAAAATGAGAAAGGAAACAAAATGTCAGCAAACAACCTCAAAAAGAGTGAAAATACTATATTGTGATCCACACTCAGTTCCCACAGTCCTCTCTCTAGTTGCAGATAGCTCTCTTCATCATAAGTTCATTGGAACTGGTCTGAATCATCTCAGTGTTGAAGAGAGCCATGCTGATAAGAACTGGTCATCATATAATCTTGCTATTTCTGTGTAAAATGATCTCCTGGTTCTGCTAATTTCACTTCTGCTCATAATGTCTTGCAAAAACTTGAGTGTTAAATTTTTAGTATGAGCATTTGTGTCTTCTTAGAAATCAGGAAATGCTATACATCAACAAATGATTTATTATTATAATGATTATCTTGTGATGGAGAAAATGTTACTAATACAGATTAAATTTAAAGGTGTGTCATACATATACTTTTTCTTTTCCTCAGACCTATCTGTAAAACATTTACCAGCATATCCCTAGCCTGACCATGTTGTTTCCCTTCTCAAAAGTCTTCAGTGACACCCAATTGTCTCTAGCATTAAAAAAATTCTTAGCCAGGTATTTAAAACCTATCACAATGTGAATCCCACTTACATGTACTTCCCCAGGGCTATTGTAAAGGTCAAATGATGTAATACATGTTAAAAAAAATACTTGGTGCACTGTCTGGCACTTAGTAGGTTTTATATAAATGATTAATTCTTTCCACTATATTTGTACATATCACATTCACCAAATAGGAATTAAACTCCCTAAGGGCAATGTTTCCATTTTTTCTGGGTATCTCCCAGTGCCTAGCATAATAAATGATTAATTCAATTAATACTGTTCCAGAGAAGTGTTATTCTTATGGACTATCAGAAAATTGAATCCCAAAAGTCTCCTGTCTCTACCAGTCAATAGAATGGTGCTAATTATAGCAAGGCCAACCCAAAGATAACTGGGGGAAAACAAAGAAATCAGGAACCAAAGAAAGCAGATCTTTTGTCTCTTATTCCAAGGGTCAGTACATCAGAGAAGATGTATAAAGAAACATCATGGGGAATCCTAACATTTTGATGATTCTCTTCCTGAATCCTAGATCACTTGCATCACTATCTAAAAGCAACTGAATCTGCTGTGAGACCTAAAAAAATAGCGGACAGTTTATTATTACTAAAAGTAGATTCATTCTTCTTCTGCCTTAAATTTCCCACTTATACTGCCTCATCTGTCTAGTACAATGTGGCAAACCTGTGAGCAGTTTATATTAATTCTTTGCTGCTTACTACTTTTAAGTTGATTTAACAATGGTATGAGTAGTAAGCAACCATTGGTTTTGGAGCCATATCAATAATAATGAGAAATATTAGGATTGAGGAGTGTAGGGGAATAGCTATTTCCCTCTACTAATATCTATTAAATGTCATGAACTAAGAACTTTGCAAATATCGTCTAAAGAGTTAATGCTATGGAGAAGTGGTGGTGGTGGTGGTGTAAACATTTCCATTTTTGTTAAATTTAAATTTTCTTAGTAAATATAAATCTTTGAGATTAAAATTTGTAGCAATAATGACCATATCTATTTGAATGGTTATGCTGGTGAGTCATGTTCTAATTTATACTCTGAAAACACTGCTAAATCCAAGGTAGAAAAACTGTAGGCATAGTCCCAACCATAAAGCTGTGAGAGACAGCTGGAGTACCAGAAATGGCGTAATGGCTCAATTCAGGTCTTAAATCATTCCCTGTGCCTTGTAGAATATCAACATCCTCCCTGACTGCAGCCAATGTAAGGAGCTGCAGTATCACAAGTAGGATAGTATTGAACTGGTGGCCTCTGACAGACATAAATACAAGTAAACTGTCAGTATTCTATGAGCTTGAAAACCAAATTACTGTAATAAATCAAAGAACAATGGATAGAATACAATCTCATGATGAATCTCTTCTTGTTGAATGAATCTCACACCAGTTTATGTAAACACACACACACACACAAATGTGCAAACCTATCCCTTGGATGAGAAAGACTACATTTTCTCATTGTTCTTCCTGACCATTATGCTTATGATGTATAGTTCACTATTTTTATACTCCCATCAGTGGTGCTCACAAGCATTATGAATGTAAGCAATATAACCATGATTCCTTTTTTTAAGGTTAGGGTTGATGAGGTGTTTCCAATATCCTTGTTTCCATCCATCATGCAGATGAAGGTATTAGTTTTAAATATCCATAATCAAACAGCACGGGTTGCCTAAACAAAATTGCTTAATGCCTAAAGAATGGGCAATTGTTTTTATGTGGGTGGTGGAGGCAATCTGGATTTGTAATAAATCTGACAACCAACAAATCATCAGTTAATTTTACAAATCAAATCAACAGGGCACAATTCGTTTATGCAATTTGTAGACTTGAATCTTAACTATTTTTCAGTGACTAGATAATTCTGCCAGTGTGCTAAGTAGAGCTTAAAAGTAAACAGAAATGTACATTGCTTTTTAATAAACTGGCCTTGTTTCCTAATGTTTTGAAGCCAGAGTTATGAGAAAATATTGGTAATATTGCTTATGAAAACAAGAAGTGCAAAAACTCCTAAAGATCTTTTCTAACCTTCCCAAATCTTTCATTTCACATATTAGAGTAATGGTGGTTAGAATTCTCTTTTGGAAAATTGAGGCTTTTAAAGTTTTTTTTTTTTAAACAAAAATATCATCTTTTATTCAAAGCCCTCTGTGATCAGTAATTTGCCAGAGGTACTCCATAACTAGATTAGCGGTAGGACACTTCAAAAAGGTTTGAATTCTCCAGTGTCTCATGCTTCTGAGAATCCTAATTTCACTGTGCAGTTGTTTTAAATCACCTCATCTCTCCTTTTATATAATTTTAACTCTTATTCTCTCCCTATAGAATGCTCTGCAGTGACTATTCCAAATCTGCTTCAGTATCTTCAAATTCCTAATCTGTGTGTGTGTGTGTGTGTGTGTGTGTGTGTGTGAGAGAGAGAGAGAGAGAGAGAGAGAGAGAGAGAGGAAGAGAGAGAGAGAGAAAGAGAGAAAGAGAGAGAGAGAAAGAGAAAGAGAGAAAGAGAGGAGAGAGAGAAAGAGAGAGAAAGGGGGTGACGGTAAGTAATCTGGGAAGAGAAAGTACCAACAAACTGGGAAAACCAGGATGAGTTTAATTCAGAAGTTGCTACTTAAGTTGAAACTTAAGGAAACTAGGGATTTCAAAAGGTAGAGATGCTATATGTACCTACATATACACGGACACATAAAATACACATGTGTGCACATGTGCATACAATAATGTGCATACATACACATATGTTGAAACTTCATTAGAATGTAAGCTCTCTGAGGTTCACCATTTTGTATTCATGTTTCATATTTCTAGAAATCAGAGTAATGCTTGGCAAATTAATAATCACTTAATAAATGCTTATTTAGGGATTGACTGTTCCTACTGTTGTGTTATATTCTCCCTTTTTACCCATTTATCCTCTTCTTTATCTCTGGTTCTTCTTTCTCCTCTCACCCATTAAATATATAATCATAGTTTTCAGGTCTGTTCATTTCGGTCTTTGTTCCTATCTTTGCATAAATAGTCCTCAACATTATGGGTTGGGAGAGAACCTGTGATATTGCTGTCATGGGGAATTCCCAATTGGGAAACTTCATTTGCCAATGTACATTACTTCTTTTGTACTTTATAGTTTTAGAAGATTTGTCTGGGACACCAAGAGGTTAAATGGTCCCATTTTCATTGTGTGTCAGAAATAGAACTTGAACTCAGGTCTTCATAACTCAGAGCTGGACTCTATTAATCCATATGGTGTTTCTATAAGTTTTGCTTTAATCTCTCAGAGCTCCAATCACAAATTTCTGACTGTGAATTGGATATCTCCATCTGGATGTCTCTAATACCTCACTCACTCAACATCTCCTAAATTGATCTCATTATCTTTCCCCCTAAACTTGCTCTTTTTTTTTTTTTTTTTTTACTGTTTTCTCCCATTTCTGTTAATAGAGACAGTCACTCACAATTGAAACCTCAGAATCATCTGTCGCTACTCTTTCTCCCTCATCTCCTACATCCTGTATTTCCCATCTCTGTCACAGCCCTCACATCTGTCCTGTAGTCTTACAGTCAACTTTTGTTCAGGCTCTCCTAATTCATTGTCTGCACTATACTGTGAAAACTTCCTAATTAACTTTTCTCCCTCTGCTTCTTGGTCCATTCTGCCTTAGTTAACACAGTCTGGTCATTTCTTCTCATGCACATTCTAGGTTATGTTACTCCTTTAAAACAAACCTCTTAATATTTCTTCATTACCCCATGAAAAATGTTTTAAAAAATTCTTAGATTACTGTTCAAAGCCCTCTACAACCTGGCTTTAACTTACCTTTTTAAGTTATCTTTATATACTTCCCCTTATATGCCCTATTTACTAGCTAGCCTAGCCTACTTAATATTCTATAAATGTATTCTGTCTCTATGCTTTGTCCCTTTCATGCCCTATATAGCCCTATAAGTAGAATATATTTTTACATCTTTTTCTACTAAATTTCTACCATATATTTCCCCTCTTTACTCTACTCACAACTTTGTCTCCGTAGTTCAACTGCACTTTCATTCTGGAAGATCCCTTTGCCTCTTAACCTCTTACTCCTATTTATGAGTTTTCCCCAGAACCTCTATTTTGAGGAAGTGCCCAAGTCAATTACCTTTTTTTCAACCTTACTTTTGACTTCTTGGACTTTACCATTATATAACAGTATGGGTACCTTGCCTCTCTTGCTCTCTCTTCATTTCTCCCTCACTTTTCAGCTTTCTTTTTTATATGTTTTCTGTTAAAAATAAACTGCTTAAAGACAGGTCCTGTCTTATTTGCTTGTATTTGAATTTCCAGTGCTTAACACACCACCTAACACTTACAGAACACTTAATAAATGCGAGTTAATGTTTGAAATTTTATTCTTTCTTCAAAATTCAGTGAAAAATGCCACTCCCCCCTGGTTCAATCCATTCAGAAATCCAAAAATCTTTTTCATTCCCAAGGACTCTCATAGTGTTTTATCCTTTTCACTAACTGTTACCATTTAATATTTATTGTAAAAAACCCCCTTACTAAGATAAAAGACTTTTGATAATAAAGATTGTGTCTTTTTAGTCTTTTACCCTTCCCATCTACAGTCTGTAGCACAATCTATTGGACATTGTAGGTGCTGAATAAATATGTTAAATTTCTTCTCTCCCACGTGATGAGATCGATATCTACTTAGGTTCTAGGTGTGTAAATTAGGCCAGTTTTCATCTAAAATGCAATGAAATCATCCTTGAGACTTAATTGGTCCAAGAGACTAAATCCTGAACCATTATCATAAATCTTTCTTTGCTTAAGTCCAAAACTCTGGTGTCTGAGGAATCAGTTCCCCTTAGTGTTAGGTGTGCCAATATGTGAAATAAGGAGGGCAAGTGCATAAAACTGAATCAAAGCTATTTCTCTGCTTAATAGCTTTTCCATGTTATTGTTAAGTAAACTTACCTTTGTTAAACATTAGGTGGTCTACACATATCTCATTTCATTCCAGTCCTGAGCCTAAACTGCCAGAAATGGCCTGGACCAAGAAAATAATATGGCTCTTGCCATATTTCCCTATTATACACCTTTCCCCAGATGCCCCTAGACTTTTGGTCCCACTGACATCACTTTAATCCAACTCAAATCAACTCTGTAAATGCTGATTAAGCATTTACTGTGAAAAAGACATTATGCTGAGAGCGGGGCAAACAAAAATCGAAACTATACAGACCTGCCCTCAGGAAGTCACCTTCAGCATCTTTCTATTACCTGTAGAAGACACAGACTTTGTGACTCATCATTGAAGACCCTTCACAATCTGGCTCCAGCCTATATAGAAATTTTAGCACTGGCAGGTACCTTAAAAACCATCTAATTACTTGTGGATCTACAGATGTGGAAACTGAGGTCCAGGGACCTTAAGTGATTTAATCCTGGTCACCTTGAACAGTAAATATCCTGTCATTTGAACTCAGGTCCTATGATTCTTGATATAATCTGGCATTCTTTATGCTGTGCCTTGCTGCCTTTGTTTCACTTGAACCATTTTCCTATTTTCTCTGGTGCTCTTATTTGTTTCTATGCAGGCTTTTTCTTTGCCTGTAATTTGTTCCCTTTTCTTTCCCCTGTGTACCTGTTAAGAATCTTTTCTTTCTTGAAGGCTTAGGGCAGACTCCACTTCATCCATAAAACTTTCTCTAATTGTCCCAACCCAAAATAACCTTTTCCCTCAAGTTTCTTTAGCAAACTTTATCTGGTTAGGATATTTATTTCATACTAGTATGTTCCTTGAAGGCAGAATTTTAATTTTTGCACAGCCTTCATTTTGAATATAATGCCTTCTTGCCCATTTATTGTTGTTTAATTATGTAATGTCTGTGGAGTTTTCTTGGCAAAGATCCTGGAGTGGTTTGCCATTTCTATCTCCCCCCACCCAAGGTCACCTCCCTCAACCTATGATCTGCTTCTTAGTCTCCCTAAGTCACTGACTTGCCTCTTGCTGCCTTTAATCTATGATTCAGTCTTCCAAAAACTACCAGAGTTCAGATCAGGAACTCATCTTCAGTGAGTTAAGGCAAACATGTTAAGTGATGTGACCAGAGTCATACAGCTAGTGAGTATTGGAGGCCACATTTCAGCTCAAGTTTTCCCTCCATCCACTGAGTCACCATAGCTGTCTCTTAGCTGCCACAAGATTAAATGACTTGCCCAGAGTCACACAACTTGTCTGTGTCTGAAATTGTATTTAAACTCAGGTTTTCCTGATTTTAGGCTTAGTTCTCTAGTTCTAGCCATCCAGTTGCCTCGGATAAATGTAACAACTATTTCTTGAATGAAATCACAAGAAATCATGTGCCCCTGAATCATACTATGAACAAGAATGTGGAAAATGTCTAGTTGATGTCAAACAGAGGCATCCCAGTCAGATGCACGGAGGGAGACGCTGACCACTTTTCAGTGAGCATGGAGGGGATTCAAAAAGCCTTCTTGAGCTGACTCTTGCAGGAAGGGGAGGAAAGTATTATATCTCCAAACTTAAATCTGCCATTCTTCCCAGACAAAAAACAAGCAATTGCTTAAACCATAATAAATCTTGCCCCAGCATGTACCCTTGTTCAGTCAGATAGGCATTACCTACAGTTCTTTCCCCCAAGTCAAACTCAGCAAGCCAGTGTCAACCTATCAGCCCCAAGCTAAGGGATCAGACTCAGCCATCTGAGCTGCTTCTTGGCTTAGTATCCTCATTGCATCAACACTTATCTGACTTTGAACATCGACCTCTTTGCTCATCCCTCTCCTGAATGAATTTAGGTAATTATTTTCAAATTAATTGTCATCCACTCCAGAATTTTATTAGGTTTCCTGCTTTGTTGGAAGTTCTTAACTTGGGCTGAGTACTTTTTAAAAATAAGAATTTTTGAAAATTGTATTTCTTTATGTTAATGAACTTTGCCATTTCATGTATTTTATTTTATGATGTTTAAAACATTTTTAAAGAGGGTCCAGAGGCTTCAGCAGATCGCCAAAGGAGCCCATAATTTAAAAAAAAAGATTAAAATCCCTTGTCTTGTCTTGTTTGTAAAACTAGGGCTGGTAAGAAGAATTGTTCTCGGGGCAATGGCAGACACATTGCTATCCTTAGTGATGTTTGGAGAATCTTTTGTCTGTCCCATGACTGACCATATTATGTTATTTTCCCCCTTTCCTTGCCTCCTACCAGGGCTTAGATATGATGAAAATTCAGAGCAGGGACAGGTTTGAAAGGGAGAAGAAATCACAAAATAGACAACCTGTTCTTTTTTTCCCCAAGGATGTGGGAAAGATAGTTCCATCAGCTGGTAAGAGCTTGTATATAATGATTATATGTGTAATAATTTCAGGAGTATTTTAACACTAGCTGGGACACCTCTCCCCCCACCCAACGTCACCTCCCTCAACCTATGATCTGCTTCTTAGTCTTCCTAAATCACTGACTTGCTGCCTTTAATCTATGATTCAGTCTTCCAAAAACTGTCCCGATTCTTTTGTCCGGGAGGGACAAGTTATGCTTTTCTGATGTCGGTGACCCAGAATCTAGCTTGGTATCCATGAATCCTGGCTTTTCCCAAAGCTGAGGTTCTGTGCCACAATTTAGACCCTATTTCACTACATGCAGACATTCCCCCCTCAGCTTGTCATATTTAGCAAGCTGAGTTATTGATCTTAAAATGGATGAATCTAGTGAGGTTACAGAAAAATTCCAATCTGTAATGTATTCCTGTCATTGACTGCATCTGTCTCATTTGTTGTGTGGCTTATATAGATAAAGAGCCTTGAGTTCTTGTTACATAGAGAGCTGGTTATTGAAACTTGGAGCAGAGAAGATTTGTAAGCTACGGGATAGGTGTTTCAAAGTATTTGAATGGCTGTCACAGAAGGAAGGTAAAGACTAACCATGCTTGGAACTAGAGTGCAGAACCAGAAGCAAAGAGTGGATGGAAGTTTCAAAAAGGGAAACTGAGGCATCATAAAAAGGAAAACTTCATACAACTAGAGCTATTAAAAAGTAGAGTGAACTTCCCCTGGGAAGAATGAACTTCCCCCTCCCCTCCTTGAAGTCATCAGACAGCAGCAACTCTGGGAAAAACTCAGTGGCTCAGTGAGCCCTGGGCCTGAAGTCAGGAAGATCTGGGTTCAAAGCTTGCTTCAGGCATTTACTTTGAACAGATTATTAAATTCCACCTCAATTTATTCAACTGTAAAATGGGAATAATACTAGTAGTTACCTTCAGAGAAAATAATTATATTGTACTTAGTTTGGTGCCTGACACATAGTAAGCCTTATATAAATGTTGGCTGTTACAAGCATTGACAGAGACTGAAGGACTGCTTATTGAGTATGTTATAGAGGGAGAATTTTTTCTTTACTTTGAACAGATTACTAAATTCTGCCTCAATTTATTCAGCTGTAAAATGGGAATAAGACTAGTAGTTACCTCCAGAGAAAATAATTATATTGTACTTAGTTTGGTGCCTGGCACATAGTAAGCCTTATATAAATGTTGGCTGTTACAAGCATTGACAGAGACTGAATGACTGCTTATTGAGTATGTTATAGAGGGAGAATTTTTTCTTTACTTTGAACAGATTACTTAAATTCTGCCTCAATTTATTCAGCTGTAAAATGGGAATAAGACTAGTAGTTACCTCCAGAGAAAATAATTATATTGTACTTAGTTTGGTGCCTGACACATAGTAAGCCTTATATAAATGTTGGCTGTTACAAGCATTTACAGAGACTGAATGACGGCTTATTGAGTATATTATAGAGGGAGAATTTTTTCTTTACATTTATTCTGTGGGTTCGATGGCCAGTGGGTCCCCTCCAACACTGCTGAGATTCTGTGACTCAAAAAGTTGAGAGCTGTGAGGAGGTCCTACTTCTGATGAGCAGCTCAGTCATTAGATTACTCTGATGCATGTGGAATGAATGGATTTATTATAAAGTCTAATCCTTTCCTTCAGGTACCTTAATGATGGATGGAGGACAGCATGATCTTCTGGACTGTCACAGTTATTATTGGTTGTGATATGATCAGAGTACATGAGGCAATCAAATTGGGGACAGATTCACATAACACATCAGCTCAAGATGTCACTGGGAAGAGAAAAGGAGAGGCTTCCATTAGATTGTAAGTAAGAGGAATGCATATCTTGGCAAACTGGTTTTCTCTAGCCAATTTAGTACACGCTTCCAGGAACACAGTAGATGCTGTTGAAGAATAAGAATGCTTGTTGGCTGGTTGATTGACCTATCAGATTAACCAAACTAATATTTTTCATGTCCTATTTTTCCCCCATATTGATAAACTACAATTAATCAAATTCTCCAGGTTTTTTTTTTTCTTACTATGATTTGTGATGATTGGTAGAAGGGCAGTATGACTATGCATAGAGAGCCAGTCTCCAGTCAGGACAGTCCCAGTTTTGTTTCTAAGACATTTGGGCTGTATGACCCTGGCCTCGCTGTTTAACCCCTCAGCATTCCAGGCAGCTTCTTAAAACTATAAATTGAAGATCTGAATGGGTAAAGAGAGTTTCCTTCCTAGGGGCTCCCTACCCGAAAGAAATCACAGGTGGGGACCAAAAATTCAAAACACTTAAATTCTCTTGACTTTAATTTTTTCCTCTGTAAAATGGAATAATCACAAATGTATTCTTTCATGATTGTTATAAGGAAAGCTTTTTATGAACTCCAAGATTCTCCATTAACTGCTAATACTGACAAAAAGGAGATGTCTTTGGGTAGTGTTTCTCTACTAACTGACATTACTGGCAGATTTCTAGTGCACCTCTGATGATGACTACTGGCTGCTTAGCTTGTCAGCTGTGATAGAAGAAGCAGCCTTAGCAGGCCAGGTTAAGGTGGGAAAGCAGAAGGAGAGGAGGCAAGAGGAAAGTTAAAGGTTACACAGAACTGGAAGGCTCCCGTAAGCCATGCCTCCTTCCATCTAGGAAGGTTCTATTGCCCTCCCTGTGCTAGGTACCCAGGCAGGTCTAGTTAGAAAATGAAGAATAATTACTGCTACAGATAACCTTCTGACTCTCTAGTCTATGACCACCTCATCCAGTTTTTATTCCAGTATTAGCAAAAGATATAATAAAATGGCTGGATGAGGTTAGAGAGAAATCAGAAATCTGGTATAATTTCATTCATCTGATCTGAAAAGAAAACACAATGATATGAGATGCATCTGTTCCTTTTTTACTTATTAAAAATTAAATTTTATCTTTCTTGAGGCCTTTAAACAATTAATTCCTATCCATATTATATGTCCAAATGTCATTTTGCTTATTATTTGTTGTCTGAATTTTACCCTACTCAGGTTTTTTTTAAGTAAAAATGTGTAATGCAAATAAAAGCTTCAAAATTGAATGCATGCTATTTAAATGCAAGCTAATATTGAAGTTGGTGCCTACAATATTCACCACCATCTAGGAACATTTTAAAATAAAAAAAAATATCAAGGATTGTGAAATTCTAATTATTTGATAAAACATTATTTTCTCCAGATGTCCTCAAGATGGCACAAGAAGTACATTCCGGTATCAGTGTTGTTCAAGCAATTGTTATAAGCAATAGGTATTTTGGGTTAAAATATTAATTCGGCGAACAAGCTCTTTCTAAAGTTTAAGGAAAAGGAAAAAAATAATCCAGCCTTTTAAACAACACCCATTGTTTTAATGTTACACAGGTCATTAATTTCACAGTGCTATAAAGATTAGGAAAACCAGGTAGGAAGTCAGAAAACTGATATAGTCAGATATTACTGGGAAAAGTCAGTTTAGTTCATGCCATACAGTTTTATCAATAAATTTCCCCTTGCAATTGTAAAACAGCTGATAAGCTCATCTGTTATCTTCTGCATAATGTATAATCGACATCTAAATGCCAGTTTTTATTAGGCACATTATGAGGATAGGACTGGTAGAGGGAATAGATTAGTTTCAAAATCTTTGTTTTATTAAAATACAAACTATGGTGGGACCTATTCATAAAAAATTCAGGAAATGTAGTTGTATTGTATCTGTGGATTTGTATTACATGTAAGGTTAAGAATTGTGTTTCTACACTGCACCTGCTGCATGTACTGTAAAAATTTCTGTAAAAGATACATGGAATTACATGGTGTATGAATATGGATTTATAGCAAAATCAAAAGAGTAGAGGAAGAATTTTCCTTTGTGCTCATTTGAATATCACTGACCTTGGTTCTGGGCCATGTCTGAACTCTGCTTAGATCATATTTTCCTATTTATCAGACAGTTAATTATTTTGAATAGAGCATACCCTCTTTAACCACAAAGAGCTGAAAATTCATATTTGGAGATCAGACAAGAGTGACACATTTATCAATATCTAATGTTGCATGTATAGAAATGTATATAAATAAGGTTAAATACATAAGTAGACTTCCTACATAAGTAGGAAGAAATCTAAGTGAGGGAAGAAAGAAAAAAGATATAGTATTCTTGTGGGAGAATGACGAATCAGTAAAACACTCTATCTTGCCCCTGGTATTCCATGGAAGCTCTTTGGGTACAATCTAGTTTCAGAGCTGTGGGGAAGAATTACCATTAGGCTCAATAAAATACCTATTTGATAAGACTTTAATTTAATCCTTTCTTATTAGGGTTTCCCACCAGCATAAACCTGCTAAAGGTGTTTCAGCACATCCAACATTTTGAAGCCAGTTCAGAAACTTACTGTGAACTGAAACAATATCCCAAGACACCTTGCAATTTGATTTTTACTATAATTTTCATCAAATGAGCTACTACTTTAGCCTATAGGGAATCATAGAAGTGTAAATACAAAAATTGTCATTTTAAATGTCCTTTTTTAAAGCAAAGCACAAAATTGAGACATTTTAGAGGTGACTGTAATACAGGATCTAATTAGTTTAGCTAATTAGGAAATTAAAGTTTTAATGTCTATGGCATTTTCATTCTGCCTTTCCTATGTGGCTATCTTCCTAACTGCTTATCTAAGATATTTTAGGAGAATCTTTACTTGGGATAATTACTGGAGAATACATATTGCCAGGTTACATTTTTACATGATAGACCCTAATGCTTGCAAAGAGGCTGTCAGAATCCAGTCAAGTGAATAATACATGGATTAAAAATTGTCTAAATACGTATTAACATGATAGGATGTAGTCTCGGAGTGAGCTAGAAAGGTCTTTTGGGTAAATAATGTGCATTAAAAACTCAATTAAATGAATGTTACTTGATAGACTGTAATGGCTCCATCCAATTAGTTAATAATACATGTTTTCCAAATTCACATAAATACTATATTCTTTTGTAAGACATGTTTTTATCCATCCTCCAGTGCATTTCTAGAGGGCTCTTTCCATGGTTCTACTTTCAAAAAATAAACAAAACTTGAAAAAGGAAACTCTAGCTATTAAATTTATGTTATTTGACTTAATATGACAGAAATTCCCACTTGATTTATTGCTTAGATATTCCTGAAACAATGTGAAATTCCATCATTTGAGTGAAAAACCACATAGCTGTCAAAGACATGACCTTCAAATTTGTCTGGGTTGCACCTTCCTTATAGGAGAGTAATGGTTTCAAACTTTTCATAGAATCTTAGAATATGAATAGAAAAGTTTTAAAGTTAGAACTTGTGCCTTCTGCAAAATCCTTTTCTTCACCCACCTCCCAACCCCCTCCAAGTAATGCACCCAAAAGGCATCTGTCCTTGCCTTGGATATTTTGCAATGATAGGAATTGACTTCCTCTTAAGGTAGCACATTCTATTTTCAGAGTTATAAATGTTATCATATTATTCAACATAATCAGCTATGATTTATTTTCCTTTAGATTAATTTCCATTCATTAGTCCTAGTTTTCCCTTTCAGAGTCATGAAGAATAAATCTAATCCTCTTCAATGTGACTATCCTTCAGATACTCGAAAACAATAATTCTGTCTTTCTTCCAGTCTTTTTTGGGACAATTCAATCAACTTATCTTGATATAGCATAGCTTTGAGCTTTGGAACTGTAGGTCTCATCCATCTCTTGCCCCTCTCAATAATAAATAAGGAAAAGAATAATAAGGAATAATGGTTGTTCATTACCTCTCAAGCCAAATAGAAAGTCCTCTGGATTTGAAAGCCCCAGGTAACCAAGCGCTGGCCTATATTTCCAATCTTACACTTTTTTTGTGATGGGTCCATTATCTACTATCATTTCCCTCTCTTCTTACCACATAGATTAGGTTATTTTTTCCCCCTGAAAGGTGATAAAGCCTGGAACTTGATTGGTTCAGAGGGCCAATGCAAATACTAGGCTTGATTGCAATTTTTCTGGTAGTCTCTGGTCACATTGACGAGACTTGCTGGTCACATAAGGGCATAAAAGCCTGAACCCTAAGGAAGCCAGGGCCCCTCCAATTTGACAATGTTCCAAGAACACCTGGGTTACCAGAACTTGCCCTGCTGGCCATATGAATTTCTATATGAAGGATGCTGCCTCTTATCCATGCTAAATGCTGGATTTCTTTGTTGAATAGACTTTCCACGCTGCAGCTATGTAAACCTCCTTTTGTTAAAGACTGAATTACCTACTGACATTCTATTTCATTCCAATACTGAACCTAAACTACAGAGAGTGTCCTGAGTCCCGTGACACTCCTCCACAAGGTCCGGGATCTGGCCACACTGGCCTATTTATTGTTCCTAGAACAGAGCACTCCATCTCCTGTCTCCCAGCCTTTGTTTTATCTGTCCCTCATGCCTGGGGTGTTCTTTCTCCTCCCTGCTGCCTCCTACATTTCCTGGCTTCCTTCAAAATTCAGCTCATATTCTACATTCAAGAGGAGCCTTGCGCTTCTTCCTCCTTCTTACTCCCCCCAGCCTGTTCTAAATCCTTCTCTTTGAGGTGACTTTCCAACTACTCTTACATATCTTGTTTGTGCCTAGTTATGTGAGCTCCTTGGACCCCCGATCAGTTCTGGCTTTTATTTTTCTCCCACTTTTTAGCACAGTGACTAAAACATAGTAGCCCTTATTAAGTCTTTGCTGACTACTGTCAGATTGGCAATCCTAGTCACTATCCTCTGAATGCACCCTTCCTTGTTAATATTTCTTTTAAATTCAGCACCCAGAAATGACCACAATAATCAATGTATAATCTGACCTGAAGCATATCCTTCTCCTTGATGTAGCCCAATATTACCTTAACTTTTGGGGCTGCCATCGAACATTGTTGACTCATGGTTCGTAAAAACTAGCTAGTTTCTTTCTAGGAATGTCTTTTCTATCCTGTATTTGTGTGGTTGATTTATTAAGCCTAAATGCAGGGCTTTACATTTTTTCCTTATTAAATCTTATCTTGTTCTATACCACTCATCATTTCTGCCTGTTGAGACATTTATGGATCCTCATTCTGTCACCAAAGATGCTGGGTATCTCTCCAAGCTTCAAGTTATACACAAATTTGATGAGCAAATTTTCTGTGACTTCAAGTAATTTATAAAATGTGAAATAGGAAGGGACATAAGACAGACTATTGTTTTAATACAATAGGATTATTCTCTCTCTTTTTCTGGATGCTGTATTTTTACTTGTACAGTATAAAATTGCATTGACTTTTTTTTTCCTACAGGAACCTCTTGATATTTATTCATACTGAACTAGCAGTTATCTAAAACCTTTAAGTACTTTTCATATATTCTGCTACGAAGTAGTGTAGAGAAATGTATAGAGCAATGAATTTGGGAATAAGAAAGATGTAGTCTGAAATATGGACTCAGACAATTACTAGCTATGTGACCTATACACAAGTCACTTAATCTTTGTGTCTCAATTTATTTAAAAGTGATGGGTTTGGGGGCAGCTGAGTGGCACAGTGGATAGAGCATTAGTCCTGAAGTCAGGAAAACCTGAATTCAAATCTGGCCTCAGATACTCAATATTGCCTAGCTGTGTGATCTTCTTAGCTTCTATTACTTCAGAAAAAAAAAAGTGGTGGGAGAGATACAATTGATCTAATGACCACATAACTCTAAATTTATGATTTTGGGGGAGTTCTATGTTAATGAACGAGTGTGCTGGTGCTGGCTTAAAGTATTTTATTTGTTAAAATTGTTAAATTGTGAGTGTGGGCATTTATACCTCAGAAATCAAATGCTACAAATCAGGGCTTAATTTGCTGTTTTGTTGATTATTAAGATTTTTTAAAAGCTGGAGAAAATATTAATCATGCAGATTAAACTTAAAGATATATTGTAGATTATATTTATATATGGTTTTCAAGATATGATTTTTGGGGGCATTAAGTAAATTACCCAGGGTAAGTATCAAATTTCTGAAGTCATATTTGAACTCAGGTCCTTCTGATGCCAGGGCCAAAGCTCTGTCCACTGCTCGGATTGTTATACATTTATCAGCACACCCCTGTATTGTTTTTGTAAAGACCCATCTTCTTTGTTTTTTTAATCCACTAATATACCAATGCATCTGTGATTTCCTTAATGGGGCTGTTCCCTACAAGAACAGGGTCATTAGGTATTTATTAAGTGCTTGCTAATGTCAGTTTTAAGTGCTGGAAGGCTGAAGTGCTAAGCACTGGACACAGATTGCAGCCCACTTTATCTGTCCAGCCTATGAGATCCTTGTCTATGTCTTTCCATAAATATGCCATAGGCTTTCCATTCCATGTGTCTTCTTCGCAGTCTCTTGACATTGAATGGATCCCTGGGGAGCACTCTGTCTCTCTCTCACACTATGTTTACACATTTCTCTCTTAACATTCTTTGTACCTATTCTTTCCACTGCTCTGAAATCTAAGTCATGGCGTGATGTGAAGGCAGATGTTATGAAGGAAGAACACTCACAACTTATTCATATGTGCTATGGCTATTTCCCCCTCTATAACTCTCCTGTCAACCTTTGTCCCCAAAATCTGGTGTCCAGAGGTCCTTGGGTTTGGTGGATTAATTTAAAATTGAACAATAAAAAATAATGCTACACTAGAGGACTGAGCAGGGCTATATAACCAAAAGTTCAATATCATTGAAATCTGAAAATAAGAACTATAATAATATGTGTTCATAAAGAGTTTTTGTATTCATTCTACCATTTCAGAGAGGCATTGTTATATACTATACGTAGGAATTGTAGTGGATCCAGGAACAATTTTGTGACTCTGGTAAAGTCACTTAAATTTTTCAGTGCCCAGTGCTAGTGGGGCACTGAAAGGACCCCACAAATAGGGGCTTTAAAACCATGTATAAAAATCCTCACGGGCCATATGTTGATTTAGAAACCACATGTTAATATTACATTTTATTGTATTTCTATTTCTTTTGCTAAATATTTACCAATTACATTTAAATCTGATTCTAGAGGCACTTGGGGATATTCTGGATTGCCCATGATGGACGTAGTTGCTCTAGATAATTGTCTAAGACTAAAAGTTCCATAGAAGGTGACAAGCTACAGAAGAAGTAGCAAAGAATTCCTTAGGCAAGTAAAATCATACTTCCAATCTTTATTCCTCCCTGTTTGATCTTCTCAACAGGCTACTGAGTGACAAAAGACAATTGTTTTTACGCTCAATTTATGTATAAAGAAACTGAGCTTCACAGAATGATGTATTTGGAGCTATATAAGCTATCAGGACCTTGATCCTGACCATCTCTTTTGAAGCCAAATGTTTTTCTCCAGTATGACACAATTCACAAGACAGCAGAAAAATGGGAATGCTCAGGAATGGAGTGGTAAAGCGTTGCTGTGCCCTAATTAAGTTTCATCAATACTTTGGGGAAAATGTAGTCTGATAGTAATGACTGACAGTGTTTTGAAATTTGCAGAATATTCTACACATCTGATCTTGTTCAATCTTCCTAACAGCACTATGATGTAGATATTAGGATCTCAATTTCACAACTGAGGATCAGACTCTGAGAAATGTAGTAGTTTATCCATGGTCAGTCAAGTGGTAAGTGACAGAGACAGGATTTGAACCCACATTTCTGACTGCAAATCTGAGAGTGCTCCCTATATCACTGATAGCCGTAGTAGACATGAGTCAATTCCATTCTTGCTACCTCTGTGATTTTGTCACTCTGAGTCACTCTATGAGCTTAAGGTTCTTCATCTAGACAACAGAAGAGGTAATTACTAGGTAATTTTTAAAAGTCCTTTCCAGGTCTAGAACCTTCGATTATACCTGGTTGTCTCTTGGCCATCTGTAACTGAAAAAGAGTGAGGGATAGAATCAAATCGGTGCTTGTTTATCACTTAGACTTTTTTTTTTAAAACAACATCCTTTTTGGATAATATCTTTCTAAAGCAGGACTTGTAGGATGCGTGTGACAATGTGCTCAGCATAGACAATGAGAACAAAGTCAGCTACCAGAAGGAAAGTATCAGGAACAACGATGTGAAACTCTAATTAATTTGCTTTGAAGTCTTGGGCTTGTTTTTTTAACCTCTTGATGTTTCAGTTTCATCACTCAGGATGGTGAAGAATAGCCTTGCTCTCCCCTTTCTCTGGAGCTGCATTGTGAGAGCAAGAGCACCAAGAAGAACTTTCAGATTTTCCAATGAACTGGGGTTTGTGAGATCTCTTTGTCTGGAGGTCCTTGAAAATGTCATTGGTTTTCTGGAGTGCTTTGAGTACATCCCAGCACAAAAACAAACAGTGATTGTTCAAGGTCCCTTATAGTCTGTGATTTTATGAATAATACTCAGGTGTTGACAGCCCAATACCATTAATCATGGTAAGCAAATCATTTATACAAAGCTAGTATTGGTTGTCTCCTTGTCTTGTCCCCACAATAGAATAATCAATATAAGTGAATCCACAACATTAGAAGTAGAATATCATCACCCTCAGAAAAGAGACATGGAAAGTAACTGATAGTTTTGAGAAAAAATTGTCTATGGGAATTCTAACAGATAGATCAATGAATTTCATAAATTAACCTCATATACAATTTATTTACTTAAAAAAATGGGAGTATGTTGTTTTTATATTGCCTACCTTTCTAAAATATATCCTCCTTTTTTCTTTCTTTGAGAGTTATCTTCCTTCTTTCCTTCCTTCCTTCCTTCCTTCCTTCCTTCCTCTCTCCCTCCCTCCCTCCTTTCTTTCCTTCTTTCCTTCCTTCCTTCCCTGCCTCCCTCCCTCCCTCCCTGCCCCCCTCCTTCTCTCTCTCTCTCTCTCTCTCTCTCTCTCTCTCTCTCTCTCTCTTTTTCTCTGTCTCTCTCTATCTGTCTGTCTCTCTCTCTCTGTGTCTCTCTCTGTCTGTCTCTCTGTCTCTTTCTCTGTCTCTTTCTCTCTCTCTCTCTGTCTCCCTTTCCTTCTCAAAGAATAAAAAGAAACACTAGAAAAAAGAAAAGGCAGTTAAGTAAAATTAACCAGACTAGTGAGCCTAACATTACATAAAATTCCATACTAATAGCTTCTCATTTCCATATAGAAGGGAAAGAAAGAGGAAGTATTCTTTCTATTCTCTTGGGTGCCAAGGTTGCACTGGCAGCAAGGTAGAGCAGTGGATATATCGGGTTCCATGTCTGGAGTCAGGAAGATATGTCCAAATCTGGACAAAACTATGATCTTTGCAAGTCATTTAACTTTTGTCTGCCTCAGTTTCCCTGATTGGGGATAGTAGTAGTGCCTATTTTCCAGGTTGTTGTGATGATCAAATGAGATAATATTTGTAAAGTGTTTATCACAACAACAGGCATGTAGTAGGCACTCTGTGTGATTATTGAGTTGATTCAGTCAACTCCCTGTGACTCCATTTTAGGTTTTCTTAGCCATTTCTTTCTCCAGCTCATTTTACAGGTGAGGAAATGGGGTAAACAGGGTTAAGGAAGTTGCCCAGGGTCAGACAAAATGGTAAATGTCCGAGACCAGATTTAAACTCATGAAGATTAAATGACTTCCTCATTCTAAGTCCAGTGCTGGTACCAGCTACCCAGGCATTGTATAAATGCTATTCTCATTATTTCTTAGTATAATTACAAACCATTCATCTTTCTTTCACAGTCATTTCCATTTTCATTTTTATAGTCATTTTGGATATTGTTTTCCTGGTTCTATTCACTTCACTTTGCATCAGTATATATAAGTTTTCTCATGCTCCTCTGAATTAATATTCAAAGAATTTTAGATTTAGAGCTAGAGGGGATTTTAAGTTATCAAGTTCAATTCCCTCATTTTACACAGAGTAACAAAAAGTCACTCAGTCATTGTCAGAGATAGGGTATCTCTATCTGCTGCACCATGCTGCTTCCCAAGTCTCCTTTTTTATGATCCATAATATTGCATCCTGCTCATCTTCCACATTTTGTTTAGCCATTCCTCTATTCATGGAAATCCCCTTTCTACTTCTTTGCTACAAAAATGCTATTGATATTATTATTATTATAACTATTAATATTTTGGTACATTTCTTTTTATCTTTGAGGTGTACGCGTAGTAGTGGGATTTCTGAATCAAAGTGTATGAACGTTTTAATTACTTTCTTAACAAAACTCCAAGTTGCTTTCCATTATAATTAGACCATTCCACAGCTCCACCAACAATGTATTTACATGCCTATCATTCCACGACCCTCTTTCAGCAGTAATTATTCTCACTTTTTATCATCTTTTCTATTTGTTGAATATGAAGTGAAACCTCAGAATTGTTTTGATTAGGAGAAATCTTTCATGTGGTTGTTTCCAGTTTGCATTTTTCTCTAGAGAAATTTTGATTTATATCTTTCGACCCCCTTAACAGATATAGCTTAAATGACAGATCTATTCAATTGTGAGAACCAGATGGTGTCCCCTACCGTATCCTTCAAGAAAAAAAAATCCTGCTAACACTAAAAGGATATTTAGGAATTCAATTCTACATCTCAAAAACCCACTGTCTAACTTTATGTAGCATGGTTCCTGACCTCCTGACCACACCTTCATTGCTATATTAACTCGGAGAGTTTGTGTGAGAGTTTAGTGAGGTTATCCACAGATTGTTACAACAACCTCCTACCTTGTTTTCTGGGCTCCTTTCTCTCCCTCTACACTCTCTCTGAAATGCTTTTGCCAGATGAACCTTCTACAAATGCTGCTTTCATCAGGTTACTCTGCAGATGGATTTGTATGCTTTTTCCTGACAGTAAATGAAAACTCAGTAACCCACTGTGTTTCCCTGGTTGCCTTAGGCAGCCAGAAGATGTGGAGCCAAATTCAGTGCCCAGTTGTAGCAAATAAGCTCATTTTTTGTGCCAACTAGCATCTATTCATCTGTTTCCTTTAAATGGATTCTCTCTTATTTTATTCAACCTAGTCTTATTTGCATCTTTTCTTTTTAAAAATATGTAAGCTGTTTTAAGCCTGCATGCTTCTCAGCCTGACGTTCAAAATTCTCTAATAGCTGACTCCCACCTCCCTTTCCAGGCTTATTTGATGGTATTCCCTTTCACTCACTCTCTTTGTTAGTCCAACTGACCTGCATTCTGTTCTCTGTACATACATTCCTTCTCTCTCTCTGCCCTTGCAAAGGTGGCTCACATGCGTGAAAAGAACTCTTAATCCCCAACTAGTATCTCTAACTTCCTTCAGCATGATTCAGATGCAGTCCCCTAAGGTGTATGCTGCATTGCATTTCTCGCTGTCTCTGTTTCTCTCTGTCTGTCTCTCAATCTCTCTCTGTTCCTCTTTCTCTCTCTCTCTCTCTCTCTCTCTCTGTACAGTGCATGTGCATGTGCTCATTTGCACATGTATGCCTTTTAAAAATTTTTTTAAATTTAATTTTATTTTATAATAACTTTTTTATTGACAGAACCCATGCCAGGGTAATTTTTTTTACAACATTATCCCTTGCACTCACTTCTGTTCCTCCCCTAGATGGCAAGCAATCCTATACATGTTAAATATGTTGCAGTATATCCTAGATACAATATATGTTTGCAGAACTGAACAGTTCTTTTGTTGAACAGGGAGAATTGGATTCAGAAGGTAAAAATAACCCGGGAAGAAAAACAAAAATGCAAATAGTTCACATTCGTTTCCCAGTGTTCTTTCTTTGGGTGTAGCTGGTTCTGTCCATCATTTATCAATTGAAATTGAGTTAGGTCTCTTTGTCAAAGAAATCCACTTCCATCAGAGCCTTTTTAAATTTTTAATTTTATTTAATATCAGCACTTTCTCTCTTAAAATTATTATGTTTTACTTTGTTCATACTCCGTTTTTACTTTTATACAAATTGTGGGTACTTGTAAGCTTATAAGCTCCTTGAGGACAGGAAATATCTTTTATCTTTTTTTGCATCTCCAATACTTAGAAGAGCATGATACATAGTAGATGGTGGATAAATTTGATTGTAAAGTCTGTTTAATGTTTTTGTCTTACTGGTTCCTTGAGCATAACATGTATTTTCTGTTTGCTGAATTGAATTAATTTCTCTTTAAGTAGACAAGATAGATTTTAAATAAGGAAGTAAATAGTTCTCTGATCAAAAGCCCTTCATGGCAAAGTAAACAAAGCCCTGGATGAGAAGTCAGAAGATTTGGGTTTGGGCCCTGGCTCTTCCAGGACAACATGTAGCACAAGGAAATGGCAAACCACTCCAATATTTTTGCCAGGAAATCCCTAAATGGGGTTACAAACTAAATGCAACTAGACGAGGCTAAAACACAACGGGATAAAACAATCAATCAACAACAAGACAAGAGGGCCCACAGAAGCTGTTGTATTTAACACTGTTAAATATTATACAAGTTTTGTTAAATGCATTAGATATAAATAAGATGCTTCATCATTTGATTGGTTCTACTGTATTTTTCAGTCTAATTTCCTCAAAGTGCTCCTACCAACAATTTTCTCCCTCTACATAGTTAGGCCTCATTGCTCTAAAATTAACTTTGTTCGAATGCTCACTTCTTACCTTGCCATCATGCCTTGCCAGAAATAGCTGTCTTCCCCCTTCTCCCATTTATCTAAATTTCAACCCTTCTTTCAGACCTCATTTAAGTTCCATTTCTTCCATGAGGTCTTCCTGGTTATTGTAGTATTAATTAATTCTCAGTTAAGCAATCAATAGGATTTTATTAAACCCCTGATATGTGACATATTCTGGGGGATACAAAGACAAAACTTAGTCTGTCTTTAAGGAGCTTACAATCTAGTCATAGGAGACAGCATGTGCATACATTTTGAATTGTTGCTGTTCAATTAAATCTGACTATCTATGACTCCATTTGGGGTTTTCTTGGCAAAGACAATTGCCATTTCCTTTTCCAGCTCATTTTATAGATGAGGCAAACAGAGTTAAGTGACCCCAGGGTCATTCACCTATTAAGTATCTGCCAGGTCCAGGCCTGATGTTGTATCCATTGTGCCATCTAGATGCCTCATGTTATAGCTAAATACAAAATATATGCAAACATTTATATGCAAATATATTTTTATATATGCAAATTGATGCAAGGTAATTTTTGGTGTGTGTTTGTGTGGAAGGTCAGAATTAGTAGCTAAGGGAAAGGGCTTCATATTGAAGGAAATCTTTTAGATAAGACTTGAAAAACAAAAACTAGGGGTTCTTAGAATAAAAGATTTTAAGGAAGTCTGAATGAAGTACTTATAGTTCACACCAAACAATTCCATGTTCCTTTCACTAATGTCTTCCTTTGATGTCTTATCATAACATGAAAATGATTGGTTAATTACTCCCAATGGAACCACAAGCCTGAGTGATAAAATGTGTAACTGTTGTCCAAAGCTCAGCTTTGCTAAGACCAGAGAGGCCCACCCCAGCAGGATGGCAAACCTACCAGGCTGGTATCCGGGTGGTGGACAAAATAGGATCATGATCACTGTTTATTGAGGTCAAAGGAGGCGAGAGCTGTCTACATAGGTGAAATAAATCAGAAATTCCTAGTTTATCGAAGTATGTGCAAATTTGCTCCTATGCACTGTTCACTAATTATTTTGGGGGAATTGATGTTATCTGTGCAATCAAATGGCAGAAATCTGGAGGGCAGAGCTCTCCCTTATAATTCCCTTTCCTTTCAGTGGTTGACACAGTGATCATTATATGGTTTTAAGAGCATAGACTCAAGAGTTGTAAAGGACTAGAAAGGATATCTAGTCCAGTTCCCTCATTTTATAGGTGAGAAAATTGAGACCCATAAAAATTAAGCAAAGTCACCCAGATGGGAACAGAGTCATGAGGTAAAGACTAATTCCATTCCCATCATCAAAAGTACTTGGCAGACTTCTTTTAATTGAAATCTAACCTAGCAAGAGAATCACTGGAATTTTTTAAGACGATAAAAAATTTGATTAGCATCAGCTGATGGGCAGTTGTCAGAAAGCTAGCAACTGCTCCGATCCTAAACTTTTTAAGCCCTTTATTGCCTTGGCCTCTTCCTATTTTTTAGTCTTCTTGCATTGGACTGCCCTCAATGAACTCTATGATTTAATAGCATAGTATTTCTGTCTCCTAAATTTATGCTTTTTCCTACTTTGTTGTTATTTTTCCTCCTTCAAGTCATATCAAATCCTGTTTTCTGCAGGAGACCTTTCCTGGTCCTTCCTAAAAATCTAAAAAAAATCATGGTTATATTTCTTATTTTGTTGATTGCCTAGATTTATGATCACATTAATTCAGATTACACTTAAAAATGTTGTGCAAACATAATTTTTTTCCCTAGGAAGACAGTAGTTGTTAAACATTTGCCAACAACTCCCCTGTCTTTAAGGACCCTTCCAGATCTAACTCTGATCCCCAAAGCAAATTCATTACAATATACAGTTCACATAATGTGCTATAACTTTCTCAAGAAACATTTTTTGAAGAAAAAACAAAAAGGAAAAAAAAATATCCACAGCAAACAGCTGGGCACATTTCATTTCCTTGCCATGTTACTTCCAATTTTCTCTTTTAATCAGCAGATGCTGGCTCTGACTTTATTCTTCTTCTCAGACAATGCATATCATGTCAGGGGCCCACTGAGAAGATTTGCAATCATAGGTAGAATACTATTAGTTAGTGATTGGCCAAGGGGGAGTAATCCTTTCCTTTGTGATTTCATTCTCTTCAGAAACTATTGATTTTATCAGTGACCTTCCAGCTAAAAATACCTTGTTCTCTTCAAGTTAGGCAAGGTGAAATTAACACAATTTTATCAAAATATACAAAGAAATTTTAAATGCTAGAGAAATCTCTACTTTCTGTGATGCCAGTCCTTTATAGTTTTCAAAATTTAAAAAAAAAACTGTTCATGATAAAGGGAAAGAGGATTTTCATAACATTATATCTGAGGATTAATTTGAGGCTTTTGAAAGGAAAGAACCGGTTTTCTACCTTTGGTTCCTTCAAGTACTTTAAATGTTACAGCTCTTGGAAAGAGTTAAACTCCATATATACATATACACCAAACAATATGCAAATAACTATACATATACAAACATATATTCATATATGCATATGTATATATATTTGTATGCAAAATATATGCATAGAAATGTGAATGTATTTCTTTTAAAATGCTTTCAGTTATTTTCAGTTCTTTTGACTTGACTTTCTAATACTAAATAATATCTCCCTCATATAACCCCTTTTCTTCTCTGCCAAGGCCACCATGTTAATACAGTCCCTCATTATCTCAAACTTATACTTTTGCAGTAGACTTTTGGTTGGTCTCATTGATTCATGTCTCTCCCCACTAAGGTCCATTATTCACTCATCCTTCAAATTAAACTCCCTGAAGTAGAACTCTGATCATATTATTTCTCTCTTCTCCTCCTTTCCATATTCAACAAAATCCTATTACTTCCAGGAAAAAAAAAACAAATATAAAATCATGTGTTTGGTTGTCAAAACCCTTTACAAGTTGACCCCATACTTCCTTTCTAGTCTTACATATTATATACTATCTATCCTCCATTCCCTCTTTAATACATGTACTCTGTGATTAATTGCCTCCTTAGATGACTTTAGAGGCAATAAGACTTGATTTCAATTCTTACCTTTAATGCTTAAAAAGTGATCTTGGGCAGTTAACTTTTTACTGCTAATCTAAACTCTTTAACCCTAATTCTAATTCTCACTCTAAAGTATAAACTATATCTTATGGAGGAGTGTCTAACTTGCACTGGTGGGGGAAGTTTCCATTTTCAGTAGTTCTCCAAACGAATCAAATTGTGAGCATTACTCCTACCTTCTCCTTCTCCCTCAAAGGTTGTGTACATTGCGAACAAGGTATGTCTAAATGTTTACATTAAATCCCATCATAGGGATTTAAAAAGAAGTATTCACATTTGTCATTTATTTTTTCATTTCATTTGGTGCCTTCTTTGTGATATGGATAGCAGAATGGATTCTTTAAAATCATGGAATGGAGCACAAGCTCCTACCCTACAATGAGAAAGATAAAGAGTATGGTCCTATTAATTTCCTCTATGTTTGTTATATGAGTGCCAGCAAGCCTGATGAATGTGAGGATTCTGATCACTTGGTATTTAGTCATCAAGGGATGTCCTTTTCTGTCTTAACAATCAATGAACCCCTGCTCCTAGATGGTTTGGCTCTTTGTTGATGGTGAGTATCACTCATACAGAAGAAACACAAATTTCTAAAGTGCTACTATTATTTTGTTTTGTTTGAGAAGCACTGGAGAACTTTCATATTAATATATCTTCATTGTTGTTGTTTTGTCCAATACTTCCAAGTTTTCTTTGGTAAAGATTTGGAATTTGGAGTTTTGGTTAAATATAATGGAGTCCCATTTAGAGTTTTCTTGGTAAAGATACTGAAGTGTTTTTACCATTTCCTTTTCTATCTTACTTTATAGATGAGGAAACTTAGGCAACCATATTTAAGTGACTTGTCAATGGTCACACAACTAGTAGATATCTTAGGCTGGATTTGAACTCATGTGTTCCTAACTACAGACATGGCATTTTATCCATTATACCACCTGGCTGTCCAATATATATTCTTTACATAAATTCTAATGGAGTTTTGGACTTTTTCCAATCAATTTATCAATATAGATCACTGACCCAAATAATTGTAGAGGCTGGAAACAAAAGATGGTGAAATGAAAAAAATGATTATTCACATTTGTAGAGTACTTTAATATTTGGAAACTACTTTTCTCTCTACAGCCCTGAGAGGTAGGTAGTATAAATTTTATTTTTGTTTTGTTTGGTTTTCCTCTGTTTATAGATAGATAAATAAACAGGTTCAGGGAGATAAAGTGATTTACCTGTGATCACATAGCTTATAAGTGATTGAACCTTGATTTGAATTCAGAGCTCTTGACCCTAAAAGTCTAGTGTTCTTTCTATCACATCTCTTTGCCATTTCAACTGCATTAAAATTAAAATCCTTAATTTTCACCTCATGAGTACTGGGAGATTTCAGATATAAGTGGGATCTAGGATATTAGCTATTGGGGCCAAGATCTATTTTTATTGGAATAGAATCCAGACTTATCATGATAGTAAACAGAGATCAAAATAAACTGAAGTGTCCATAGTAATCCAAAGGGAAAGCTAAATGCAAACTAGCGATTGTCTGAAAATCTTAAATAGAGAGAAATGAAGTGGGATCATCAGTTTGGGGCTAAAAAGCAAGTCTTATCTTGAACGCCAAGAATTAACAGAGTTTTTCTGTCTATTGGCTTTGTTATTGTTATCCAATAAAATTTAATTAAACAAATTTTTAATAAGGACCTACTATGTACCAGGCAGCTAGATGTGCAGTGGATGGTGTGCCAGAACTGGAGTTAAGAAAGCTCATCTTCCTGATTTCGATTCCAGCCTGAGTTACTAGCTGTGTGACTGGTCAGGTTAACCCTGTTTGCCTCAGTTCCTTAACTATAAAATCAGCTGGATAAGGAAATAATAAGTTATTCCAGTATTTCTACAGAAAAAAAAAACCCAAATGGGGTCATGAAGAACCAGACATAATTGAAAAACAACTCAGCAGCAAAGCTATGTAAAGATCATGGATAAGCAGATAAAAATGTTACAGTCCCTGTTTTCAAGGAGCTTATATTCTATTGTTATAAAGTTAACTGTTATTATATCTGCCAGTGCTTTCCTGGTGTTGATTTCTTAGATATACCCCAATGAAGGACTTGTCAGTATAAACATAAATCCCTGCTACTCATGGATGATTTGCATAATTATAATTTTGATATATTTAAATGAACAATTTCATTTTTGGCATATATTTCTCAAAGACAAATAAAAGTCCAGAATGAGTCAGGATATCCAACATGTAAACTCTGAAAAGCAGATTTTTCAAAAAATGGAATATTTGACCAGACCTTTGCTTTTAAATTCCTCAGTATAAATCATACAATGCATTGTTTCTGATGGTTCTTAACAGAAATTGCTGTAATGCTTCCTACATTTGTTTGATAAGGTTATTCATTATTGGAAAGAGAAACAGACAGTTGTCATGGAAATGGCTCAAATTTAACTGGAACACAGTGTTGGCTTGTATTTATACTAAAGCAGGTGAATCTGCTTTATCCCAATGCACTCAGCCGGTTTTAAAATAACTCAAGCAAAATACTGAGGGAAATAAAATGAACATTTAGCAATGTTCCCTCCAGATGGACAAATGAATAGCAATAATTTCTTTTAAAAAATCCCAACTTGGAAATCTATCACACCCTCCACTTTGGATTTTCAAATCTTCATTTTGTTGGTATTTTTGTAAGATGTAAATTTTATTCAGCATGGTTTAATTCAATTGGACTTTAGCACAGGTCTCTTAGTGTGATCTAATGAAATTGACTAAGAAGTTCAGAAAAGGAGATATAGGAAAGAAGACTGATTGATAAGATTGTTCTTGCAGATAAAAGGAGTTATCTATGCCTACTCCAGCTATTGGTTCTAGTCTAACTTGCTATATGTCTTATTAAAGAGTCAAATGAATGTGTCTTTCAGGATAAAGTGATGGATGCTGGAAATTTTAAACAGGAGCAATTACTATCCTTGCCTTTCCCCCCCCACTAAGCTGCATGGAGATAGTTTTCATTTGAAACCCACATTAAGTGCAATTCCTGGGTTGAATTATTTTTATGATAACATTCATCATACCAAAAGGATCATTTTATTCATTAAATTAATTCATATAATATAGGTGTCTGGCTGTGAAGGATAAAGCATTAAACTTGGAGTCAGGAATACCTGGGTTCGCACCCAACTTTTGGCTTTTTCTTTCTGTGTGATGCTGGGCAACTCCTTAACCTCTATGTATATTTCACAAAACTCCTTAGGAATTTGCCTCAAAGAGAGGAAAAGGGGAAATAAAACAAAACTAACATTTAATATAACAAATCAATTTCCCTTGTCTTCAGTTTTCTCTTCTGTAAAATGAGAGGGTTAGACCAAATGGATTCTAAAGTCCCTTTTGACTCTAAATCTATAATAATAGCATGATCGAATTTAATAATTTTCTATTATAGAAATCTACATGTGAATTTTTAAAGTCACAATCTAGGAATCTGCCTTTTGGTTAGGAAATTCCCACATCAAGAGTACCCCAAGTTACTGAAATCACAAAGCCTCAAATTCAAACAGTAGATTTGTACATTTTGCGTGTAATTGGGTAAGGTTGCTTACAGAATAGTTTGTTTTGCTGTTAAATTTGAAAAAAGTTCATCAAAATTCTAAAAACTAAAAAGTTTTTTTTTTTTGGGGGGGGAGTAATCTGTATGTGAACAGTATTTACCAAGAATTAAAGCATGCTGTTTGTAAACTCTTGTGTATAAAAAGAAAATATGATTGTCTGTCAAACTATATAGCATGTCTTATTACTTGAAAGTTTAAGGATCTTGTATAGCTGTTTTCTTAGCAAAATATATTCAACATCAGAAGTAGTCGTCATCTTGCTGCACTTTATATGCCAGAAATCAAAACAAATCAGGTTTATGTGGATAAAATATGTGCATATTTTTGAACTGCAGAGATACACCACAAATACATATTACACATTTTACATAATCCTCTACCCCTTAAAAAATCTTACTCTAATATGCCAATCGCAGAGGATCAAAAAATCAAAATGTAAATGAAGAATTTTAGGAACCTTAGAAAAACCCAAAGACACTGTTTAAAAGTTAAACTTCAGTAAAATTAAAATATCAAGAAACTATTTTAGGTACCTTCTGCTACATTTCAAATTATGAAAACAAATTTTATTTTGTTAAAAAGTAGAGCATGTTTTTATATTCGCAAACATTTAAGTAATGTTAAAAATCAACAAAATACCTAATACCCACCCATCCATTAATAGTTAGCAATATTCAGGAAATTTTTTCAGGGTTTTTTTTTCTGACCAGGAGTTTAGTTTATAGATTGCTAGTGCTTACTTATTCAGGAGTTAGATAATTGAGATTTTAAATGATCAAGGCTCTGTGTTGTGCTTCTTTGCCTCTGAGTGAAGGAAAAAGAGATGAAATACAAATTCATCACTTTTACGTGTTGATTATGAGTACTTTCTCTGTACAGTAAATGTAATGTTTTCTTCTGTGCTGAGTAGTTTAAAAATAATAATAATTTAGAGTGCTGATTGTCACAATTACAAATAAATACAATTTAGCCAGTAATTAAAATAGAAATGTTAACAAATGTTCTGAATTGATGCCTAATTTGCTGGTGTTGTTGATTATGTCTGTTTTGGGGCAATCTGGCTGATTGTTTAATCCTAATTTGCAGATTTCCCTGAAGACATTTTATACTTGCAAAGTGAAGTGTATTGTTTTGTTAAAAGAAATCCTACAGTGCAATTTTGTACACAGCCCATTTGTGTTTTTTAAAAATGATAGTGAACTGCAACAGAGTGCTAGTACCAGCAGATGTGATTGTCAATGGCAACAACAAACATCTGATTTTGGAAAGAACACAAGAGTATTTGATAGAGTTTATGTAGGGTGTGTGATATATTTATGATATATGTGGAGCTTTGGAGTGAGAGAAGCTAAATAGTCCCCTCTGTGTAAGAAAAAAACATGTATTTTGTTGAAGTATAATAGAAATATGAGGATCAATCAATCAATCAATACACATTTATTAAGCTCCAGGAACTGTATTATACAGGGTATACCAAGGATAAGACAAAATTTGGAGCTATAGTTTTAGTAAAATAAATCAAATCAAGATTTATTTAGCAATATACTAAGCCCCCGGCACTATTCTAGGAATACAAACACAAACAAAATAAACAGTTCCTGCAGCATGGAATCTACTTTCTAATGGGGAAAGATAATCCATTAGAAAGGTGCTTAAAAAGGGTGAGAGAGGGAGATACTTTTTTGAGGGTTCAAGAGAGAATGAAGGATGGCCTGGGACCTGACTCAAAATGGAGGTTCTGAATAGAAATTACCAATAGGATAATGGGGCTGAATAGAAATTACCAATAGGATAATAGAACAGCAAGAAACTACCAGTGAAGAGGTAGTGAATTCCCTCTATCAATAGAGGATGTCATCTTTCTTGAAATTTATTTATAATCTTAGCATATTAAAGCTCTGAGATTTTAAGTTACTTGCCCAAGGTTAATTTCAGAAATGGGATTTGAACTCTTGTCAGATTCAAGAATAAATTTCTCTGCAATATACCATAATTCAAGGTGGCAGGTGGATGGATGCTAAAGTATATACACACACACAGAAGATACAGAGTTTATATTCTTCTTTTTGTTTTTGGTAAGGCGATTGGGAAGGAAATGACTTGCCCACGTTCACACATTTAGTAAGTGTTAAATGTCTGAGGTCACATTTGAACTCAGGTCCTTCTGACTCTATGACTAGTGCTCTATCCACTGCTTCATCTAGCTGCCTAAAGGACCTTACATTCTAATGAAGGAGACAACAAATACATTTTAAGTCACACATGGAACAGAAGAATATTAACATAAAGGAGAAAGCACAAGGGATATTGGAGATAAACTCAGCATTTTATAGGGATAGAAACTCAGGCTTGGAAAAAACCGACTTACCTACAGTCATGAAACACAAATACCTTCCAGATGTTTTTTTTCTTCTCTCAGCTTGTCCTAGCTTCTAAAAGTAAAATATTTTGGCAAGGACAAAGAACCAAGCCTGATTTGTGGATTTTGTTCTTGCTTTCCCACTGTTACTTTCAAATCAATCATGATCCTTCGAAGAAATTTCCTCTTTCAAAGTCCATGCAATCCACTTTTACTCCTTCTCTTACATCTTTAGGACCTCTGGTTGTCCTCATCTATGTCTTGCCACTAGGCTCTGATGGCTCTAAAAGACAGTGAAGCTGTTGACTTTGCAGTCTTGTCTCACTTGAACTTGCAGTTCACTTGCAAGTCATGACATCCAGATGTCATTGTAATTTTTTGAGAATTAAGGACAAACTACAACAATCTGTGACTTTCACCCCCTAACCTCCAGGTTACTTTTCCACCTTTTTAAATATTTCAGTATCTGTCTCCCATTCTTCCCTTCTCTACTGCTTTCCTAACTATCACACCTACCCCCTAGGACTTTTAATATTTATGTCGACAACTTTTTATGTAATCTGGCAACTCAGCATTAAAGTCCAACTGCACAGCATCTAACCATTCTGAATAAAATTTACAACTTATGGAAATGCCAATAATCTGAATATTCACAAGTCCAGGGAGGAAGAAAGCTTCCTAGATGAGAGATTTCCAAATTTGAGATTTTTAAAAATTAGCATTCTCTATATATCTGTCTAGAGAGAACATTTCTAAATGCTCATTTAATATCTTTCAGTTTTAAATTCCTTAGCTCCATCATCTTCCTTCTCAACTCTTACTTTGGCCTACATACATGCTGATATATTCTCATATTAGGTTTCATCATCTTTCAAGATGATGACACTTTAAAAATCCTTAACTTTGAAATTACCTTTGTTGACCTTGATTTTCTTTTTTTCTTTCTTCATGTTCCATTCTTTTCCATTTAACCTTCTCTTCACTTTTATTACTTTGATTCCTTAATATTTTTTCCAGTCTGGTTTTGATGAGGACAATACAGCCTCACCCAGAAGAGCATCTACATTCCCAGGGAAGCACCTTTTAGATGCAAAACCCAAATTGTTTTTGTTTCTGTATAAAAGTAAGCCCTGAGAAAATGTCTCTTCGCAATTCTTTGACATTGCCCACTAAGACAACCTCTTGGTGTCTCTCTCTTTAATAAAGTGCCTTTTCTTATCATAGCCTTTTGTGTAGCGTTTCTCCCTACGAACCCGCCCTAACTTGGTGTTCTGGAGAACTAGGAGACCAACCCACATCTCTGCCACGATCCATACCTCATCAGTTTCACTTGCCTCCATATCCAACCATGAACCCATGATCTGTCATTTAAATATTTCACTACTTAACTTATAAAAGTACATGCTTTCCTTACTTTATAACAGACCTCTGGATAATCTTGGCTGTCTGATTTTTTTTTTTCTGTCTACTGTAGAACCTTTGTCATGAAATCTGTATCCCTTAATTTTAAAGTGATAATCATAATTTTCTTACTTTCTAGAAGGTATACCATCTAATGAACTCCCATAGCTCTACTCTTCCACTTAGCAACATTATCATCTTTCTTCTTGTCCTTCCTTCAAATTAGAGAAGATCTTTCTATAACTCATTAATGCTAATCCCCTACCTGTATCTTGGAAACCATCCTTTCTCTGTTTCCCCCTTCAGGTCCTTGCTCCAGCACTTGATCCTTTTTCATACATTTTTAATCTTTTCCTTGTCTTTAGCTCCTTTTCATATGCTTACAAATATGGTGAAGGACCTCTGGGCCTGAGCCTTCACATCTTAAATCTTCAGAATTTATGCCACTAGTTCTAAGAGAAGTTAATCCAATCATATTAGGAGCTGATTGATAACTGAGTGCCAAGTAGCTCTTTTAGTCCTCTGTATTTATTAGTTGGCCTTATTGTATTGTAAACTCTCTAAATTGACAGGGAATGTCTTTTTAGATTTAGATTTAGAAGTGGAAAATAAGTTCTTTTTGCATTCATTCGTTCATTCATTCACCTCTCCACAATTCTAGAAGTATTTTCCAAATCAAGCATTTATCTAGCTAATAAGGCCATTTTAAAAATCATCTTTTCTTCATTGTGAAACTTCTTCAGAAAGTTCTTTAAATGTAGTAATTCTGCTATTTCACTATTTGCTCTTTCATTAGTCCCTTGCAAAAAAGTCTTCAATAAAACTGCTCTGTCACCATTTACCTCCCAATCACTAAATCCAGTTCTCATCTTCTGTGAGGACTTTAGATTTTTTCCATAGCTTTTGCCACTCTGATCATCCTCTACCAAATATCTTACTCTTTAGCTCCAGAGATATGACTTCCTCGTTTTCTTCTTCACTTTTAAGGTATATGTTCTTTACTCCTTCAAACAGCTCTAGAATTCACCTAATCAGGCTATATCAGTGGTTTCCAAACTTTTTGTATATGTGGCTCCTTTTAAAAATGTCAAAACATTTCACGGACTCCCCACAGAACAGTTGCATTTATACTGCATATTATGCTGAATATATGACTTGCAGTTAAAAAGACAACCTACAGAGCTCAACCATTAGTATATATATCTTGGACAGACATTGCAAATGGATAATGAGCTGGACACAAAATTGAACAGGAGGAGGAAAGTGGGCTAGACTATTTCTGGTAAACTCAAAAGTTCTTTTAATGACTCCAAATTTCTCCCTGAAGCAAAGACCCATCTTTTGAAAAATCAACATTTTTTTTCCCCAATGTTTTTGTCTGACTTTGAGTCAAGGAACACTAAAGAGCTGAAGCTGAGGGTAGTTCAGAAGGCAACAGGATGGTCAATGATGGATGTGAGGAGAATGCTGCATATTACAAAGAATGAATTATATAGATGTCAGTTAGATAACATTAGAAAATGTCATTTATCTTAAGTACCTACTCTCTGACAGGCATTGTGTTAAGTATTGTATCTCCATGCTTTCAAAGAGCTCAAGCTCACAGTCCAATGTGAGAAACAATATACAAACCACAATGTACAAATAAGCTACGTATAGGAAAAATATGAAATACTTAACAGCAGAAAGATGCCAGAAATAAGAGGAGCTGGAGAAAGCTTCCTGGAGAAAGTAAATTTTATCTGGGATTGTAAACCAGGAGAATTATGGAAGTTTACTGAGAAGAATGATGTGGTCAGACTTATGTTTTAGAAAGACAAATTTGACAATTTATGAGAGATGGATTGGACTGGGGAAAAACTTTAAAGCAGTAAGACAGACCAGAAGGGTTGTTAGCAGTCCAGGAATCAGGTGATATGAGGTATTATGATATACAAGAAGCATTAGTTATCATGGTCTTATTTATCTTTTGAACTTTAATTCTAATATCAACTCTTTCACAAAAAATTCCCCAATTTCCTCAGTCAATAACACCTTTTACTCTGAGATCTCATATATCATTTTGTTTTATACCTCTCTAATAAACCTACTATGAAATATTGGACATTCTATTTCTTTTGTTGGCCTTATTGCCCTGTAATGACAGGGGCAATATCTTATCTAAACTGATTCTCCTTCCTTGTCTGGGAAGCACCTCTCTGAGGGTAATCCCCAAATGACAACTTCTTTCCTTAGGTTTCTAGAAGTAAAAGCTAAAGATGGGATTGATTTTGGTAGTTCATTAATCCTTAATTTATATACTTTCCATTAATTACTAGATAGGGAGACCTAATAAACTGGAAAGAAAAAGGGTTATTTTTGAGAGGGTATGGCAGGAAGAACTGGTACAACACCCTTCTATACCTCTCCAAAATTTATGACATGTTTGCTTCTTGTAAACTCAAGATTATTGAGGAAAGTAGGCTTAAAGTTGGAGAGTATATGTGACCAAAGCATAACTCATAGCTCTTTATTTTTGGAAATGATTTTTGCCCTTTGTGGAATTCTCAAGAAGTTCCTCTTTGGTGTATATATCTGTCTGCTAGGATCTAAGGGTCAGTCACCTCATAGAGTATTGAAACCATTTTTCCTTGGTGTGCAAAATTTGCCCTTGACTCCTGATGAGATATTGCCATTAGCTACTACTGTTCCAAGGACAATAATATCAATACTGATAGAAAAATCAAATCTTCTGATCTCTTGACATTCTCAAAGTAATTCTCTAGTCAAGGAATAGGGCTGTGCCTCAGTTGGAGAATAGCTGAATAAGTTATAATATATGAATGTTATAGAATATCATTATTCTATAATAAATGATCAGCAGAATGATTTCAGAGAGGCCTGGAGAGAATTACATGAACTGATGCTAAGTGAGATGAGCAGAACCAGGAGATTATACACAGTGACAAAATTATACAATAATCAATTTTGATGGTCATGGCTCTCTTCAACAATGACATGATTCAAATTCGTTCCAATGATTTGGGGATGAAGAAAGCCATCTATACCCAGAGAGTGGACTGTGGGAACTGAGTGTGGTTCACAACATAGCATTCTCAGTCTTTTTGTTGTTGTTTGCTTGCATTTTATTTTCTTACTCATTTTTCCTATTTGATTTGATTTTTCTTGTGCAGCAAGATAATTACATAAACATGTATGCATATACTGGATTTAACATATATTTCTACCATATTTAAAATATATTGGATTACTTGCCATTTAGGGGAAGGAGTAAAGGAAGGGGGAAAACTGGAACATTTTTTCCAGTTTTGCAAGAGTTGCTGTTGAAAAATATCCATGCATATGTTTTATAAAAAATTTTAATTAATAAAAAAGGATTAGGGCCGTAGGTGATGAGAGGAGATAAGATACTTTCCCCAAACAATTTCCTTCTAGGTTCTTGATCGGAGCTGCTCCAACTCTAGGCTGGCTTATTATTGGAAATTCATATTTATATCTGCCTTACTATTTTATCCAAATTTTAAAGGGTATAACTGATTCTCTTCGAGCATCCACAAGGCATTTCCATTCATTCAATTTCTACTTAGTTTATAGTTTTGATTGTTTCTGTAACTCAAAAATGTATCTTTATATAAAAAGGTAACAGGACATAGATCATATTGTTAATTCCCTTAATTATATTTGAAGGGTTTGAGATACCACTCTTGTACCTACCGCAGTGCTCTGCACACACCAAAGACACCAAAAAACACACCAAAGACATTTAAGTTTCATAAATCCCAGTCTGCTTTTTATGGGACATGTTAAATGAGTATAATGAAATGAAAAAAAAAAACACTAATTCCCTGTTATCACCTTTGATTAGCAAAGTAGATGTTGCTGTAGTCACTATTTTTTTTTTTTGACTAAGACATTTTGCTTCTTTAATATAGATTGAATTTATGCTAGAAACAGTTTATTTTTTTATTTTGTAGGTTTTGAGGATTTTTTCCTGTTCAGTTTCCAATTGCTAATTTGTTGCTCATATTTCACTTTTATTAAAAAGAACACTTGCCAACTTTGATAAGAGCATAGGATTTGCAAAAAATTGTCCTTTTGGGGTTAAATTGAATCCAATGCATTCTTAAAGGGAAGTTTTCTGTAGACAGACCCTCAAGCCACTTTAATTTCTTACAAAGATTCCCAGTTTCTGTCTTCTCTCCAATATTTGGAACTTCAGTGCACATAATGATATTCCTTTGAACATCTGATCTTATAGTTTATCAGTCTCTTTAAGTCTCTTGACCCATACCTTTATTTTACTTCAGCCAGAAAAACAGAGGTGATCACAACTTAGATCCTATTATATTTTGTAATCATGTCATCTTCGTTATCTTGAATTATGAAATTCCCTCCTCTGATTAGACTATCATGTCCTTCAGTCCTTCTTTTTATCTCATTTCTCATCATCATGACCTATACTTTTTCCTTCTTTCCTTGTTCTTCTCTGATCTAATTTTCCTTTTTTCAGTGATCTTGACTCTTGTTGACCAATTCAGTCTCCATTGTCTTTTCTACTCTGTTTTCCCATATTACTCCTTTCCCCATCCCTGTTCTTCCCTTGACAGTCCTCAACAATGACTTCTTCCCTCAATCAGCTTCTTTGTGTTTATTCCTGTACAGTTGGATGTCTCCGGAGGAAGTCATGTAACCCTGTTGAATTGGATTAAAATTATCTAGTCTCACTCAGATTCTTACTACTGTTTTTTCCCCCTTGATTAATTAATTCTTTATTCCATTCCTCTCAGAAGCTATTCCAAACTTTTATTTGTCTACTGAAACACTCAGTTCTATTCCCAGTCCTTTCCTATTCCAGTTAGAATACAGCTGACCAATCCATTGACCCTCTGCCACTTTATATCTCATTTATTCCACAGTGTTTAAAGCTACCTCATATGAGAACACCATCACTTGATCCTGCCATTTTCTCAGACCATTTTCCTACATCTCTTCTTCTTTTCTTCAGACTCTTAGAGTGAATTACCTACATTCAATGCCTATATTTCATCATTTTTCACTTACTTTTAAACTTCTTACAATATGGCTTGTCCCTAGCAAAACTACTCTCTCCAAAGTGACCAATGATCTCTTAACTGCTGAATCAGATTTCTTTTGCTTGATCATTATCTCTTTGACTTTTGTGAAATTTTAATACTGTTGACCACTTTTTCATCATGGATATTCTCTTTTCTGTATTTTCCCAATATTACATTGCTCTTTTCCTTTTCTTCTATGATAACAACTATTTCTTTGCTGTATCACCATTATGACTTTTTTGATATTACCATCACCTTCTCATTTTCTATTTCTTCATCCTTCTCTGACTCCATAAACATAGTTGTTGCTGATTTTCTTCTTTCTCTAGTTTCTTTTCTTTTCTTCACAGACCTTATTTGAGCTCATTGTTTCAAATATCATTTCTGTGAAGATGAAACTAAAAGATAGATATCCAGATCTATTTTTTTCTCTAGAAATCTAGGCTCACATTATCTTCTATTTACTCATACCTCCTTTTAGATGTCATATGGGCAATTCAAAGTCAACTTAAAATAGAACTGATGATTTTTTCTTCAATGCCCTAAACCCACAACTTCTACAAACTTTAGCCTTCCCACTTCTTGGTTAGATCCCTGGATTTAAAGTTGAGAAAGTGTTAGTTTCAAGCATTCCTCTGATAATTTTTACCTGTGTCATTCTATACCAATCATTTAATCTCCTTGGACAAGGAGATTTTAAATAGAAATGTGTGTGTGTGTGTGTGTGTGTGTGTGTGTGTGTAAATGCTTTATAAACCTTAAATGCTCCATAAAGGTGGAGAGTTATCATTTTCTTTTTTTTTTAGCCACAACTTTGACTCTAGAGCAGTATTGGAGTTAGCCTAGGCACTTTCCTCTATGGTTTATTAAAAAAATGAATAAGCTTTTTCTAAGACAGGGTCACATCCAGTGTGCAGTAATTTTCCCGATTTAACTGATTTGTTATTAAATTGCAATTAAATTTACTACTTAGTTGCAATTAAAATTCCCAATATATGGTCTAAGGACACTTTTCCCTTATTGCAATAGCAATATCTTCGCATCACTTGAACTATTATGAAAGCTTCTCTTCCTTTCTCTCTCTCCCCCAGCCCTTTCAGTTAATGAGCAGGGCCAGGATATATTCAGTAGTAGGGCAGATGGCAAGATAGATGGTGATATCACAATTATATTTTCACCATCCATAGTGATTAATGAAAAACATTCTATTTGCAAATTCTTTTAACTCAGCTTTATTAAATTAACAGTATAATTTATATTGCCATATACTACTGTAATATTACTAATAATTATAGCACCTAAACTTTATTGTAAGGGACCTTTATGAAGATTAAAATATTTTATTTATATTTTTCTACTTTTGATCATTAGACAACATTTGGTGGGGAGCATTGGAAAGTCTGATAGGTATCATATGTATTCAAAAGAGGATACTTCATTATAATGTCCCAGGAAATTGTAGAGTTTAGTCATCTGTTTGGGGGCAGAGCAGTTGGGTAATGGATAACAACCACCTATCTTCTGCTTGGAGAAAGCACTCTTGTTGTTTTGTGGCCAAAAGAATGCTTTGGAAGTAGTCACCCAGGGACTCATTGACAATTTCTATGCTGTAAGTTAATAAAGTTACAGCATAATGGTCTTTTTTACTAAAGTACCCTTCTGGGGCTCTATTGCCCATAGGGTGCTCACTATTAGTAATGTCATATTCAATTCCCTTTTCCTATTTTCTGTCCTATTTTGTTGATAAATAGATAATGACAATAGGGAATATTAGATATCCCATTGCACCCCATTGTCATCAAAACACTGTTCTTGGAAACTAGTTTTTATCATTTCTGCCCTGCTTATTAACTGAAAGGGGGGGAAAGGGAGAGAGAGAAAGAAAGCACTTTACAAATAGAAAAAAGTTGTGGGACTCACTCATTTTTGCCCTCCTTTTTTGTCCTTGGCAGCTTTTATGCAGAATGTGTATTTAGATTCCATAAGGGAAAAAAGTTTTTTTTTAAAAAGTAAATTATACAATTAACAGATTTTATGGATATTTTTGTGTGTTTTTCACAACTGTACTAAAGGTTTATAATCTTTTACAGATTGTGGAAAATACTTGAGTTGTTTATTGGAATTGAGGACATTTATCTTTTTGATACACTTTAAGAGTATAAGTAGCAGATGAGTTTGATTCTATGCACTATGCATTCATTTTACTAGCAGATCTTTTTATCAGTAAAATCACATTACTCAGTCCTTACCTTTCCCACAGTCATATTGTTTGAAATTTCATGTTTACTTTTAACTATTGACACATTTACTAAATTTATATAATTTCAGTTATTGAAAACTGGTTTGAAGAATGATGAAGAACAGACACTTTTGGTACATGAGTAACTCACTAATATATTCTAAAATTATTGGATAAAACTGAACATTTTGTTGTAGTCAATTGACCATATGGTGGTACTATATGGCAAGATGCTTGCCTCTTTCTAAGATGTGTGATGCAACAAAAAGAGCCTTTATCTGGACTAAGTGGATCTTGTTTCAATCCAAGCTCTGCCATTGACTACCTGTATAATTTTAAGCAAATACATTTAGTTTTTTCATCTCTAAATATCTTTCTCTGTTTAGGGAAAGGTTGCAGAGTCCTATTGATATCTATAGCTTAAAAGAAAGCAGTTTCTTTGAACCTCAGCACTTATCTGAGAAGTTTCCTCAGAAGAGAATGAATTTTACTGCAAGACCTGAACACCCAGAACCCTGCCAGAGGTGGATGGGTATGTTTTGTACGAGTTTGTCACTGCTTCAGCTGGCCAGGATAGCACAAGAATGAGTTTTTGCAGCAGAGCTATGGGGACTAGAAGGGGACTAGATAGCAAAGAAACAGTTTGGTCCTACTAGAGATGCAGGATATAGACTATTATCTAAAGTAGTACTTCTTAAATTTTTTCCACTAGCTAACTCTTTGGACCCAAGGAATTTTTATGTGACCCTGGATATATAAGTTTATAAAATATATATACAAATACTGATAATAAATCATAATTTCATGACCCTCACTTTTAGTTCTATTACCTTGTAGATGTTGCAACCCACAATTTAAGAAACTATGCTCTAAAAAGTGCCAGGTCATAAGTACTTTTTCTTGTGTCTCCCCCCTAAAATTCTGGTTTGAATATGTAGCACAGACACTGTATTTATGTATAGATACTATGACCCATTTTATGGAAGAACTGTTATATTTTGATTCTGATTTTGTGATTATATAATAAACTAGGGATGCAGAATCAGGAAGGTGAAGAATATCAAAACAGACCAATATGAATGATACTTTAATGGTCATTTATGAGCAGAAGATTTCTCAGGAAATTCCTATTCTCACTAGATTAACTGGAGGCAATATTACATAGTAGATAGGACCCTGGATTTGTAAGCAGGGAGGCATAGGTTCAAGGCATATCTCTATTTAGCCTTATAATTATTGCTGATTTCATATTCTATTGAGTAAAATTATTTCTTTTCTTTTTCTTGGCCTTCTAATAAGTAAATATTATGATTATTTTTGCTCTTTATCATTTTGTAAATGTTTCATGTTTAAATTAATGATGTCATTGTTTTTTTCATTTTGTACAAAAGAGAAACCTACTGGTAGAATTTAAAGATTTGTATGTACTCCCCCCAACCCGCAATCTCTCACCAAAGTTACTGCTAGGACTCTGTGGGATGGTAGTACATTTCATAGTATACATATCCTCTAGAAATCACATAACTACCAGCATAAATGTAGGCTTGATGAATAAGCCATTTGAGTGTAAGGGTACGGTTGGGGAAGAGGATTCTCAATTTTTGAGGAGGTATTGTTCCTAGAAAATGACATGAAAGTTAAAGAAAAAGAACATTGATACAGTAACATATGGGGAATAGAGGATCAGGTTCCTGCAACCACCAAAAACTATAATCTTATGCTAGAGATCGCTGAAAAAAAACTTGTCTGGTGTATAATTCTTTATAACAAAACAAAACCCTGACAATATGATTTTTCCTAACACAATAACCCTGAAATACCCTATATAATGCAGTACACAAAATAAAATTGGTAACATGCAAAAATTTTTTCTCTTTAGTAATTCACTAGAATTATGTGATCTTCATTAACATCTCAATTAAAAATCAAAACAGAACATTGATTTCAGATTGAGATGAATAATTCTATATAGTACCATAAATATTTATAATTCTTAAAACTAAAACTTTTTTTAACCTGAATCTCACCTTCTGTTTTGTCAGATGGCAGTGTGAAGTTATTGTACTGTATGCTATATTGCTGCAGTATAGAGCCTATATATATATATATATGATGTGATTTGGGGAGCATAATTGCAATAGAGTACTCGAGTTTTAAGGGCAAACTAGGAAAATACGGAATGAAAGCATGGGGGAGTTCCTTATAAAAGAAGGATGAATAAAACCAGTGAAGTACCTATGAAGATACCAAGTGCTTCACAAACTTGCTGCAACATGCCTCTTATTTTATTTTCCTACTATACATAGTTGCAATTGTGCATAGTTGCCAAGGTGAAAGTGAAAATGAAGCTAGTAATAAAAATCACTAGAATGATTGAATTCTCAAAAGTTAACAAAGGAATTTTGAGGATTGATTGTATATATCCTATCTGTGCTAGTTATTTTTTTCTGTAATAAAAAATGCTGTGAAATTATATGTGATGTACATATTTTTCAGGAACATCGAGGTGGCCTAGTGGCTAGAGTGCTAGGCTTGGAGTCAGAAAAACTGTCTTCTGTCTGTTTGTACTTGGGTATCATATGTCTGTCCCTGGCTCTTCACATGTGGCAGCCTTCTCCTGTCTGTGTCCATGTCAGTCCCCTATATGTTTACCCTAGTTCCTGTTCGTCCTCCCAGTTCTGGCCAAGCTGCTACATGGCTAACCTCATGTACCCTTGCTTTGCTTCTTTGTCTTTGGCCTCCATGTACCAGCCCCTTCTATTCATGGCCCCCACAGCTTCCTTCCTGCCTCTCTCATTCTTTTTCTTCCCAGAGTCCATAGGCAAATTCACATTAGACAAAAATTGCTTTAGTTAGAAGTCCACAAAATGATTCACTTATGTAAAGTGAGAATTATCTGTATTCAAACTCAGTATTCCTTTTATAACTTCCCACTTCAAAAGCATCCCTAGGCTTCATCCTAACATGCAATGAGTGAAACTATCTGGTCCTAAAGCATTATAGAACTTTGGCAGTCTTCTGGAAAAAAAGGTATAATCATTGTGATCATAATGAAAACCCTAATCTCAATTAAAATATAATTTAATTTCACTTACATATAAACCTTTCAAGAAAGGTTCAGCACCAGATTAGTTGAAATTTTTCATCCACAACAAATTTTAAAGACTATCAAATAAGTCAGATGGGTAATTGTCTGTGCTGGTGGAGAGAACACAGAGCTTTGAAGAATTAAAAAACATATGAGTCATAATCAAAATATAACAAGCATTTGGAGGTGGTAACAACTAAAGAGGTGATTGTTTCACATTTCCCAAGTCAGGCCACTAAACTTTCTCTTTTCCTTATTTAATATAAACTCTTGGCTCTGTACTCTTTTTCAGAATCACAGAATTTTACAAGTTGGAAGGGACTACAGCAACCGTTTAGTCTAACATGAAAGAATCACCATGTAGCATACCTGTCAAGTTGTTTTACAGTCATTGCTTGAAGACCACCAAGAAGCAGGAACCCAGACCCTCTAGAGGAAGCCCATTCCACATCTGGACAGCTTTAAATATTAGGAAGCTTGTGACTAAAGTGACCTTGTAATGTCTTAACTTTTTGTTTTTTCAGATGAATTTTATTGCTATTTTTTCTAGCCATAAAAATAATTTTTGATAGTTTGATTGGTATGGCACTGAATAAATATTCAATACTTTAAACTTTCAAAAAGATTGTATTCAGTATTTCCTCAACTGAGGCATATTGTAACACATTCCTGCCTTCGTAGATCATTGGATAACAGAAATAGAGCTGCAAAGGAGTAGAACTTTAGTAGAGGGATCCCTAATATGCTCCTGCCAATTGAAACATTTTCTTTTATATCATTTGAAATGAAGCTTGTTTTATAGTAGAGGTGTAAAGTTAATAACAGTATAATTATTTGCCAAAAATACACCAGTGTCAGTTTAGAAGATTGTAGATTACGACTGTTCAATGAAGCTTTACCTGAGGATTCCACGACGCCTCAATCTATCATTGAGGGATGCAAACACAGTGGAGAAGGAACCACCTTCACCACAACTGCTGGCCAGTTGTTTTTGACAGACTAAGAAAACTCAAGAACTTTGGAAAGTTCTTGCTGCCATCTTCCAACCCTGCTTCTGCTTCCAGGCCTGCCCTCTTGGTCAACAACTTTGGGAAGCCAGTCCTGTGGAGATGCAGCCAGACCACTGATTTTGCAGTTGTAGTCACAGCTCCCGAACATTCAGAAAATAAAATTCTTACCACTAAAGTCTTCAGGTCAGTACCAAACACTCCAGTATCAGAAATCTATGATTTTATTAGGGAAAATTATGTTAATGAAAATTCATTAATATTTGCTTTGTGGTGCCATCCTGAATAGCATGAGTTTATTCTATTTTCAGCTGAAACCTTCTATATGTTTTGTCTTTTCCATTAATAAAAGTGAGCCCTTTTGAGTGCACTTTTCCATTTGGTGCTTTAAAGCATATGAATTTTCATAGATTCATTTACTTCCCTTCTCTCAACCTCTCTAGCACTAACAAACCATATCAATTAGTAAACATTTACTAAACAGCTTTTATGTGTCAGACAGTGCTGGGGACACAAAAAGGACAAAAGAAAGTTCCTTCCCGTAAGGAGTTTACATTCTAATTACATACTTTAACTTTGTTTTATTGTCCAGATAGATTTTAAGTTCCTTGCACTCAAGGGCAATGTCTTTTACTACTTTTTAAAGACTAATATCCCATCTTTCCTACTAGTGTTGCATCCATAGTTGCTACTCTACAAATACTTTTTCTGGCTAGGGGTTTGTAAAGAGATTTAATTGTTTAGTTAATGAATATACATTCTTTGAGAGCTCTTTGAAGACAAAGACTGAAAATATACATAAACATTGCAGATTGACTTTTCATTATAGACCCACAGAATTTGGAATTTTAGAGATGGTTAGCACTTTAACTCTTTCATTTCATATATGGGGACCCCAAAAGTGTATAAAAATCCAGTGACACATTGCCATTTTATTGATTATTTTAGAAATTATTTATTGTGTCCCAAGCAATAAATTTATATATATTTATATATTTATGTTATATATTTACTTTTTAGTAATAAAATATTTTGAGTTAGGAAATGCCAGAAGACATTAATTGTCGAATTAGGTGATCTGGGTTTTAGATACTGTCTGTTATATATCAGAAATATTGGATATATGGATAAATATATGGAATATTGTACAAGGTCTTTGAGCCTCAGTTTCCTCATCTGAAAAGTGGGCATAATGACATTTCAGTACATGTTTCATTTATGAAAATTGTCTCAGTTTTCACAATAGTGATTTGCTAACTTAATAGTGATTCACGCTGAAGTTATGCGTGACTTCTATGAAGTC